>NC_136637.1:28899992-28984992 GCF_949748355.1 Melanostigma gelatinosum
GTCGGGGGAAATATGTGGAAGTGTAAAACGCCAGAGGCATCATCTTCCTCGCAGTGGAGTTACAGTTAAAGCATTGACTGTGAGTGCAGCACGTTCATGCAGTTGCATTGCTGTGCAGCCATGTATTAGTACACAGCGTTCCTCCCAACTCAAAGCTGAACACTCGGCTACAGCCTTAACTATTTCTCTACAATATTCATTATAACTGACTCAAATAAGCAACGATCGAAATCTTGAAAGAAAACATGCACATGAGAGATGTTTGCCTTCTGTGAATTCTGCCAGCTTATTTAAACCCAGATCATGATGAACCTAACCGTGTGTGTGGTCAGATGAGTCAAATGCACACAGAAGGTTTCACTACATTTTTGTGACTTATACATTAATGACTCTCTCCACAAGAATATATGTCAACACACACAAAAAATAGTTCCTCATTTTATATCAATGTAAACAAATATTAGAAAATACTGATGGAACATTTCTCCCATGTGCAAAAAACATCCGTCGTTATTTTAGGGGCCCGTTGTTTTTCTGCCCAAAAGTCAGAGGTCCAAGCCTTTGTTCATAAACACTTTGGGTGAGAAGTTAACTACAATTCCCAAGGTGCATTTCTGCAAGAAGCATCCGAGCGCAGAGCTAAAGTTCTGTTGTGTGCGTCGGAAGGTCTCGAGTCTATTTACTCCAAAGTGACCAAAGTAAATATTGGACCTATTTTTCACAAGACACACACATGTTAAAAACATTCGGACGTGCGTTCTGTGCTCGTGTGGACGTAGCGGCGGTGGATGAGACATGCGGGTAGAGCCGGTTGAATTCGGTTTCACTTTTGTTTACATGTCCGTGCTTGTTGCAGATGTATTGATAAAGTATTGGCTTTTTTGTAATGGCAAATATTGTATTGCATGTACAGTTGCGGTCGACTCGAGTGACCTTCACATCTAACGTTACCTGGTTCACTTCAACACAGGCGGCATATTTTCTTGCGCTTCCTGTGTGTGTAGTAGGAGGAGCTGAAATGCGAGCTGCAGCGTGATAATAAATTACATCAAGACATTAAAACATGTACTAATAAAAACGCCGCTGACTTCGGGGCTTATCAATACGCTGGTCATGTTGCACCGATGCCCGTTTAATACTGGGTCTCGGAACGCATCCCGATCTTCAGATAAGGTGAAGTCCCTTGTGGGCTGCCGTAGAAACATGGCGGTGCAAGATGGCGGACTCCGTGGAAGACGACCCGCTCCCTACGTCGATATTAAAGGCTTTTTCCTAAGCTAACAGAAAACACTACGATTGTTAGTTTCAGGTGATTATACACTGATGAAAACGTAGTTATGAATATTGTATTCCATTTCTGCCAATTAATCCCCTTTAAATGTTTCACACTGTTCTTTTAAAAGCCATCACAGCTGCATTCCTCTCCTCCCTTTAGAGGCCGTGTCCAGCGCCGCCCTCTTCAACTGCCTGTATCTGGAGATCTCGGCCTCCCTGGACCACCGTACCCCGGAGCTGCTGGAGTGCGCGGTGCGGCTAGCCAGGGGCCAATCCGCGTGGCCCCCGGGGACCAGCGCGGAGGACATGAGCGGCGACGGCGGCCAGCGTGAGAGCATCACGTCCCGCGCCAAACGTTTCCTGTCCAGCCTGGTGCCCCGGTACCAGCGGGAGCGAGAGGCGGGCAAGTTCCTGAGGCAGAAGTCCCGCTCGTGCCACGACCTGGGGGCCCTGTGATCGTGGGAGTGTAACGGTTCGATTGTTAAGCTGGAGGCGGTGTAGTGTAGAGCGATGGCTGGACAATGGAGAAGTTGATGTTTATCCATTAAAGGAAGACATAGAAATGTTGTACACAAGACCGAGCAGCGAAGATGAGATACTGTTGTAGAACACATGTAAATAAACGATAGTACTGACACATAGCAACCCTCATAGCTAAATAAATTGCTTTTTTCTGAGTCTTGAGAAAGTCCGTTTGTCTCCGGTTTCTGTTTTTACACCATGAGTGTTTTTTTTATTTTTGTATTTATTGCGATGACGAGAGCGCTGGTCTCATTTAACACTTCAGCTCAGGATGAAGCCATGACCGCACACATGCAGGAGCTCATTAGTGGGTTAAGAGACTTCTGCTGATGAATCACGTTGTGTTCATTTTACACCATCCGGTATCCATGGGGACGCTGAGCCGTGCGTGGAATAGTGAAAAGTGCCAACGAGGAGAGAAATAAATGAAAGGGAGATCTAAAGTGGATTTGCAGAGAGCAGCAATAAGAGACGGAGCAGAGAGGCAACAGGTGATTGTATACGGAGTGATTGTTGCCATGTTACGGTTGTCACAGAGACCTGGAATCAGGGAGATATACACACGATGTCCACTTCAGCTCTTCATGCTGCACACAGAGACAGGTAGGCCGATTCAAACGCTGTGAAATGGATTTTATACATTTAAAATTGAGCTCCAAATTCAAATGCAGAGGATATCAGCTTCACTCCACTCATCTGGATCAATCTCTCTCTCTCAGCACTTCCATCCTCCCACGTCTTCCTCCCACACTTGAACAAAGACTTAGCACATCACAGGTCGTTATCAAAAGGGAGAGAGCTGTGCTATAATATAAGTTGAAAGAAAAAACGGTGGCATGATATTCTGACTCATCGCTGCTTGGCTGCAAACTACTGGAACAGATTGAAAGGTTAAGATTTTGGAACGGTTCAACGTGAGCTGCAGGCGCCCTCTGGTGGCCGAGGTGAGGCCCCACAGCTGAGCAGGTGATGAAGATGAAGGTAGTTGAAATGGCAAATATAGCAGAGCACCATTTCACTCAGAGGAAGTGCATCTGGTTTGAACACGATAAGGGAAAGATTGTTTGATATTGGAGAAGAAAGGATTTGTGGGTGTTTTAAGGGTTTTAACGTCACTGAAAGGAGCTCAGCTTGTCTTCTGAATTTGATCTGATTTAATCTGAATCTAAAATGATGCAGTTGTTGGTGAAGAGTGCATTGAGCGTATGCATGTAAAAATGCAAATGAAATGGGACACTATGAACCTCACTCCAGCTATAAAACATAAGTCCAGTACAAATATGATATTCACCTGAACCGCGATTTGATGGACTTGATCCCCGTATTCCTTCTACAGAGAAACAAACTCCATATTCCACTAAACGTGTCAACAGCATCTCATCAGCTCCAATTATATTCAAAATCACAAACCGACCACTGGCAAGAGAAAACACAAACACTTCGGTCCAAATCAGAGCCACAGCCAAGACTTCAGGTCCAAATTCATCACTGCAATCAACGAGCTACTTCCTTTCTCCAAACCTACAGGAATATAATTCTGGTGGAAAAATCCAAAAATATACCAGAAACACTCAAATATCAATATGTTGAATTAAAAAAAACAGATCAGAAGCCTTTCAAAAGCAATTTTGTAATTTTAGAACGTGACCTCCGAGTCCTCATACGGTAACTACGGCCCGCAGCGAGTTAGCTTAGCATAAAGACTGGACGCAGGGGGAAACAGCTAGCCGGGATCTGACCAAAGGGAACATTAAAAATATATATATTTACTCTGGTGTAACGGTTCACAAAACTCACGGTTGGGTACGATACAGTGGAGCCACGGGTCGGTACGTTTCAGTACAGTAGAAAACTATGAATGCAGAGAAATGTACTTGATTTTAAAGTATATTTATTCATTACAACTATCATAAAGTTATTCTTTGACTTTGAACAATGATGGAACTATACCTGAGTGACCCATCTTCTGGGGTGTCTTCTTAGCAACACAAGCATAAAAAACAGAAACTGCTCCGTCATGTGATGTAGTATTGTTACTTACATCTTGTATTGTTACTTAAATCTTGTATTGTTACTTACAGCTTGCAAAAGAGATTTTTAATCTCAATGGGACTACCTGGTTAAATAAAGGTTTAAACGTATTCGGTTCGTCATGCGTACCGAACCGTTAGCCTCGTACCGAACTGTTCAATACGAATATGTGTACCGTTCCACCCCTAATATTTACCATGCTACATGGGGGTTGTGTGCCAGACAGTCCAGTCCGAGCCCTTTGAGTCGATGGTTTCAAGTCGTAATGCGCTCTTCAATGAATGCAACGGCATTTTAACAGTTAATAATGTACAAAATTTCAAGAAAATCATGAATGCTTTTTAAAAAGTGTATTTATTCGTTAAAACAAGTCTTAAAACAAAGAGACTGAACTAAATCAAAAACAAGTAAACGTTCTGGGTATTGAGTGTCTTGCTGGGAATGAACAACGTTACCGTTAGTCGAGGCAGGAAATGACGATTAGTGGCTCACTTTTCAAATCATGTTGATCTTTGAGGGAAGGCGTCCAGTATTGTTGTCAAAAAGCTCAAGTCTAAGTGAAGTCAGAGTTAAGAGTCAAGTACTTGAAATACTTCTAAGTCATGTGACTCCACACCTTTGATTGGCCAGATAACCAGCTGCAGCTTAAAATATTTGAAAAGGTATCAATCTTCTAACAGATAAGTGAATATCCCAAAATGTTTCATTGTTGCTTTAAGTGATTAGTCATTTTATAATTTTGGAAGTTAGTGTGCAGAAACAGACGGCAGACATTGTGACTCGTGACGGCAGTAAATGCAGCAGCACGACACCAGGACACAAACAGAATCACCTAAATGCAACGTTCTCCTGTCACAAAGGTCTACAATGGGATGAAACAACCACAGAAGCTTTTGATTAGTTTCTATTTTTAATGGAATGATTTCCGCGTGTAGATTTCATGGAAAACGAGAAGACATTTGCCGGAGCGGAGCCCTGAACGGGTCCCTGAGGCGCCTCAGATGCTGCAGGCCTGTAACTTCTGGTCGGCCAGCTTGAGAGACACCCAGGTGTTGAGCATGGAGGCCCTCAGCTTGCACCAAACCAGGTGATCGGTCAACCCGAAGATCTGCGCAGCAAACTGAGCAGCGGCCTCGGGGGAGAGGATCGTGGAGCAGCCGAGACCTGGACCACAACAAAGGACCGGTTACGGTACAATAATACGATGAGTTTAGTGGACCGTACCAGGCAGGAAGGTGACGACTCAGTAATAACTGTTTTGTACTGCGGTACCGTAGGCTGTGTGCACGGATTGCACATTAATTAATTCCATGGTCTAAAACCCACATGGGGAACATTACAATTAAATTAAAAAAAAAAAAAAAGGACAGGAAGTGGTGCGCTTACCGCTTGGCATACGCAGGGAGGACCAGACGTCTTGTGCCCCCCAGTCTGGCGTGAGAGGCGGGCAGTTGATGACGGGATACGCCGTGTTTCCAGACATCACCGGGCCGAGGCCGTTACTCCGGCCGGCCACGGCCACAAACACGGTGGCTACGCCGTCACCTGAAGGGAAAACAAATACTAAGACACGATAGATGGAACGAGATCCTCACGTTTGGTCTTTTTTGGAAACGATACACACCTTCATATTCGGCTTTGATGCGGAGCGTCTCATCTGGACCCTTGTGTGCCGAGGTGACTCTCAGGATGCAGGGGATCCCGTAGGAGGTGCAAGCCTTCCTGATTTTCTCACAGTGAGCCAGGTCTGAGATGGAGCCCATCAAGACCACCACCCTGCCGCTGGCCTGGCGCTCCAGCAGCAGCTGGAGACGCAGCGCAGCACTCGTTAGCATTAAATGCAAGTCCCACTTAACGCGAGGCTGTGCAACATTAGCTGAGCAGTGACTACACAAGACCATAAAAAACAAGACCAAAAAAAAAAAGAAAGGTACCTTTGGCTAAGATACCTGCTACACGGGTTTTTATTTACATAGAAACCAGCCCCAGTTTCTGAGAGGAGACGTAAAGTGTGTTAAAGCTGCATTCTCTCTAGTGTCCACCAGGGGGCGACTCCTCTGGTTGTATAGAAGTCTATGAGAAAATGACTCTACTTCTCTCTTGATCCATTACCTCAGTAAACATTGTAAACATGAGTTTATGTCTCAATCTCTAGTTTCAAGTCTTCTTCAATACAGCATGATGTTCATTTAGTACATTATGGTCCATTTAGAGTCACAGACCATAAAGCAGGGGATGCTTTAGGGCGGGGCTACACAGTGATTGACGGGTCTCTAGGCGTTGCCCGGTCTGGCAGTTGTCAGAGTTTGCGTCTTAGAACTTTAACCCTTTCACAGCGTGTTTTCACTTCATGGAAGTTCTCTCTAAAAATGTTCAGTGTTTGGTTGTTTTTTGGCTCCACCCTCTTGTGTCACAAAAACAAGATGGCGACGGGAAAAATGCCGAACCTGAGGCTTCAAAACGGCAGTAAAATCAATATATTATAAAAAGAAATCCAGCACCTTGAAGAAGGGACAACTAACAACCCATGAATGAAGAGTTTAAGAAATCGATCAGCCGGAGGAGAGCAACAAAGCTCAGATAAGTTCACAATTAAATGTGAGAGTCTGTTGATTACAAGCAAACAGCAGATAACACACACGCTTTAGGTTCAGTGTACCTTGACCCTTTCAGAGACCCACTCAAAGTTCCTCTTCACTATCTGCATGGCCTCGGGGGTAACTTCCTTAAGGTCACGGTACACCTAGAAAAGGAGGGGGGGGGGGGGGGGGGGAGAACCGGTTATCTCAGCTTCTACAGTTCTTCTTTAAGAAGGGTCAGAGGCCAAAGAGAAGGCCTGACCTGCTTATCCTTCTGCTGGCTCCGGTCTCCAGCCGGCCACAGCCTCCACGAATCGTTGTCGATCACGTCAGCGAGGACGATCTCTTGAGTCTCCATGTTCACCCCAAACTCGATCTACAAAGCAGGGAAGACGATCCTGAATTGTGAAGCAGCTTAAAAGAGTTACGTTGAAAATAAGTGTTCACATTAAGGTATCGCGTTACCAGCAGGGGGCGCCGCATACCTTCATATCCACCAGCGTGCAGTTCTGAGTGGCCCAGGACCTCTCCAGGATCTCAAAGATGGCCACAGTGCTGCGGTTCATGACGTCCACCTCGCACTGGCCGATGGCGAGGCCGGCCAGAGAGAACTTGGTCTCCAGCAGCTGCTCCTCGGACCACTGGGGGTCGTTGTTGGCGTCGTCCTGTCAGAAAGCAGCAGATTTGCATAAAAGATGGAAGAGACATTTAGACTCTTTTGAGTCACGTTGCAGCACTTCAGGGTAACGCCTACTTCCTGATGTCCAGTATTGAAGGGGGGGGGTCTCAGACTCACTTTAAAGAACATCTCCATCTTGAGGGGGGAGAAGCGGTAGCCTTCCTTGACCCCTGGATTCCTCTTGAGGAAGGATCCGGTGGCCACTCTGCGACAAACCCACTCGATGGGAATCATCTCACAGCGGGCGGCGACGAACGCCGTGTCAGAGTGCTGCTTCACAAAGGCCGTCTTAATGCCTGGAAGACAAAGAAAAGGGTAGATAACTACCAATCAGCCTCAAGACGTATTCCACAGCGCCACACTCAACATAATGTCATTGAAAAACACAGCAGCACTTCAAATTGGCCACGTTATGTCCCTAAAGTTAAAAAGGTTGCGTGTGGTTGGTTACGTTCTGGGGAATTAAGAGCGGCAACTTTTGGTTTCATGTCACAAGACATGACTGCACTCACGAGCGACATGTGGTTACACTCATCCCAATTACTGTTCAACCAAAGAGAGGAGGAGAGTCACTGTGGGCCCTTCATGTTAAACATGCACCACGGCATGTTGGTGCATGTTGGTGCATGTTGGTGCATGCCCCCCCCCCCCCCCCCACGTCAACGTTACTGCGGAACCGGCAGCTCTGGACGTGAGGTCAGTACGGAGGGTGATGAACGAATATTACAAATGTGAAATTGTTACTGAATTGTGCCATAAAAAGGGTGAATAAGTGGCAACACGATCATGAACTCTCAGTGGAGCTGAAACAATGTATCAGTTGATGAAAACATTTAATTTCAAACTGTTTTGTTTCAGCAATTAAAAAAAAAAAATCTGTTTTTCAGCTTAAAAAAAATGTGAGAAATTGTTGTTATTAAAGTTTTTCAGTGTTTGTCGGAGAAAACAAGCAGTTTGCCAAAGTGGGTTTTAACCTCTTAAGACCCGCAATTCAGTTTGTGTCTTTTATTGTTTTTGGCTTTAACCAAAGTTGCTCAACATGTAGGAAAGTTGCCTGGAGGCACCTGGCAGAGTTCCTCTTCAAACAGCCACCAACTAACACGACACATTCCCTCAGCCCTCACCAGCCTCCTGCAGCAGCTTGAACACGCAGCTCGTGGTTCTGTTGGCGATGGCTGCCTTGCCCTCCATCTGGTCCTTCCTCACGGCGTTCCCAGCCGTGATCTGGTCCTTGGACTGGACCAGGACCAGTCCGGGCTGATCCGCGAGCTCGAAGATCTGCTTCGTCTTTCCCTCATTGAGCTTCTGTCCGATGTTTAGCTCTGGGAAAAAAACAACCCAAAATGACATGTGGGCACATGTTTGCACAGTCTACTTGTTGAGTGCGCATTCACAGGTGAACTGACTGTACCTGGTGTGGCGGCCATGCTGCTGTTCTGCAACACGCGACGATCCTGAAACACAAAAACTAAAAACTCAACTTTTTGGAGTTTTTTTTAGAGTTGCGAGATGAAGCGGCAGCAGGAGGCGTGCAGACAGCCAGGAAGCAGTGGGAGGAAGTGAGTCTGTCTTTACGTGCGCTGAGAACCAATCACATCTCTTAACTCACTCAGGCAACAAATCACAGCAGCGCATTAATCACCACGTGGTCGGAAGGAGGCGGAGAGAAGAGAGGAGGAGACGGACGCTTCAACTCCAAATATTGTCGAGGCAGAATAACTTTTGTGGAGTTTGTCCACTAAACTAAAGCCCCGGTTGTGTTTCTCTTTGGACGGGAACAATATATTGATTTAAAAACAAACGTAATCAATAGAGAACAATCCGGACGGATCGATTCATCGGATACAGGTTGAACTCCTCACCGTGTAAACACCACGTGTGTTTGGATTCATTTCCGTGATATCAGTTTGCGGCCTGTCTTCTGACTGTTGAAGCTTTTTGTTTTGTTCCGGACTCGTGATTGCAACAATATCAGCTGAGTTTGTGTCGTTTTAAAACCACGTTTTGCACGCGGAGAGTCGACGCTTTTCGCTGCCCCCCTCCCGCACGTGCTCAACGCGGTCAACAGTTGTCAGGTATACGCACGAGTCAGTTATCGCTGGGGCAACGGAAGCACGTGTCCTCCGGGCCTGTGTGTGTGTGTGTGTGTGGAGGGGGGGTTAACTGAGGACCGACGGGATGGAGTTCGAGGGGTCCGGTATCGGGGAGGAGTGCGGGGTGTTCGGCTGCGTGGCTGCAGGGGAGTGGCCCACACAGCTGGAGGTCGCTCAGGTGTTGACGCTGGGGCTCGTGGCGATACAGCACAGGTGAGTTACGGAAAGGTGTGTGTGTGTGTGTGTATTTTACTAGTTTGTCTGTTTACGTCTGTAGATTTATCCTAAATTCACCAAAAGTTACCATTACATCATGCCTCATTTGCATATTTAAACATAACATTTTAGAAAACTTGTAATCCTAATAATACTTCATGTTGATACTTCACATATTTGATGTTTTGCTTTTTTTTGTGTTCTTCACTAAAACGATAAATTGATCGATTCTGTCGATCAGCTGACGGATCGATCGACTCGAGGCTTTAACAGAAGGATCGATGTATAATGTGAGTTTGCAGCATCAGGTCTTTGCTGATGTGACGTTTCCTTCAGATGAACTCGAGTTGCGTTAAACGTCTGTCGTCACGTGTGCTCGGGAGGAGTTACCTCTGTCTCTGGGGACGGACTGCTGGAGGCGATGGAACACACTGAGTTGATCTTCATTATGGGGATGTGATCCGGCTCCTCTTTACACCGGGCCTCCACCGCATCACTGCCAGAGTCCAGTCTCTTCACGGGCGTCTGGAGTGAGAGGTCTGAGGGGGGGGGGGGGGCAATTTAAAATCTATTATCCGTACATTACCTCGACACTGTTATGCAAAAGTACACATTTTAGATCTTCGTGGACGAGGAGAGTTTCCTTCTCTCTGGACGTCATCATGAGTTGTGCCTCCTGTTGGCAGGAACAACCAGACCCTTAGACGTGATGTAATTACGCCACCATGGGACTCGGCGAGTCAGACATTAGAACGGCTTCAGTCCCTCGAGGACATCATGTGACGCACATGGTGATTTAAAAGATGGACGTTTCAAACCTTGATCCGCAGCTTTCCTCTTTGTTCTTCTGTTTGCTGAATGGAGTTCTTCTCTCTTCACCTGAGGTTCAGAAGAGCCTGAAAGCAACACTCGCAGTCACGGGCCGCTCTTTAAACAGATGAATATGAACATGCTGTGTGTTCGCTGGTGTTTATCGCGCTTTTGGAAAAGGTTGTTTGTTTCATTGATTAAGATTTTAAACCTTTTCTTTTTAAATATCCATATCTGAGATTTCTACTCCTCTGCCAGTACATGCTTTTTAAGAACAATAATATTAATACAGATTGGAATCACTTTCTACAGAAGAGATGGGCCTCGTTCACCAATATCTGAAGTGGTTTTGTTAGTTGCGTTCCTGAGAAAAGTCTCTTGTCTGATTCGTGACTGCAGATCTGTTCGTACCCGCGTTCTTATGATGATGAATCACATTGTCCTCATGAAGTACAAGCGCTTGATAAATTGAAAGTTGATCATCAATAAGTGAAGATAAACGGCCCGCCAATCCACTTTAAGGGGCATGAGACTGCAGGGCCGTGTGCACACGCATGGATTTGACAAGAGAAGTTGAGAGAATGAAGTAAAGATGAACGGCCGAACGAAAGTCTGAAGAAGGTTGTTGACCGTTTTCTCTTTGGGGACATAATTTGAAGTTGAAAAAAGTAATAAATCGCAATATATATGTTATCACAATACTCAGAATATCGCAGTATCGTGAAAGTATCGCGATAATATCGAAGTATCGCGATAATATCGTATCGCGAGATCTCTGGCGATTCCCACCCCTAGAAAAGAAGTGATGTGATCAATCACTATTATTGGATGGCGTGGTTCCTCATTAACATAACTGAAAGTGTAGTGTTCCTTTATTTTAAATGATAAAAAACATTATTGTAATTGTTAAAATGTTTCTCAGCAATTTGGGGGAACCGACCCTTTAAGGCACTGGTTCATTCAGCCGAGTAAAAATAAACGTTTATTTTATTCCTTTGTCTGTTTGCGTCTGTAGAGTGAAAACAACATGAATACATGATGATGTTGGACTCACTCGTTAATCTGTGCTGTTGATCCGAGTGAAGCTCCTGGACCGGATGCAGCCTCGGCTCGCCGTTGTTTGTCGTCACGTTGAGGTTTGTTGACGAGACAGAATCAGAACTACAAGTCCGGTCCTCAGTCGGTCCACTCGCCGCTCTCGCTGCGTTCGTCTGATCGCGATCGTTCTCCTCGCGGCCCTCCGGCATCGAGAGTCTGCCTGAGTCGGCGTGTTTGTCTGCGGCTCCCGTGTGGTACGGCGAGCCGTTAGTCGTGCGATTCATAATGGCGTCCACCTCGTCGTAGAACCTCATGAGGCGCCTCGGGTCGGCCTCGTCGCCCTTTCCTCTCTGGAGGGACCGGTAGAGGTACTTGAGGTTTTTGTACTTGGTGTGGCACTGCTTCCAGTCGCGTTCGATGCCTTGCTGCATCAACCTGTTGGAGATCTGGACGAAGATGTCCCTCTTCCTGGTCGAGCTCTCCAGCTGCCGGCACACTCGCTCTTCGGACCAGACTTGGATCAGCGCTCGCACCTCCTGGTCGCTCCAGTTGCGGCCCGTGTCCGACACCATGACCACGTGGAACTGCTCGGAGCTGGAAGGGTCCGCGAGCGTCAGCTGGGCATCTGGAGTGAAGAGAAATAGATTAAGAAAAGAAGAGATTACACGTGCTGCACTCATGGATGGATTACTGAACGGGCCTACGCAGGCCCTTACCTACAACATGTCACTCAAAGACGCGTAACAGACAGGAAGAGACACAAAGACGCATAAAACGACCGCAAAGAGACATAAATCAACTACAAAGAGACGCAAAATGACCATAAAACAACCATAAAAACACCCCAAATGACCACAGAGAGGTTAAACATGTCTGTGCTCAGCAGCCCGTTGTCTCATCATCGGCCCATGACTGCTCTGGTTATTTATGCAGCGTACCTGTTCCTCTCCATTTGGCTTCCATGTCTCCATCCATATCGTAGTCATCGCTGTTGTCATCTGAAAATTAAAAAAAAGTAAAGAAATAGATTTCTCTTCCAGCCATGAATACTGAACTATAATATGCTCTGCAGACTGAAAACGTACCGCCATCGATTTCAATGACGACCTCGCTTTCCGAGGCCGGTGTCTGCAGCCTCCCCGCTCCCATCTCTCCATCATACAACCTCTTCTGCATCTCCGTGGTCCCGTTTTCCAGCCCCCGGTCCAGCAGAATGGCCTCCACCTCCTCGAAGAACTTCATGTACTTCCCGGGGCCCCCGACGCCGACGGCGTGAGCGCTTTTAGCGGTCTTGTAGTCGTATTTCAAGTTCTTGTACTTAGTTCGGCATTGTTTCCAGTTGCGCACAACCCCGAAGGTTCTCTGCATCTGCCGGGCCATCTCCTGGAAGATGGACTTGTTGCGCAGCGTGCACTTCAGGCGCTCTCGAATGCGCCGGTCGGCCCAGACGCACAGCAGCGCTCGCACCTCGTCGTCCGTCCAGTGGCGGCCGCCCTCCTCGGCCACGCTCGCGGTGCAAGGGACAGCCTGGTGGATCAGACCCGTCATACCTACACACGCACACACACACGCACAGTTTTGTTTTTGGAACATAAGTTGGAGCTTGGATTCTTTATTTGGCCGCTGGTCTTCCTGAGGTCCACACAAACGGTTAAAAAGAAGGTAAAATCAAGTCGATAAGTAACAAAAGGTTTTATTCTAATCTGACTTCAGACTGCGTTCACAATGTTTCGAGCAGGCAAAAGTTCTCTACTTCAGTCTGAGGCTTGAACTGACTTGTTTATCGTCTGTGCTGTCGGAGGATTAGACACTAACACAGTCGGATGCTGAAACCTTCCATTTACCTTCCTGCGTTGGGTTTGGGACTGAGGAAGAGTAGCTTCCTGTTTGATTGTCTCCCACCACATCTTCCTCTTCCTCCACCGGCCTTCCATCCCCTCCTGGGCTGTAGTTTGCTGCTGCGTCGGTCTTCCTGGTCTGGAGTCCCAGGCTCCTGCACTTGGCCTGACACTCCCACCAGCCGCGCACAACGCTGAGCCTCCTCAGATGCTCTGAGATCGACTGGAACGCGGTCCTGCTGTCGGCGGCGCGCGGCGCTCCCACCTCCTCGTCCCACGCCGACACCAGAGCCAGCACCTCCTTCTCCCCCCACTGCCTCTCCGCCACCTCACTATCACCTCCTCTTTGTCTCTTTGCTCCTCTCTCCATGTTTTGAGCTGACCTGGAAGCGTGTTTTTTTTCTCTCTTTTTTTTTTTCTTCTTCTCTCCCCAATCCCTCTGTCTCTGCCGCCCGGTTCCCTTGGCAACCAGGCGGTTAAGCCTGAAAGCAACGCCTCCATGCTGAATAGCAGCCTCACCACTGGCTTAAGCTGTGTGCCGAGGGGGCGGGGCCAGCGGTAATCCGAGAAGCAGCTTGGTATTTGGCTGAAAAACTGCAGCGAGGGGACTCTCCTTATATGTGGGAGCTCCACAGCACAGAACCAGACGTTTCTGGTTTGTTTGCTTTTCTCTCTGCTCCAAACAAACCAGTTCAGTTTGCCTCGAGGCTCATATCCAGTGTAGACGATTCATATCTGAGCGTGCAGAGAAGAGGCTGGGTTGTAAAAACACTCTCTCCCCACTGATTTATAGTCACGCTGGTACAATTAACTGCCATGTGCTGTGTTTGTGTCCACAGGGGTCAGGAGAGTGCTGGGATAGTCACCAGTAATGGAGCCAGTCCGCCCACGTACGCAACCCACAAGGTAACGCTGCCCCCCCCCCCCCCCCCCCTTTGTACAATTAGACTGAAGCCAAGTTAAAATAGACTGACCTATATTTCCATAATGGTCGCTCGAAAGATTGTGACCTGGTTGTTCTCTCTACAACATAATGGCTGCATATCAATATTTCATTTTATAATTTTTGCAGATTAGTTGTTTTTTGTGACAAGTTTTATTGGTTTACCTTTTCATCCCCCCCATTTTAATTATGGAGGTCTATAATGCATTATAAACAAACTTATAATTCGTTGTAGTCTAGAACTGTAAGATTATAGTTATAGAATCACTCATAATACTTTATAACAATAACACATTAGAAACCTTTTTTAATGACTTATAAGGTCAAGTATACATCTTCCATATATATATATATATATATATATATATATATATATATATATATATATATATATATATATATATATATATATATATATATATATATATATATATATATATATATATATATATATATATATATACAGCCAGACCAGTTGAGAACCACTGTTATAAAGCATTACGAATATATACGAGGATGCACTGCTAAAAGCAGAATATATCTTATAATAAGTTCTTTATTGCATGGCTGATTAGAGACGTTTAAATGTTGAGTTGACGTTGCATAACTAAGGTAATCAAATGTGCAGATACATTTACACTGACATGGAATTAAATACAAATATAAATAGTGTGAATAAGCACACTGTTGTGCTATGAACTAGCCCAAACTTTAAATTATAATTTGATTGCGGTTTACTATAAATCATTTTCCAACCTGCATTCACACATCCTATGATCGTAATTATAACGTACGCCACTCTGTACCCCTTTACCCTCCCGTCTGTCTGTGTGACCCCCTCCTAACCCTCCACTAGAATACGACATTATAATTGGATCTCATATATATTTCCCCATCTTAAACATTGATACAGATCTTAACATATTGTGGGTTAATGTATACCCTACATTTTTGCAGATTGTGTAACTGAATTTTATTATTTCTTCTTCAGGGAATGGGATTAGTAAACACTGCTTTTGCACCCGAGGCTCTTCTGAAACTGCGCTACGGCAACCTCGGTATCTGTCACACTCGCTATTCCACCACTGGGATCTCGGAGCTGCAGAACTGCCAGCCCTTTGTGGTGGACACTCTGCATGGCCAGATCGCCGTGGCACACAATGGAGAGCTGGTTAACGCTCAAGCCCTGCGGAAAAAGGTGACGATGGATCCCGTTAAAACACACTGAGCCTGGTGCATGTCGATGGCTCCTCCTGGGTTTCACAGTGTGCATAACATGTCTTTAATCTGTCTCAAAATAAGCCCCCGGAACGTAGAAAATGATGCCCTTGCGTCTGTTATGGTCACATTTTGTGTAACCAGTGTAGTGTCACAATCACAGCACAACACTGAATCTGGTGAATCAGAGTAAATGACTGATTATCTGATTAAAGCAATGTGCTTTAAAAGTTGGTGCATTAAGTTGCTCAATGTTACTCCTTTAGCGGCTTGCTAGTTAGCGTGCTAATTCCACCATGCCTTTGTGCGGCAGTTAAAGATCATAAAAAAGCAGCACATGAACTGCTGGGTTTGGTCTACGCTCCTTGAACATTTAGCAGGACTTTACTGTTTTTAAATTAGCATTCATGACAGCCGTTACCCTTTAAATTAGCTTATGCTTATTGCTAACGTTAATGCTAATTGGTAGCATCCTGACAATTGTTATGGTTAGGTAGAGAGGGCTGTAAAGGGCCTGTTATGGTGACAAAAACAGTATAAACATTTATCAACATTTGTGAATTTGAGTTTACTTGTAGGGCTGGGAACAGTGTATGCTAACCATTAGCATTAGCTATGTGTGTGCTAGTGATTAGCATAACCGATTCACAGGCTAATTTAAATAGTTATGGCTGTTGCTACTTCTCAAAAACCTCCTTCCACAGTCTGTGGAGTCAGGCATGGTCACCATGCATGTTCATAACATAATACGTGGAATACAAAGACTGCACTAAAATGTCAAGATGCAGACCTGAATCCATCTTCATCACTAAATACCCAAATATTGTACTGTGTTATCAGGTTTTCAGATGAAAAAATAGCTTTGGGGGTTTAGTTGCTCTGTAAAACATAAATAAAATATATGTACGGAAATGTACATTATCTTGCAAGAAATGATGATCATTTTCTATCTTGTGAATCCATGACTGTGAACGTGTTGTGCAGGTAATGCGCCACGGTGTGGGCCTCTCCACCAGCTCAGACAGCGAGCTCATCACCCAGCTGCTGGCACTGACTCCGCCTATGGAGGAGCAGGACGCACCCAACTGGGTTGCCAGGTCAGTGTTATGACTGGACTCTGCATGAATAGATATTTAAAATTGTTCTACACTATTTAAATACCAGTTTTTTTTTTTTTTTTATATTGTAGAATAAAAAATCTGATGTCGGAGACGCCTACGTCGTACTCTCTGCTGGTGATGTTCAAAGACGTGGTCTACGCCGTGCGTGACCCTTACGGAAACCGTCCGCTCTGCATCGGACGCATCGTTCCCGTCTCTAAGCTGCACAGTTCAGGTATTGTCAACGTGTTTGTTTTATATGTGACCGTCACGTCACAGACGTGTGTGTGCTTGGAAGACCCCCCCGGACGTCTACTACAGATGAATACAGGAGCTTAAAGAGCGATTTCTTTTCTGTCAGAGGTCAGATCTGTAAGCTGCTGGAGGATTAGCGGCATTCTTTGTCTCCTTTTTTTTTTTCCCCGGTCAGGAGCCGGAGAGGAGGACACCGAGGGCTGGGTTGTGTCATCAGAGTCCTGCAGCTTCCAGTCCATCGGTGCCAAGTCAGTTTTAACCACATGAGTGACATGTTCTGCATTATGAGTGAAGCATTGTGGGTATTGATTGGCCATTTTCACGTCCTTCCTGGTTCTCAGGTATTACAGAGAGGTCCTACCAGGAGAGATAGTCCAGATATCGAGGCACGGAGTCGAGTCTCTGAGTGTTGTCCCTCGTCCTGAGGGAGACCTCCCTGCATTCTGCATATTCGAATACGTCTACTTTGCCAGACCGGACTCTATTTTTGAAGGTTTGAAGCTTTGTTTGATCCTTAACCGTTTTGTCTTTCTTGTAGAATTATTAATAATAACTTTATTTGTATAGCACCTTTTGGAAAACAGAGTTTATAAAATGCTTTGACTGAAAGGCAACAGTACAATAAAACCATTCAGGACTATAAGAACAAACTAATAAAATAATATATTATATAAAATCGATTCTGAGAACAGGGAGCCGGTGGAGAGAAGCCAGGATTTGGGGGTGATGTGAGAGTCACTGATGTGTTGCCTGCTCAGTATTTGTCTCCACTGTGCCACAGGGCAGATGGTCTACACCGTGAGGCAGCGCTGCGGTCGGCAGCTGGCCATCGAGGCTCCGACGGACGCGGACGTGGTCAGCACCGTGCCGGAGTCTGCAACTCCTGCTGCACTGGGCTACGCTCAGCAGGTCAGTCCACCAGCTCTGAAGAAAAGATGCAACGCGCCGGCCGTCTGATGGCGCTCACACGCTTTTCCTCTTCTCCCCCCCCCCCTCGTAGTCCAGGCTGCCGTACATAGAGGTTCTGTGTAAGAACCGCTACGTCGGGAGAACGTTCATTCAGCCAAATACCCGCTTGAGGCAGCTGGGTGTCGCCAAGAAGTTCGGGGCTTTGACCGACAACTTTGCCGGGAAACGCGTGGTGCTGGTCGACGACTCCATCGTCAGAGGCAACACCATCTCTCCCATTATTAAGCTGCTGAAGGAAGCCGGGGCGACAGAGGTTTGTTATAAGGATGTTGAGTACTCTTGTATATGAGGCGACATGACGCAATGTTTTAATAGTGGTCCTAACTCAACCCTCAAAGATCATTTTGGTTCCCAAGATGACAAAGAAACTCTCATATTACACAAAATGAAATGCACTTCCTGCTCGTTTTTATGTTTTTGTCTAATATAACAGGTTGAACTGTAATACAGTTCATAATACAGATTTACAGTCGTGGGCTTCAGGCTCAGTCACCGCCATGTTACTTCCTTTGTGACTTAAGCAGAATTGTATTTCAATGAAAATCTTCAGATTTTCCACTTAAGAGGATTAGTATTCTGACCTGTACTTCCTCGTGGACAGGTCCACATCAGGGTCGCCTCTCCCCCGATCAGGTACCCGTGTTACATGGGCATCAACATCCCCACCAAGGAGGAGCTCATCGCCAACAGGCCGGAGTTTCAGGACATTGCTGGATACATCGGTAAGTACTAATACAGCGAATAGCAGCATTCTTTGACAAACTTCATATGTCGGAACAAAATGATGCAGTTCTTGTCTTCGCCGCATGTCGTGCAGGTGCAGCCAGTGTGAAGTATCTGACCGTGGAGGGCCTGGTGTCGGCCGTTCAGGAGGGCATCGCCTCCCTCCAGCAGGACGACGAGATGATCGGCTCCAGCAGCAAGAGAGTGGGCCACTGCACCGCCTGTCTGACCGGGAAATACCCGGTGGAGCTGGAGTGGTAACGCCACCACCAGCCAGTTTACTGCGAGCTCCCACAGCCAATGACATGTTCTGTGTCGACTGGAGAGGAAGTGGTCGTCCATTACAATACTGCCATCAGAGACTAAGAGATGTGTTCAATACATACAGCAGATGTTCTCCACAGAGGAATGTCATCCTGCTGGGAACCTTTCACTGATGTTCTGCAGTGTGTTTGTGTGAGGTTCTCCTCCACAGTCGGGGTTCTACTACAGTAGATGAGTTCATAGAAACAGACGGGAGAACCAGCACGGGAGCAAAGTGATGTTCTGCTGTGGACGTATGTTAGACTCCTCACAGAATGTCTCTCAGTTGACGTGAACGTAACAAGAACCCTGACTGCGGAGAACCTCATACAGACGCACTGTCTCTTTAAGTTGAAAATATTACTTTTCATAACATCCAGTAGTAGTCGGTTTACTACATCCTGATGTCACTCGTGTGTGATCACAGGTGCACACGTCTCACCACCCTGATGCCTTGGTTTGTGCTTTAGAGTTACTTTGTAAATGTATTCTCATAAAGGTTCACATTCTCAGCCTTATATAGAAATGTCAGAAAAGCGCACAAGGCTCGTGACCCAAACGTTGAGTTGTCTTTATCACGTTTATTACTTTTTGGCTCTTTAGTTACATTGCTGGATATTTTGTTTTCGTAACTTTACAAACGTGCATGAATATAATGAAAATGATAAATAATAAACCGAATAACTGCAATGAAACCAAGGACTTCATTTTTTCCCCCTCAAACTGCATTTTGACAGTCATTTTTATTATGATAAACTGATTAAATTAAAAACACGAGGCAGTATGTACGTAGATAATGATGCACCATCGCACAAAGAGTAAAAAGGTTTGAGCTCCAAAACATACAAAAGCATGAACCAAACAAATGGTGTTGACACAGTAAGAGATAAAAACGGACCGCTGAGAGAAGAAGCTTCTCACCGACGTCAGTTTTCCTTCTGTGGACACGCAGATGAAATCCATTTTCTGAAGCAAAGAAGGAGATTATTAATACTCAGTCAGAAATCAAGCATCAGAATTCATTATAATCACCTCGGGGAGAATCTGCTGCTCGCCAGTGAACTGCCTGTTGAATGAAGCAGAACAAGTGAAGGAAACTGATTAAAAGAACTGCTCAGAGGAACACTTCGTATATCAGTTACTCACACCGTGTTGCCTTGAATCCTTAAATAAAACGGATGTTCTTGCATGCCTCTACGGCGAATGATGAATCCATAAAGCGGAGGGAAGAACGAGGGCCACGTTTAACACCAAAACATTCATCCAGTTGTATGCTCACTACTTACCAAAATAAATGCATCCTGGCTAACACTACTGTTTATACAGACTCAGTGTCTTAAAGGGCCAGTGTGTAGCACTTTAGGGGGGGGGGGGGGATCTATTTAAAATTCATATCCATGTTTTCATCAGTGTAGAATCACCTGACACTAACTGTTGTGTTTTCGTTAGCTTAGAATGAGCCCTTCATGTCGACATAGGGAGCCGGTCCTCTTCACAGAGTCCGCCATGTTTCTACGGTAGCCCAGAATGGACAAACCAAACACTGGCTCTAGAGAGAACTTTTCACGTTTTAGTAACCTGAAGGCCACCGTAGTTCTTAGTCAACTAATCAATCATTTTACCGCAAGCCGCCGTCTGACTTCTCTTTCTCCAAAAGTAGTAGTACATATTATTATGGTATGGATGACTTCTGAGCGAGGCCAACGGCATTACCACGGTGTTCCAATCGGTGGCTCTTGTTACAGTCTTAGAAAGAGAGGAGTGAGCGGACGAGTATTCAGTTGGTTGCCACCAAATCCTGCACACTGTCCCTTTAAATAGTCAGGTGTTTGTGAAGCAGCAAGCATGAGATGGATCAAGAAGACTCAGATTAAGCTGCACGAGTTGTGTGAGAGTTCGTAAACAGATGTTTTGATATAGTTTTGCCTCCATTCAAGAGGCATGCAAGAAGAGTTTTCTTCTACAACTCTCAAGGTAACATGTGGTGAGTAACTGATATAAAAAAGATCATTCTGGGGTAGAAGTATTCCTTTCATTTAAACAGCAGACAGGACATGAATAAAGGCTCCTGGAGCATAATATGATGTGTAAAGAGGAGGCTCACCCATTCCAGAAAAATCAGCAGCAGACATGAGGCTTCTCTGACTCATCCAGGTTTCCTGATGTGCATCTGCTGAGTCTTTGAAACATGCTGGGTTTCCTGGAGCTGTAGGAGAGGCCGTACTCAGACGGTGAGAGCCAGCGCCTCAGCATCTCTTTGCCGTGGCGTTTGGACCCCGGTGAGGACGGGCAGCGCTCGTCTCTGTAGCGCTTGGACTGCGGGTGGCTGTCCCAGTCCAGCTCCCTGTGGCGTTTCCTCAGGAGGGAGCGGTGGGGCGACAGGGCGAGAGCTGCCAGGGCCGAGGAAGAAGAAGACAGGACTCTGCTGGCCTCAGACCTTTTAGCACAGAGGCGGCAGTGGAGCCCGTTGAAGAAAGAGGATTTGCTCTGGCACACAAACTTGTGGTAGAGCTTCAGAAAGTCCTCGTCGAGCTTCTTCGGGGAGGACGAGACACGGAACGACGGCAGGGAGAAGTCAAAGGAAAGGTGCCGCCGGAGCCCGTGGCGACCTTCGGCTGCTGCTGCTGCCGACTGAGGCGAACGCAGCTGTGGGTGGAGGGAGTGATGGGAGTCTTGAGGGTGAAGCATCCTCAGTGGCACAGCCGGCTTCTGTGGAGGGGTGGAGATCAATCTGGGCTTCGAAGGCTCTCTGGAGACGCTTTCCCCAGAATACGTTCTCGGGCTTCTGGAGACGCTTTCCCCAGAATACGTTCTCGGGCTTCTGGAGACGCTTTCCCCAGAATACGTTCTCGGGCTTCTGGAGACGCTTTCCCCTGAATATGTTCTCGGGATTCTGGAGACGCTTTCCCCTGAATATGTTCTCGGGCTCCTGGAGATGCTTTCCCCAGAATACGTTCTCGGGCTCCTGGAGATGCTTTCCCCAGAATACGTTCTCGGGCTTCTGGAGACGCTTTCCCCAGAATACGTTCTCGGGCTTCTGGAGACGCTTTCCCCAGAATACGTTCTCGGGCTTCTGGAGACGCTTTCCCCAGAATACGTTCTCGGGCTTCTGGAGACGCTTTCCCCAGAATACGTTCTCGGGCTTCTGGAGACGCTTTCCCCAGAATACGTTCTCTGGCTTCTGGAGATGCTTTCACCAGAATACGTTCTCGGGCTTCTGGAGACGCTTTCCCCAGAATACGTTCTCGGGCTTCTGGAGACGCTTTCACCAGAATACGTTCTCGGGCTTCTGGAGAAGCCATGAGGAGATCTACTAAGGCTGGTCATCATCCTTGCATGTGAGGGACTCTGCCTGACCGGGGAGCCGTAGATGTCTGGTCTTTCTCTGACGGTTTCCGATGCATACGTGGAGCAGCGATCGGCCTGCAGCCAGTGTGCGTTGAGCGAAAGCCTCCTGGACCTGAGAGACAGGTCTATGGGTCCTTTCGCGGCGGGATGGCAGGGTCGTGAGGGACAGAAGGTGCATGTGGAGGGCTGCTCTCCCAGCAGGGACGCTTCAGACACCGTGAAGGTCTCGTCCAGCTCTCTCTCTCTTGTCATGAAGGTCTCAGAGGGACCGGATAAGTCCATCACGAGGACCGGCTGGTGCTGCTCCCTACGCGTCATCCGAGGAGAGGCCGTTTCACTGTTGAACTGCCGTTTCACGGGGCTGTTTCTGCTCTCCTCTAACAGCGTCTGGCTGGTTTCGCTTTCTGGATTTCTGCCGGTGTGTCTCAGCGTGACGGTGTTGCTTCTGCCCGACTGCTGTCGCCATCGGCGGTACCTCCTCAGCACTGAGTCGGCGGCCTCGGAGACATTCTGCCGACGCCACGCCCGTCCTATCCGGCTGATCATGTCGGGGTAGAGCTCCAACAGAGAGCTGCCGTGACTCCTCAGGCTCATCTCCAGCACCTCGTCTCCGTCCTCGGGCTGGACCTCCGTCTCAGACACGTTCCTCTGACTCTCATCCAATGAGCTCACAGTGAGGCCGGTCGAGTTGTTTGTAGACATCCCTGTAGGACGCAACAGGGAGAAGAACGTCACATACAGTCCTTTTCTTCACAAATTCCATTCTTCTACAACCTTCTCTCTCTGTAGATTGTTCAGATCATATTTGACATCTAGGTATAAATAGCTGGATGTTTATGAGCTCTTTTAAATTGATGACCATCAAACACACACAAGTTCAATGCTCAGCATGTAATTCAAGCTTCTTTGTCGGGTAAATTTAAATAACTGTAAATCTTCAACCCCTCCAGCAACAGAAGAGATGTTTTCCAAACAGCTCCTGGACACTTTCTATTTTACATTTCAGCCATGATGTGTTTGAAAGGTTTGCCTGTTGCTTTCTTGCTCTTACCGGCGTCCTGCTCAGACAACTGTGCGGTGGAAACACAAGTGTCATCAGCTCCGCCATCTTGATACGAGAAGTCCAACTGTTGAAAACAAACCACGATGACTTCACGATGTGCTCGTTCTTATACATATGGAACTGTTGAAGTGAATTCAGTGCATTTACCTCAGAGTCTCTTGTAACGTCCTGGGCTGTGGTGGAAGAAATGTCAAAGGAATAATAAATATACAATTCATGAGCATCTCTGAGTCTCTTTTCGTGGATTTGGTTGTGGAGACTTACCTCTTATTGACTCCTCTCTTAAATCGGTCAGGCTCTGAGGAGATGACAAGTGTTTGATTATAATCGCTGAACACATATTTAATATCTAAATCCACTGAGGACTCGCAGCCCATAAAACTTCTTGATTAATCAGTGAGGGTGGGGGAAAAATTCAAAATGAGATTTAAGATTCATCTTTAAGATTCTGAATCGATTCACAACTTTTAAAAATCAATGCTTAAACTAAAGAATTTGGATATTGACGGACAGTAATCCTACATGAAATGTGTGAGTCTGATATGTTGAAAAACATTTCACATTTGTTCGACAGATTCACACCTTTATAAATCATGTTATTGCGTTTTGTGTCATAAGTGGCTGCAGTGTTTGTGCATCGCGACCCAAACCTTTGATTCCAGTTTGCTAATCTCTGCTTTCGACCGAATCATGTAGCGTTCAAGAGCTTCATCATGAAAAGAGTCGAGAGAGAAAGAAACAATGAGAACACATGACAACTGCAGACATGGAGACAAATCACTTACAGCTGCAACTTTATTGTAATAGAATGTAATTGATTAATCAGTAAAATGTCTTGATTGATAATCTAAAATAAAAAGGTGGAAAAGCCCACAAATCCTCAGAATTTAAAGGTGACAACCAAATCAAACATAATCTATTTTACTGCTAACAATAAATCAATTATTAAAAGTGATACTTAATATACTGTTGATTGACTAATCGGTGGATCAAATGATTAATTCAGCAATATGATCTCACACATTGATCATTTAAACTAACGTATATTACAGTTATTATCAGTCAGGAAATATTGTATAAATACAAACAAATTGATTGATATTCTACGATTGTTCATCTTCAAACAACCTGTCAACAAAGTCTGTTTTTATTTGTATTTTGTTTGTCGAACATAATTTGAAATTACATAGTTGATGTTAAAACTGAATTAATTTTCATAAAATTATTTTAGACCTGCAACTTCATGCAAAAAATGCAGTTTTCAGCCTCTGAGACATAATAGTAAAAATAATATTTATTCAGCCACAAAGTGCTTTACATGGTTGAATCAGGAATAAAAAAGTTAAAGTGGAAATAAAATACCCAAAAGTAATATCAAAATATAAGGCAATAACATTAAAAAAGATAATAAAACGCAGCTTTGTTTCATAAAAATAGACTAGTTTTGAAAAGTGATTTAAATGATGAATTATTACGATTTATTGATTTATTTCATATTAAAATGTATTTTTTTCCCACCAATAAATAAAAAAAAAAATATATATATATATATATATATATATGTATCACTGGACTTTAAGAAACTGGGATTTCACATAATTCAACATTTCTTACATAATGCTAGAAAATAATTACTCGATAAATAAAATAAAATAAGCCTTAGTTGCTAATTCCTTTTGGCGAATTGATAACAAGGACCGAAACATATTAGCTAACGTTACTACTAACGTTACACATCCTAAAGAGAGTAACGTTACTGTAACGTTACCTTTTAACGGTGCGTTAGCGTTAGCTACTTACTTCGTGTTGTTATGCTGTCGAGGTCCACCTCCACTCCTCCATCTTGGTACTGAAGCTTTGAATACTGTAGTAAACAAAAACAGACGTGACGTTAAAGCAAACACCTTCAGAGTTGATCTTTAAAGTGAATTCAAGCTAACGGTAGCTACGCTAAATTACTCCACTAATGTTAAGGTACGTGCTAACGGTAGCACAACAACCGTTAAGCCCGTTAGCCTCATTGAACACACCTTGTCTATGATTCGTTCCAGTGAGCTTTTGTAGATGAAACTATTCATATATATTCGTCTATCTAAAACGTCGTCCATGTTGCCTGTAAAAGTACGTTTATTTAATTTAATAGAGTAGTAGCAGAAGGCTACTTGTTCGAAAACAAATGGCGCTCTTTAGGTTTAAAATTGTTTCTCGGGACCGATGATTGGACAGGGTGGCCTTCACAGTCACTCGGAAATTATGCATTCTGAAATAGCGCTGTTGAATATTTTAGGTTGAAAAAAAGGTTTACATTTTTTTTTATGTCAGTATTACACATATATAGTCAGTAATATGGTGGAGGGAATTTCTTAACACGTCAATATGTTTTTTGCTCTGTATATTGTTGTTTATTGGGCCTAATCACGATAAGTAAGATGTCGGTACGACCGACTATAACAGAAGCATTTGAAACAGCCATCAGTGGGGACGTCATCTTCACGCGACAAACAGCAAACACGTTTCCGCCTCTTCCATCCAAAACAAAACCCCAATTCGTCTGAATTGAACAATATATAAATTAGAATACGATCTAAACGTTATTGGGTTTTTTCGTACAGAGTTGACACTAACAGAGGATGAGCTGGTGGTCCTTGAACGGCTCATCGTCAGTATGGCCGCTCGGACGCTGCAGGAGCTCGTAGCCGCCGCTGCCTCTCTGCACTCGGACAGAGCAGCTGTGAAGTATGACGGGTCCATGCTGCTGTACAGAGACCTGGTCCGACTGTCCGGTGAGCTGGCTCGTGTTCTGCGAAACAACTGCGCTCCTAATAGCGGAGTGATCGGACTGTACTGTTCTGATGATTTGTTCATACCTGTCTGGATCCTGGGGTGAGTTCACTGTTGTTGTTGTTGTTGTTGTTGTTGTTGTTGTTTTCACTCCATGTGACAACACAGCATCTGACCAGGAGGCTACAACAGTATCATCTTCTTTTTTTAAAGACTTAAAACTTATTTGTAGTTAGGTTTAAAGTCTGCGGTTGATGGTCCAAACCTTTATTTTAGAATTAGTTCTATCATTATTATACCCTTGTTAGTAATAATAAGTAGCATGAAGGATGATGAACTGTCCTGTGTTGCTCTCCAGCATCCTGCAGTCACCGGCTGCCTACGCCCCGCTGGACCCAGAAGCTCCAGGACTCCTCACCGCCAGAGTCATGAACCAGTGTGGCCTCAAGTACTGCGCTGTGAAGACCGACGTCCTGCAGGTTTAATATCTCATGAATGTATAGATGCAACAATAATGATCATGATTTATTATGCAAACTACAGCTAAGTGAAATATTGTTCCTCTCAGGACCATGTGGAATCTGCTCAATAAAGATTAAATAATCTAAATCTTAAAAATTAATTATGACATCACAGGACAGGGCCATAAAATGAGCTAATAATCCAGGACCCAGTGTAGCTGATATTGTATTTTAGTGGTGCAATTAATCAAATCACAGAAACCAACTGATACAAACATTTGTTAGTGCATCAAAACCCCGAGTTCAACCAAAGATCTCCTATAAACCCGATTAAAAGCATTCACACTACACTTGAGTTTCTTGTATATTAGTTATAGTTGTACATCTGTTGAAGTCCCTCTTTGTCTCTTCTTTGTGTAAAAAGCGGTTCCAGGCAGCTCTCGGCGAACACGCGTCCGTGGAGGTTTGTGCGGCGCTGCCAAAGTTCAAACTGACTCTGGTACGACTGGAGCTGCTGCCGGTCGCCGAGCACCAACGAGGACCAGAACAAAGCGGAGTCCAGACAGCAGGGGGTGCTGGTCTCCGCCGTGATCCGGCTGCAGGGTCAAAGGAGGCCGGGCTCAGAGACCTGGCGTATGTGCTGCACACATCTGGAACAACTGGACTCCCGAAGATCGTGAGGGTGCCGCACAAGTGTATTCTCCCCAATATCCTGCACCTGAGGTGAGTGTTTGTGTCTTTATCGGCCTCTAAAACATCGTTATGTTTTTAAATAGTTTGTCTCTTGGCTCAGGTCTTTGTTTCAGATGAGTGCAGACGATGTGGTTCTCCTGGCCTCGCCCTTAACCTTTGACCCCTCTGTGGTGGACATGTTCCTGGCCTTGTCGTCCGGCGCTCAGCTCCTCGTCATCCCGACCGTGATCAAGAAAACGCCCGGCCGACTGTCTCGACTGCTGTTCAGGGACAACAAGACGACCGTCCTGCAGGCGAGCGGGACCTTGTTGCTTTTCTGTCATGTGGTTTTATCTTTTTATGAATCAGTACAACCACGAAAGTCCAATATTTCTTTTATATGTATTAATGTTATCGTTGTTAAAATATATATATTTATATATATATATATATATATATATAAATATATATATATATAGCACAAATATTTATATGCATACATGTATGCATCCAGATTATGTATAATCATTTTGTATATATGTATAATTATGCTCACCTACACACAGACGGGAGAGAGTAAATATAAATCAATAAACTGAGTCTGTTCCCAGGTGTTTTATATCAGTACTGGTCTCCAGCTTTAGCTCTGGTGGTGATTTTACAAGAATAATGTTTACAGTTAAATGTTCTTTCATTTTAAAAACACCCACGACACCAAAATGATTGAAAAACAGGACAGAAAAAGAAACTGTGCGACTGGTTTGTCTTTGTCGCCGCGTTTCCTCCAGCGGTCTGATATCGTCGATGTTATATTCGACGATGTGTTCATTTTATAAAGTAATAAAGTTTTCTCACTTTAAATGTGATCGTTTTCGTGTTTCCACGCAGGTCACGCCGACCCTGCTCGGCCGCTTCGGCCGCCGCGTCCTGAGGCAGGAAGTGCTGTCGCCCGGCTCCTCGCTGCGGGTGCTGGCTCTGGGCGGAGAGGCCTGCCCCTCGCCCGCTCTGCTGAGCAGCTGGAGGCACGAGGACAACCGCACCCACATCTACAACGTGTACGGCATCACCGAGGTGTCCTGCTGGGCCTGCTCCTACAAAATACCAGAGTCTCTGCTGCGGGCCGGCCACATGTGAGTGCTCCCTGTTTGAAACGATTCATTGAATCTACGCGTTAACTGTTACTTAACATGAAGTGGCTTTCAAGCTCGCCGTCCTCTGTGCCTCTCGGGACTCCTCTGATGGACACAACGGTGGAAGTGAGGGACGAACACGGCCGCGTTGTTACCGAGGGTGAAGGGCAGGTGTTCATCGGTGAGGAAGAACTCACACACACACACACACACATATATATATACTGTACGTACAAATCTTATTCCATAAATCCGTGTGATGGCTGGTGCAGGCGGAGAGGACAGAGTGTGTCTCCTGGACGACGAGGAGGCGGCCGCCCCCGGGACAATGAGAGCCAGCGGAGACTGGGTGGACGTCAAGGGGCAGCAGATGTTGTACCTGGGACGGAGAGACAGGCTGGTGAAACGCCACGGGAAGCAGGTCAACCTGGAGAGCGTGCAGCAAGTGAGAGCGTCTTAAATACTTTCATTTATTTCATGAACGTTGAAGAGAAAGAGAAAAGCCCCGGCACCGCTGAAAGTCAGTTTCTACGTTGATCAGGAGGGTCATGGACGGAGGTCCTCTGGATTTTTAAATACATTTTTTTTTACTTGCTGCATTAGAACTCTTCAAAAGGAATGTTTCGCTTTTACCGAAACCTTTAGGAATATTTCCAACGTACAAAAAAGGTAAAACAGAAATCAGATTTCAGGTCCAGAATCTCTGAGGATAAACTGCCCACGGGTCCTGGACGTGTTGCATTTAAGAGGTTTTAACTGACTGTAAACATATAAAGCTTCATCATTTCCAGGAGAAGACACGTGTTAATGTTTCATCTCCGGCTCCTCCAGCTCATATGCAGCCTGCCTCAGGTGGAGGCCTGTGCCGTGGGTCTGCACGGAGGCTTTCGGCTGCTCGCCTTTGTCGTGGCGTCCACATCTGGAGACCAGGACCAGAGAGCGGCTCCTCCTCTCCCGCAGGAGCGAGCGGATCCAGCGGCCTCGGCCGAGCGGGGAGGAGACCTCCCGTCCCCCGCGGAGCACCGCCGGGCGGGGGACGGAGATCTGAGCCGACTCGTCCTGAACCGGCTGTCCCTGCTGCTGCCGTCTTACAGCGTCCCCGACACGCTGGTGCTGGTCCCGGCCTTGTGCCTGACTCCTCATGGTGAGCGTCACTGTGATGCAGCGTTCATACTTACATGAACAATAACTTAAATCTCCAGCTCCTCTCTCTCATGTTTCATTAATTCATTCATCCATCTTCTCTCCCTCGACCTCCACACTCTCACATGGATCTCCACCCATCTTTACACACCCCCCCCCCCACACTCAAGTAAATCTTCATTGCGAATGGAGTATTAGAAGTCTTAGAGAGGGATTTTACTTTTTTTAAATTAATATTATCAATAATTGTTTCATAAAATATTTTTTTTGTAAATTCTTTCAAATGATTACAAACAAATTTGACTAATAATAATTATAAACATATATTTATAATTACAAAATGGAATACAATAATATGGAATAAACGAGAATTTTTATATATATATATATATATATATATATATACAATTTTAAATAAATACATGTAATAATTAGATAAAAGCAATATTTATCATGATAAATATATGTATATAATAAAGTAGAATTAAATGATAATAAATAAAATTAACAAAAATAGTTAAATAAAAACATTAATCATGATATATATATATATAGTCCCATTATAGTGGATATATATATATATATATATATATAAATTCTCGTTTATTCCATATTATTGTATTCCATTTTGTTATTATAAATATATGTTTATAATTATTATTAGTCAAATTTGTTTGTATTCATTTGAAAGAATTTACAAAAAAAATATTTTATATATATATATATATATATATATATATGAAATAAATACAATCGCATAATAAAGAACGATTCGACTTCCAAGAAAGGAGAAAAGAAAACAACAAGCACCACATTGCGCCCTCATCACTGTTTTCCTGTTTGTTTCACGTTTCAGGTAAAGTGGACATGGAGGCTCTGATGAAGACGTACCGAACACAGAGACGCTCTTTAGAGTCTTCACGGTTCGATTTCACCGAACTAAAGGGAACCCTGCGGTCCTTGTGGCAGGTATGGCCAGCTGTCCATAACTCCACGTTTTAATACCTCCTGCTTTCACTTGTCACCTGAATATTTCTTTATTCTCCACGACAGGAAACTCTTGCTCTTCCTGAGGACGCGGCCGTCGACGAGGCATCAAACTTCCTGTTGAGTGGAGGAGACTCTCTGAAGGCGCTGCGCCTGCACGAAGACATCCTCGCTGCCGTGGGGGCGACCTCGCCGGAGCTTTTGGAGGCCATACTCGACGGGACCTTCTCTGACGTTCTGCGCCACGTCGAGAGAGCGGCACTGATGCCGCCACCTGACAGCAGCCCGCCACCGACGACCGTGAAACGCCACACTGACCAACCCGCCGCCGTGCTCGCGAAGAGAGAACGCACATCCGCAGGGAGGCCGAGGGGGGAGACGCCGGCTTTTAAAGTTCTAAGACGAGCAGGCGAGGTGATAGAAATCGGAAATCCACATTCAGACTTCCAGGCCGACGCGCTCGGAGAGAAAGAATCCAGCGAGGAACGCAGAGGTGGAGTTCTGGGCCTCGATCTGAGCTGGTCCTCAGACACGGGCAGATGTGTGGACGCCTCCCCGGTGCTTCTCGTGCAACACGGAACCGATCCGAAGTCAGACGGCGGTAAAACAACGGTGTTCATCGGCTCCCACTCTCACAGGATCCAGGCTTTAGACCTGACTGACGGGAGCCTCGTGTGGGAGCGAGTTCTCGGGGACAGAATCGAAGCTTCGGCCGCCGTGTCTCGCTGCGGGAGCCTCGTGGTTGTAGGTCAGCTCTCCGAAAACACTGTGCGGAAAACATCTGACTGTGTGTTATCTTTCTTTGGGATTCATGGACCTTTTTGGGGGGTTGGGTTGATTTTTCCAGGTTGCTACGACGGCTGTGTGTATTTCCTGTGTGCTGCGTCTGGAACGACGCGGTGGACTTTTGAGACGGGAGACGCTGTGAAGAGCTGTCCCGCTGTGGACCCCGTCACGGGTCTGGTGATAGTGGGCTCACACGATGGGCATGTCTACGCCCTGGACCCAAAGGTAGGACAATTAGGTTGATAATTTAAAAGTTACATAATCTAGTAACTGTAGCTCAATAAAGGTTTGTGTTTCAGGTGGAGCAGTGTGTTTGGAGGCGTCACTGTGGGGGCGGAGCTGTGTTTTCCTCGCCATGCCTCCACCCGTCACTCAGACAGCTGTACGCCGCTTCACTGGGAGGTCACTTACTCTGTCTGAACTCTGTGAGTAAAACATCAAACTACAGCTAACTGCTCGGTTCACTGAAGGCAGTCTTGAGTCTTTTTTATTTTTTGTCTCCCCGTCCCAGGACAGCGGAGAGGTCCTGTGGTCGTACCGTCGGGACGTCCCGTTCTTCTCCTCGCCGAACGCCTCCTCCGGTCTCGTGGCGATCGGATCGGTGGATGGAAACATCTGCTGCTTCAGCAGCACAGGGACGCTGGTGAGAGTGCTGCGTTTCTCCAATATGTGAACACGGTCTGAAATGTTAAAGGGACAGCTCACCCCAAAATTACAAATACATATTTACAAACCGAGTCATCTAGTCCCATTATAGTGGAGAAAAGACATCTCTCTGGGCAATATCTCCAACACTCTGGATTAGATTGATAAATAGCATTGCAGTGAAGAGGGAAAATACATACTTTTGATTTTAGGGTGAACTGTCCCTTTAATGATTGCAAATTGAGCAAAAAATGTATTTTTTTGCCTTCAGGTTTGGCAGTTTTTAGCAAAAGGCCCGGTCTTCTCCTCTCCGTGTGTGACAGCAGACCAGCAGAGGGTTCTGTGCGGGTCACATGACGGCCGCCTGTACTGTCTGAGCCGCGTCGACGGCTCTCTGGTTTGGTCCTTCCAGACCACGGGGAAGGTGTACTCCAGTCCGTGCGTGTTCGACGGCGCCGTGGTGGGCAGGAGGGGGACTCTGGTGGCTCTGGCCTCCACCGAAGGCACAGTGTGGATCCTGGACGGACACGACGGACGGACGCTGGCCTCGTTCCGTCTCCCGGGGGAGCTGTTCTCGTCCCCGGTGGTGCATGAACGCTCCCTCGTAGTCGGGTGCCGCAACGACTACGTGTATTGTTTAAATCTGACCGTCAAAGAAGAAACATAAGAATTATTTCTGCACAGTTTTTTAAAATAATAAACGCTTTTATATCCGTGTCAGAGGGTGCTTTAGGAAATGAATGAGTCCTTCAGTTCAGACATCAGTATTTAATTTACATTATTTTTGTCCCTTTTTAAGAATTTTCTCGAAGTTGGGACAAAAAAAAAAAATGCAAATAATACCAAACATTTTCCCGTTACACATAACACTGCGTACACGACACTATTGTGCACGAGCAACGTTAGAAAAACAAAAATGACAAAGTGACTCTTTGTGAAGCTCCGGTGACGCCTTCAGACGTACATACAGATCATTAAGTGAGCGGAAGGACATGAGAATGCTGGAGGTTTTTATTTCCTCTTCTTCTTTCACAGAGGAAATGCTTACGTAAGATCATATCACGTTTACGAGGAAGTGATGGCCGACAAAACGAGTGTGTTCCGGGGCGCACGAGCTGTGAGAGTTGTACGTTACAGCGCCGTCGCGCGGCTGTGCAGCTCACTGAATGCCCCGTCAAACACGTGGTCTTCAGTGCTGCGTTCAGGTGCACCCACCGGGGTGGTTCATGACGGAACTATTCAGGTGACTTTAAAAATGGCGAAAAATTGTACAATAGCCTGTTTGACAGCTATCACAGTCGTCACGGACACAGTGAGGATTGTTACGCTTAAGTTCAGAGAACGAGTAAGAAAGAATATGACGAGGCTCAGAGGAGAGATACAGCATCGGTTCATCCATGGACGGATTATGAGACGACGGGCCCCCGGACACAGACATGTAACTTAAGACCCCCTCACATCGACAGGAGCAAGACAGACTTTATATCTGTTAACTATTGTTGCCCGTGGATGTTATTCCCTTTTTTGTAGTAATTTCGAGTCTTTTTGTAGCTGTTTTGCATCTCTCGTGTTGATTTTGAGTCTCTTTGTGTCGATTGGTAGTCAATTTGAGTCTCTGTCGTTGTTTTGTGCCTCTTTATGGCTGTTTTGTGTTTCTTTGTAGTCAGTTCAAGTGTACTTGTTGCGTCTCTTTGTGGTCATTTTGAGTCCCTTTGTGGCTGTTTTGTCCATTTTCATAGTTTTGAGTTTCTTTGTAGCTGGTTTGCGTCTCTCTGTCGTTAACTTTCTCTTTGTGGTCATTTTGAGTCTCTGGGTAGATGCTTTGTGTCTCTTCATAGTCTTTTGAGAGTCTCTGTGTTGTCTTTCAAGCCGTTTGACCGTTCTTTTACATTTTCGTGTCTATTTGTAGTCAGTTTGAGTCTCCTTGTAGTTGTGTCTCTTCGTGGTTGATTTGGTGTCTTTGTAGTTGTTTCATGTTTCTTTGTTGTAGTTTTGAGTCTCTTCCTGGTACGTGTCTCCATAATTGACGATTAGTAAGTGAAGACCAGGGGGGCCCCTGACACGTTGGGCCCCTGGGCCTGTGGTTCAGTAATCCATCCATGGTTTCAAACATAGAAGAATCCACTGCTTCCATAAATAACACCTGTAACACTTCCATCAGCAGATGCAACAGGGTCACGACGAGTTCTTGTTGCTGGTAGCCCTTAAAACACGATCAGTTACCCTCTGTTGATGAAACACCGTCGCGTGTCAGAGCTTCACCTGTTACTGTGTGGAGCGAGTGATTCATATTCAACCATGGTGACACAGGTGGCTACAAAATAAAAAAACAAAGAATTGGGGTTGGCTCTTGCAATGGCCAGCTGTGGTTCTGATTGGCTGCCCCCCCCCCCAGACTGCGACACGTGGGACATTATACTTTGTGTGTTTGTATACAGTATGTGCATGCGCGCAACAATTGTTTACATATATCTGTGCGATCGTGTTGGAATATTTGAATGTGAAGCGCACGTTAACATGATAATAGTACCAGCCAGTGTGTGTGGGGTCACGAGGACGACGGTGATGGTGGGGGGGGGGGCTTTTCTTGTTGCACAGTCAGGAGGCTTTTCATGGTGAGTGTGATGATGACTCTCCAGGTGCCTCAGCGTCCAGTGGGCAGTGTGCAGTCTCAACGCAGGCCGGGGTGCAGCCGGGGTGGGGCTGTTATTTGATGATCTGAGGACAGTCGCTCCAGGCTTTGGCCTTTCGCTTGGCCAGCGCCAGCCACGCCGGCTCCGTGGACACCTGCGGCGAGTCGCTGGAGGGGAAGCGCTTCGACACCTCCTTGACGGCAGGCGGCGACGGTGTGGAGTCTGCGATCTCGACTGACGACAACAACAACAAATCGAGCACAACAATCAGCTGAAAATCTATCAGTTGCACCTTTTTTGGGCTCATTTTATGAGAGAAGTTTAAAGTGATTCAGCTGTGACATTTATCTCGTCTTCAGCTCATCTTATGGTCTTAAAAACATCAGAACACTCACGAGGTGACGTCTCGCTTTGTCCGACCAAAACCCCAAAATAGTCACTTTAGAAAATGTAAAACTAGAAAAATAATAAAATTCTCACATTTGAGAACCTTTGAACCATCAAACTAAAGAGTCACTGACTGATTTTCTGTCAATCAACAAAATGTTTAAATTGATTAAATGTTGGAGCTCTGTTCTAATATAAAATACATTCTAATGTTTTCAATCAATAACTAATTAGTTTAAATGTTCAAGAGTTTCAACATCCTGGAGATATGGATTCAGGGCTAAACAACCAGCATAATCAATATTGATGAAGCTGACCATTCATTTGATCAATTTGTGTATAAAGTGTATTTTATTTACTCTATATATTTTATATACGATACAGTAAATCGTATATGAATCGTTTATTTTGTCGACATAGAAACTAGGAGAAAAAAAAGAAGCTCGTCCTCATTTCAGATTTTTAGCAATTGTTTTGGGTCATTTCCTCTGAATAAATGAAGAATATTGAAGCAGATATCGAGCTTTATTGATGTTAGTCCTGCGGGTTCTTACCGGTGACGGAGCTGGGTAAAGTGTTGGCTTTCTTCAGGTGTTCTCTGCGCTCGAATCGTCCCAGGAGGCTGTCGGGTCTCCTGGGCTCCTCTGGCGTCTGCGGTTTGGAGGACGGGCTGGTGCTCCCGCTGCCTCTGCTCTCCGTGGGGCTCAGCAGCGCCACCTGCAGGAGGAGGTTCACGCTCGTATGAGAGGAAGAACACACGATACCGTGAACATCAGTAAGTGAGTGAAGCGGCGCGTACACTGTCTCTCTCTCGGCCGTGTTTCTCAGCCAGTTTGTTCTCTCGGTGGCTCCGACGGTCGTCTCGGTTCTGCTGCTGGTCCCTGAAGCCCTTCTGCTTCTGCAGAGCCAGCGTGATCCACAAGGGCCCGGCCTCCTTCTCCTGGACCTTCGAACTGTCCAGCGAGTGCCTGCTCTGGAGCGATGGCTTTTCTGCAGGACAAATTTTGACACATTGCAAAACATTACTATTGTTTCTACAAAAACAAGTTCTTTGGTATTAAATAATGTTGCTGTAGCTACATATTCATCAGACAGTGTCCACATGGCGCCATTGTCTTTTTTCAATTGCGTGCAGCGTCTTTGTTTTCTGATCGCTCCCTATTTCTTTTGTGCGGTATCTCCGAGTGCTTCAAGTTAAAAAAAGAAAGGCGCAGGTGATGTCACTGCAGTAAACGGAGGAGAAGTTTGTCTGTTTATTTATCCTGAACTTTTCCATTTTTGGACCGACACTATCATCATGACGAAGACCAAAAAACGGCCATTTGTGGAGCAGATATGTGGTGCGGACACTGAATGTTGCTGGTGAGTGTTGTGCTTTTATTTCTGTACTCCTCGAAACACGGCAAAGCAACACTGACCTTTCTTCATGAGCTCCGTCTTCCTGTCCGTCTTCTCTCTCCAGGGGATGTTAATGGAGGGGAAGAAGGATCTCTTCTCCTTCGGCTCCTCCTCCCCATGGACCTGGCCTTGGCCACTCCGGTGCAACTGAGCGACCGCCGACGGTTCCTCGCTCCTGCTCGCCTGCTCCTCGGCGGCCCCCGTCCTCTGGATCGCGGCCTCGCTAGGGGGCCCGTGGACCACTTTGGGCAGCGGCGACGGTGGAGGCGTGGGGGCCACTCCAGCGGGTTTCGGTGACGTGGTCGGTCTCCGGTAGATCGGAGGCTTGGAGAGCACCTTCTCGCCTTCGCCGTGTGCGGCCGGGCTGGTGGATTTACCCGGTTCAGCCCGAGGGGCGGCCGGGGAGGCGGATGCGTGTAAGTACTTGCCCGCCGCGCCTTCTCTCTGAGGCGACGTGGGACTTGTGGATTTGTCGGAGAAGACGGAGGAAGTGTCGGAGTCCGGCTCGATGGGGGTGAGAGGCGAGGGGACGCCGTCGAAGCTGTCCCCGGCGCTGTATCGCTTCTTCCTTTTCTCGGTGGACTGTTCGCTGTGAAAGCGGAGCGAGAAGTTGGTCCTCCTCAGCTTTATGCCGAACGGCGAGGGCTTGTCCTCGCCGTCCGGGCCTCGGTACTCTGCCTCCTCTTTACCTTCAGACGCCTCCGTCTCCGACTCCGAGGCCTCGGATTTGGCTCCAGAGCTGGGAACCAGGAAAGACGGGAGGTCTTTGGCGAACATGCACTCGTCTGAGCCTCTCTCTGCGATGCGGACGGTTTTACTCGTCCTGTTCTGAGGTTTGCTGGTTGGAGCTGGTGAGGCGGCGGCGGCGGGGCTGTCCGGCGGAGCAGCTTCCTCTCCTGCGGCCTTCTCGTCGGCGCCGAACACCTCGGAGTTCCTGTTTGAATCTCCGAACTTCTTCTTTGCAGGGGTGATGGAGAACTTGGCGCTGGCAGACATGGTCTTCCTGAGGTTCGCGTGGGAGAACGCCTGCGTGTCTTCGCCGCCGGGCTGGTTCTTGCTGGGTTCTGGGTCGTATTTCCCCTCCTCCACCCCCTTGAATATCTTCGACCTGATGCTCGCCCATTCGGCCAGGACGGACTGGTCCGTGGAGAGCGAGGACTCGTTGAGCGATTTGGTTTTGCCAGACTTGCGGTCCGGCGAAGTCTTGCTCTTGGTCGGCGGCGGCGTTCCCTGCGCCTTCCTGTCGTCCCCCAAACCCAGCAGGGACATGCAGGCGGTGTCCTTGATCTGGTCCAGATTGACAGCCGTCCCGCAGAGCTGGGCGCCCGTCACTAAGATGGCGGTGTGGGGGACGTACGGAGACGTCGGCAGGTTGGGGGACTCCGGTCCTTCGGAGGAGGAGGCCTTGGCGCTCTCTCTTTGCTCGGACGCACTTCCGCTCTGGTGGCTGGACGCCGGCGTCACGGGCGTCAGGTGGACCTTCTGGAACAAAATCTGTTTTTCTCCGGAGGAGACTTTGAAAGAGAAAGGCCTCTGTCTCTCCTCCATCTCCCTCCAGCGCTGCTCCTCCTGCTCCTTCCTTGTCCTCTCCTCTGCCTCCGCGGTTTTCTTTTCTTCAATCTCCCGCAACCTCAGCTTCTGTGCCTCCTCCTCTTTCTTTCTTTCCTCTTCTTCCTTTCTTAGCTTCCTCTTCCTCTCGGCCTCAAGCTCCCGCTGCCTCCTCGCTTCCTCCTGCTCCTCCTTTTGTTTCCTCCTTTGCTCTTCCAGTCGTCTCCTCTCCTCCTGCTCCCGCTCCTCCTGCATCCTCCTTTCCGCCTCCTCTCTGATCCTTCTCTCCTCTTCCTCCCTCCTCCTCATCCTCTCCGCCTCCTCTCTGAGCCTTCGCTCTTCCTCCTCCTGCTGTTTACGACACCTCTCCTCCTCTAGCTCTCGCAGCCTCAGCTCTTCTGCCACTCTCCTCCTCTCCTCCCGTTTGAGCCTCTGTTCCTCCAGCTCCCTCTTCCTCCTCGTCTCCTGTCTCTCCTCCTCGTGGAGTCTCTGTTTCTTGAAGCTTCCGAGGGACTCGACGGATGCTCTGCGCCGGTCGTCCGTTGAGACGCCTGCAGCCTCGAGGTCCTCTCGCAGCACGCCGGGAATCGAAACCTCTTGGAGGTCCTGAGAATGTGGAAAAATGATGAGCTCGTGTTTTCAAAAAGGTAAGAACGTCGCAAAAATAAACCGACAACACGCTGAGGCACATTTGAGGCGGCTCACCTGTGTGAAGCACCGGTGTTTCCGGGAAACCCTCTGGTTTTTCGGCTTGACAGACAGTTTATGCCTGGCAGCGGCGTTGTCTAAGCGAGGGGCCGACTGCGGGACGGAGTCCAGATTGATGGACTCGATGGTACCAGCGGGCGGAAGAACTCGTCTGGACCTCGGCGACCTCACTGGAGTGCTGTGTGGTGCGGCTGGTTGAGCGCCCTGAACCTGGATTATGTCACAAGAACTTGTATTAAGAGGAGACACTACAGGTGAATAGGGTAAAATAATCAACGAACAGATATCGCCATGAAACTTACAAATTACAACATTACAAACGTTCTTTTTTCTGTGTTACAAGTTTTCAGATTTTTGTAGTTTCGCCTTAAAAATGGATCCAAACTGTCACCAGAATGAGCTCATTAGTTGTTACCTTTGGCTCTGTTGTCTCTGGTTCGGCTTCTACCTGAGCCAGAACCTTCAGGGGACTCTGGGGAACCTCTTCCTCATCTGAACTCCCCTCATCTCCCTCACTTTTCCTCAGAGAAGGAGGCCTCTGTCCAAACTTGATCCCTTGTGCTATCTGCCGCTGTGTGAACAAACAGACAAACGCGTTACGAATGTAGACGGAAGATAAAAATGTCCGGCAACCGAGTGCACGCCGCCGCCGCGAGGCCCACCTGCAGATTCCTCACTTTATCCGAGACGTTTTCCTGGGACATGGTGTGATCCGGCCCGGGCTCGGCCGCCGGCTCCTCCGGGATGAAGATGCTGTCGTGCGAGAGGGCTCGAGAACCGATGGGATTCGACTCCCTGCAGAGGGAATGAGAGCGTCTTCAGTGCTGCAGGCAGCGCGTCACTCGTTCATTCATTTATCCGTGAATCATTTCACACAAAGAAAATTAATGACTTCTGTTTACACACCAGATTTTTCAGCACATCAATTAAACGGCTGAACTGGTGCCGGGGCCTTTTAGCAGAGCCTCGCCCTGTTTCTCTACCGATTGTGCAACCACAACGTGCAGCGGTCACATAAACACTTTCGCTTTTCTGCAAGCGAAAGAAATCTGATAAGAAGTTTAAAACTGTGTCTGGGTGAAGGCTGCACGAAAGTCACAAACTTCCTCTCGGCCCTAAATTATGATTATTATTAATAAGATTTTATCAGCAAATACATGACAAAAACAACAAGCTCAAGTTCATTAACTCAAGACAAATATGTGTAAGAAATGAAGCTTTATCCGTGTAAATACCTCAGATGTTGATTGGACTCCTCATCGTCAGATACGACTCCATTGCACACTTCCCCGGTAGAAAAACTGGCCTTAAGCTCTGCTCCATCAAGGCCCCCCTTCGCCTCCGTCTTCTTCTTCCTCCCAAAGAGTCGTCTGAAGGGCTGGAATTTGCCGTGTCGCCTTCTCTCTGCTGGCAATAAAAGAGAATGGATGACAACCCTCGTGGAGAGATAACGGCGGGACGGTGCCTCTGGGCGGGTTGTTCTACAGTGTGTGTGTGTGTGTGTGTGTGTGTGTGTAGATAGTGAAATGTAATTGATTTAAAAGAAAACAAATGAAAGCAGCAGATGAGAAGAAAACCTCGGCTCTGTGGTTCATAATTATTCACATTTTAAAGGAGGTGGGAGAGATAAACAGCACACAGGGGGAAAGAGGAGCACCCACAGCCTGAAGTAGCTTCAGAGAAATCCATGAAAGCAGTTTGAACCCACAACGACATCCTGAGAGGCTGACGTCACACGAGTGACTCACATCATACATTTGACCCGCAACAGTTCAACAGATAACAACCCTCCAAGATGCACACGTGTTATCTGCTGCAGCGCTAAAGGCGCTAATAAACTTTGATTTTTACTGAATGACTCGTATCACTTCTCTGTATCAGCCCATTAAAGGCAAAATGCCAAAAGAATTTCCTTGAAAGAAACATTAAGACACGTGCACTGAGCAGGAAGAGACTCTGAATCACCACAAAGACACTGAAACTACAAACAGACGCAAAGAGACACACAAAGACACACAACTTTGAAAAGGAGTAAAACAACCACAAAGCAACTACAAAGAGATTAAAAAGGATAAAAGAGACACACAAGGAAACTACAAAGAGACTCAAAATGACTACAAACAGGCACAAAACAACAACAAAAGGAGGCTAAACAACTCCAAAGGCAGCTTGTCTTCTCTCATGTAAGAGGGGTGGTGAGGCCTTTTGCATGTTTCTGTCTCAGGGACTCACTGTCTCACAATCTGTGACCTACATAATAAAACAGAGCAGCTGTAATAAACCCTGTTGGATTATGAGGAAGTCATGAACCACAGTTATGAAACCAACTTTTGGACTTTTAGTTGATTGGTCTTTTTCTCCTCATCATCTTTAATGGCAGAAAGTCTCGAGCTAAACTTTCCCACCGTTTTGTGTTTGTGTACTTGTGGCGGTCCACTGGATGAACGGAGTGGGTGAGTTACAGAGCTACACAGCTACTCTACACCGCGGTGCAGACCGGCCTTCTCAGGGATCTCTGCGTATCCCTTTCACAGCTATAAGTAGCAACTGGTGTGGGATTTCACTTCGCATGCTGCGCGCTGTACCAGAGGCATCATGGGAAATGATACAGCGAACTAATTTCCCCACGTACAGTAGATCCCCGACTCTGAAGGGTGTCTTGCGTGCGTGGGAGAGTTTAAGTGCCGTGTGTGTATAAATATACTGATGGAGATATTAATATATAGAGAATGTGGGAAGCATGCTGTAATTATGAACAACAATGAAGAGACACAGCATGACTACAAAGACACACAAAGCAACAATGAAGAGACACAGCATGACTACAAAGACACACAAAGCAACAATGAAGAGACGCAGCATGACTACAAAGACACACAAAGCAACAATGAAGAGACACAGCATGACTACAAAGACACACAAAGCAACAATGAAGAGACGCAGCATGACTACAAAGACACACAAAGCAACAATGAAGAGACACAGCATGACTACAAAGACACACAAAGCAACAATGAAGAGACACAGCATGACTACAAAGACACACAAAGCAACAATGAAGAGACACAGCATGACTACAAAGAGACACAAAGCAACAATGAAGAGACACAGCATGACTACAAAGACACACAAAGCAACAATGAAGAGACACAGCATGACTACAAAGACACACAAAGCAACAATGAAGAGACACAGCATGACTACAAAGACACACAAAGCAACAATGAAGAGACACAGCATGACTACAAAGACACACAAAGCAACAATGAAGAGACACAGCATGACTACAAAGACACACAAAGCAACAATGAAGAGACACAGCATGACTACAAAGACACACAAAGCAACAATGAAGAGACACAGCATGACTACAAAGACACACAAAGCAACAATGAAAAGAGGCAAAACAACCACAGACAAAAGATAATTACAGAGACACAGAAATGACACAAAACAACTGCAAAGATTCAGAAAATGACCACAAAGACACAAAACCACAGAGAAACTTGTAATGACTTCAAAGACACTCAAAACAAAAACAAAGAGGCTGAACTATGAAGACTGCGTGCCGCTGAAGAGGCTTGTTTTGTTTTATGACTGAAATTGCAGCTGGGATGTGATTCACGATATCTGAGGCAATGATGATTCATAATTAGATGAAAACTACGTGATAATTATTACGGTGTGATCTTTTACGAGGATGTTTTCTTAAATCTGTAGAACACGATTTGTCTAGTCATCCAACCTTTAGCATGAAAACGGTTGAAGCACATTTGCTTTGTGGTTATAAGCAACGATGTCTCACAGAAATACGTGAAATGCCGGCGACCTCGTTACACGTTAAGAGGCGGCGACACGTAATGTGTTAAAAATACAGCCCGACACACAATTTATGTTTGGACAACAAAACGACATCGTTGGGTTTAGGACAGAAGAGATCAGGTTTTGGTTAAAATTACTGACTACCTCATTTTAAAAACTCTACTTTTGGTTTTGTAATGTAACTTAGTGTGTATGCCAAGTCATTTAAAAAAGTCAACTATTGGGTAACTTTACGTCAATAATGCAGCCTACGTTATTTAAAGTTAACGTTGACTTTTTGGTTACGTAATTACGTAATCATTTAAAAAAGCAAACTTTTTACGCAACTATGTAATTTCAAAAAGTCAATGTTGACTTTTGGTGTCAGACACTAACACTGGTCTCCTGGGTGAGAGTCCTGCGTTGGATAATCCTACAAATAAAGATTCAATGAGATAGTTCAAAGATATAAATAATGAGGTCTTTTAAATCTTTGCCTTGTGTTGTTTTCTCTTGTGGTCTTTACTTCTTCTTCATAATTATCAATTCACATTTAGGACCTTGATGTTTGCATCAGGACAGAGTTTTTAGCTTTAAATGTGTCAGTTTTATATTTTGGGTTTGGAAGGACTTAAGAGAAATGTGAGATTATGGTCTTTATTTATTTAACTCTCTTTCAATAGGAGTAGAAATATATATATATATATATATATATATATATATATATATATATATATATGTTGTTATTCTGTGTCTGTGCAGGTTTGAGACTCTGTGTTTCTCTGTGCATGGTTTTACTGATTAACAGTGTAATTAAAGACAATGTGTGTTGATGGTGATGACATTAATACTGCTTCTTTCTCCGTCTCAGTGCAGCGATATTACGATGTGACACTGATGTTCTGTTTTCCTGCAGAAAGCTCTTCCGGCGTTTCTACTCTGGTACGAAGCCCATAATGCACCGCTGTGGGCACGCTCACACACTCATGCGTGAAACCAGAAAGGGCAGCAGCTCACTGTAACAGCAATACAAGCAGTACTCTCGAAGGACGTCCCATGAGTTCGGACTACATGCACATTATCTGGACTAACGTGGAGCTCTGCCAGAGACTACATCTGGGTTCAACAGTAAGGGTTGCCAGGTTGCCATAAACCATTTTTAAGAAATTGGCAACCAATTCTTGGCCTTCCACGGCCACAGCATAAAGAGTGAAAACAGCTGGTCTGGCTGTCCAAAGGTAACAAATTCTAGTAAAGAGGAGATGAAAGAAGTCAGAACCACAGCACACCAACCCGTCACCACGCCATGCAGCTCTTAAAGAGACAGCGCTTTGATGCGCTGTCTCTTTAAGACGTTTGTTGTCGCTCCTCTTTACCTGGGCCTTTGGATTCGGCTACCTCTAAAAGCACGTCGTGCTTAGTTTCCGTGGCGTCCGTGGCCATGGTCACACCTCGGCTGTGGTGAGAGAAGAAGGAAGTGAGCACGAGGATGCTGTTATCACCTGTTTACTGGGGGGGGGGGGGTGCTCGATGGAGGGCAAAGTGAGGAGAGACACTCGAGAGGGATCAGGAAAGAGGCTCAGGATTTACAGAGCAGAGCTCCATGTCTTGTTTTATTTGATTTAATTTGCTCTCCATCCCTCGTAGCGGTATCGTCATAAAGCTCGGCTCCCTCAGCTCGTGCAGAATGGCTCTTGGTGATTGGCTCGTCGTTTGAACAGCCTTCCGAGGCCACTCTGTTGTGCTTTATTGATGTAGTAATGGTGGCACTAAAAAAATCTGAAATGACAACAAACAGCTCAAAAGCAGATACTGCCAAAATTACAAATAAATAAAAGACTTTGAGTCTTATAGACTTCTGCCAACGTCACCAACGATATATTTGTGCATGTTGTCAACAGAAGTGGCGTTTTACTCGAGCCATCCAGAGGACTTGGCAAGCTTTTACACGTTGAATCAAAACTGTTACCAGCATCAAAACGGCTGCTTGTTAAATGTTCAGATGACAGGATTCAGACCGGATCAGCACCGTTTCAGAGCAAAGGGTGTTTCACTTTAACGAGTGGCCGTGTTACCTGGTGGCTTTTAGCTCCTGGTGACTTAATGGTCGGTGTGTAGACAATAAACAAAGAGGAATCCGTATTTAAAATAGATTTACAGGCTTTTTACGACGACAACTACATGATCTGTTGGTGCTGCTGACACTACGAGCAACCACGATGCATTCGGCTGAGAGTCACCAGTTAACACGGTCACTCGTTGGACTGAAACACCGGTGGCATTGTTGTCTGTAAGCTGTTAAACGTGTTGACGACCACTGGACTGTTTGTAGCTCCTGTTTTAAAGCTGTGTCTGACGTTCTCCTCAGGAACTCAGAGAACAGAGTTGATCATCTGGTGACTTGTAGTTCATAACGTCTCTCTGGTGGAACGTTACGCGCTGAGTTCTCCTCCTAACACATGTTTGTAGCAGCACACGTGCTCACGTATTCTACTCAACACACAGACCCGTGAAGTCACCTCGTTTAGGTTGCGTTCTCCATCTTTGTTGGTTCATGTTCTTACACAGCTTGACAAGCCTTTGCACTCCGCCGTACTTCCGTTGCCAAACGTACGTACGACATCGTTGTTTACAAACTGTGACTGCCCCGATATCACCCGATCAGTCCAACATACGTCTGTGTCTCATTCCAAGAGATCCACAGCAGAAGTAATCACAAGAAAGCAACCTCACCGGAACCAACAAACCACAGGACCTGCCTCCTGAACCCGACCAGAGGTTTTCTGAATGTGTGTGTTGTGTGAAACCACAAGCAAACCCAGAGTGCATGAGACAGTACTGAGAGAGAGCCACGCTGTCCAGTGGGATCAGCATGCCGTGGGCTTCCTTCCTCGCTGGACAGACTCTCTCAGAAATGTCTCGTCGCTGAGAGAAAGGCTCTTTGTCCTGCCAGCGTCGAACAAGGAGCGAACAAGCATGTTTGTCAGTCGGGGTGTGTGAACACAAGACAGTATGTGTGTGTGTGAAGAGAGAGATGCTGTGGATTCTTCTCCTGTTTGTCTGTTTATTTACATGTGGCTTGGCTGCAAGTTTCCAATGTTGTCTAAGAAAGAAGTGTGTGACCTGTTTTATTTGTGTTGTGTTGTTGGTGTGTGTTGGCAGCCTTATTGCTGCAGCCAGAGATGGGATGAGAGAAGCACGAGGAGCGGCCATGTGCTCAACAGAAGCAGCGAGAGATGCCTTTGACGAGAGGATACAGCTGCATCACATACACGGCGCCACACGACACTACGTCTCTCGAAAACGAGCCGACGGCTCCACGCCGGCCGACTGGCGACGTCAGCTTCCTAAAGTCCAACGGCACGAAGGCCTTTTCGTGTTGCAGCGGCCGAGTGCAACATAACCTCACAGCACAAGCAGCTTGCTGACAAAGCAGACAGACGAACGCGGCGGGGGGGGGGGGGGGGGGGGGTGGCGGTTTACCTATTTCAGCTGCACAGCTCGAGACGGCTGCGCACCACTGCAGTAAAACCTTAGGGAACATCGATCGGCCCCTTTTCTTTTTTCTTTTTTGCACAAAGCTCGTTTTTTTACCCAGACGAGCGTCGCTGGCTTCGGGAGGAAACGGTGAAATGAAGACAGAACAGAGACAAAAAGAAAACAGCAGGTTTGGGTTTGTTAGGTCTGTTGGTGCACAGTAGGACACGTGACACAGAGGGGTGACATGGGATGCATGAGGAAGCATTTCTAAACAGGAGAACATACAGGATGCAGGAATCTACATTGTACTCGTCATGTTAGGGTCCAGAGCAGGCGGCAACATCTGGTTCTGAAAAGTGAAGTCAAAGCTTCATGTCTTAACCTGCATTCTCTCTAGTGTCCACCAGGGGGCGACTCCTCTGGTTGTATAGAAGTCTATGAGAAAATGACTCTAATTCTCTCTTGATTTATTACCTCAGTAAACATTGTAAACATGAGTTTATGTCTCAATCTCTAGTTTCAAGTCTTCTTCAATACAGCATGATGTTCATTTAGTACATTATGGTCCATTTAGAGTCACACAGACCATAAAGCAGGGGATGCTTTAGGGCGGGGCTACTGTGATTGACAGGTCTCTACCACGACGTCACTCCTTCACAGTCCAAGTATGGTCACCTCCGTTCATCGCTTGCAAAAAAACAAGATGGCAACGGCCAGAATGCTGAACTCGAGGCTTCAAAACATCAGTCCACAAACCACTGAGTGACGTCTCGACTCCACAGACTGTGGTCTGGACTTCTCTCATCAACACCGACTCTTTCTCCCGATATCTGAAGCTTGAACAGCCTCTGGTATTCATGGCAACATGTTAGCAGCAGGAGAGGCCAGAGGAGACAGACGCAACACAAGCTCCTCGTCTGCTGCAAACAGACTGAAATGCTTGTCGTCACTTTTTTCTCCTGAGTAGTTGGTTTCAACAGCAGCTGTGGGTTGGGCAATTACAAATATGGAAAATAAATATCGTGCGTGCGTGTGTGTGTGTGTGTGTGTGTGTGTGTGTGTGTGTGTGTGTGTGTGTGTGTGTGTGTGTGGTGATTAATCGTGATCGCAGCCGGTCACACGAACGTTGCCAAAACTGTGAGTGTGAAGCGAGTCAGGACTTGGTGGTTTAAACTGACAGTTGACATTCCTTCTCTGGACGTTTAGAATAACGATTATTCTTTCACTGTGAATTGTTTGCGTCACCAGAAAGTCTCTGTTTCTATGGAAGATTAAAAATGCCGAAATACAAATAATTCAGACGGAGAAATACGTCCTCTGCTGAACGCTGAAATGCACACATTACGCATACACAATTTATTTAAGACCAAAAGACAAATAAGTTTACAAATAAAACGTGTTTCTGTAATTATGACCCATAAACACGTTTATTTTGACATCGTGGCTGTCACAATGTCAGATTTCCACTCCACGCTTATCGTGGCGAAAATAACTCACGATAACGATAATGTCGCGATAAATAATGAGAACAAAAAATGCTATTATTCATCTTTAACTTTTGTTTATCGGCTCTTTTTTGTCAAATGGATTACACTCAAACTACTGGTGGAGCAAATCTGTGATCATAACTGTATATATATATATATAATGGTTTAAGACGCGCTATTATTATTATTATTATTATTATCATCTATGTATCATCAACGTTTTATCAATATTTATTCCCCCCAACCCCCCCCCCTCCCCCCGCGCGGTTATCGTCAATACCGGTACACCACATATATGTATTGAATCTCCTTTTATTTCCTATTTTTGCATTTAAATCTTCCATATAAGTGATGGTTTGCAAGATGAGACTGACTAGTTTGATGTGAGGTGGTTTTACGGCAGTCTGCTGTTATGAATGACTTTATGTTAACTTAAATCTATCACCAGGTTACGTTATTTAGCATTATTATGTCACTTTCCTGTTTATGCTTTTGCACGTGCAGATGGAATCACCAAACTATCAACTGAGTGATGTTGAGCGGACAACAAACTTTGTCCTCAGACAATCATTTTAAGCACAAACATCTTCCGAACACATCTTCATGTTCTTCCTCTTCGTCATGCAGCGCTCGCTCCCTTCATCTTTGCGTCGTACAGAACACAAAGATGGCAAACAAACAGGCGATCAGGCGTTCATGCAGCGATGACAACGGAGCCCCAGGTGTGTCGGTAAACAGGTTCAGAGTTGAGGAACGTTGTATTCATGAGATGAAAGCTGCCAGCGTGCTTCATCAGAACGCCCTCCCACACCTGTCCCACCTCAGAACCGACATTCACACCCACTTCATGCCGTGATTGGCCAGCGGTGTGGAGAAAAGAACGTAAGCTGGGTTTGAACTTCTCTCTCTTGCTCTCTTGGTTCTTTCTTGACGCAGCTTGTTCGGTTACTTTTCATGTTTAACACTCTGAATGTCTTCCAGAAGAGACTCAGAAATCGTGCCTCTGACTGTGTTGAAGGAGTGCACGTAGTCACTGTGACGCCACCCATTGGTTTGTGGACTTCAGTTTTGAAGCCTCTGGTTCGCCATTTTTGCCGTCGCCATCTTGTTTTATTTTTTAGCTGAGTACAATCAAACACTGACAAAGCATAAGCAACAAAAAATTGTACAATTCACTTTCATGAATTGAATAAAACATACCGTGAAAGGGTTAAAGGTCTAAGACGGAAACACGGACAACTCGCAGACCGCACAACACCGTGGTAGAGACCTGTCAATCACAGTAAGCCCCGCCCTAAAGCATCCCCTGCTTTATGGTCTGTGTGACTCTAAATGGACCATAATGTACTAAATGAACATCATGCTGTATTGAAGAAGACTTGAAACTAGAGATTGAGACATAAACTCATGTTTACAATGTTTACTGAGGGAATAAATCAAGAGAGAAGTAGAGTCATTTTCTCATAGACTTCTATACAACCAGAGGAGTCGCCCCCTGGTGGACACTAGAGAGAATGCAGCTTTAATACATGAAGCATCACTTTTCAGACTTCAGTTTCCCGCCTGTGTGCGTTTAAACGATGTCGCAAAACTCAACTGACAAAAGGACGGTTTCACAGCACTCCATCCTCTCGCTGTTGAGATATTTCCCTTTGCACCAAAGCGATGGATCACCCGACTAACCGACATTGCTATCCTTCGAGCCACCGCACAACCAGCATGGCTAAAAAAGCAGCAGCAGCAGCCATCAGTGCAGCTATAAACACCTTCATGAATCATAGAACGCTCTGCTTTTGTTCAGACGTTATGCTGTAAGCTGCTGTTGGCATTTGTCCGCTCTCTAGATACCCACAAAGGATTTTAGAGCGTCACGCAACATGTATCACATGACCGTGGTTACATTTTCCACATTAGCCAACGCTGAAGTGACAAGCAAACAACGGAAAGGTTTTCCTCTCCTGTTTGAGCATCTCAAACACTTCGACTCAAACCAAAAAGTAGAGTTATATTCACTAACTCACCCGGAACAACAGGAGCTGATTATCATCGTTTTTTTGCACGCAGAGAGCCAGAAAACACACAAAGAATCTATGTGAGCTACATTTAACCGGCAAAAACTATCACTTCAACTGTTTGTTTTTTAACTTTCTGTATAAGAATGCCTTCTTACCGTCCTGCAGTCGCTCTGTGTGCGAGGGGATCTGTGAGTCCACCTGCCTGCTGTCACTGTGGATCTAGGGCATTACCTGGAGTCAGGTGTCAGATGCAGTGTGTGTGTGTGTGTGTGTGTGTGTGTGTGTGTGTGTGTGTGTGTGTGTGTGTGTGTGTGTGTCTCAGGAGAGTGACGGCGTAAACACCCCTCGATTATTGTCATATCGATACAAGTTAGATTTGATGCTCTACGAATCAGCCACAGACTTTTGGAATGAAAAGTGTTGGTGATGCGTGTTTGAGTGAAGCACATGTACAGTGTGAAGGGGGGGGGGGGCAGCGAGGAGAGATGGGCGTCCTCCTGTGTCTTTGCTGAGGAGGCACAAAGTGACACTTTGTCTGCGACGCCAGATCGGCAGCCACAGAAGAACAGAGTGGCATTCATCGTCTCCACCGGCCGACAAAACACAAAGGCCCTCATTGTGGGTTAACAGTAACCGGGTCTGCACGTGCGTGATTAGAACGGCTTGTAATGCGAGCGCGCCACAACTGCTTATTAATCTCCTGGTCATAAATAGAGAGCGCTTGCAGGAATGAGTCCTAAAACTAGGAAATGAGTCAGCATTTCTGCACTTCCGGTTCCCTCGTCTCTTTAGAATGCCCAATCTCAATGTGCCCCCTAAGGCCTTGACCCTGAACCCTCGGGGACTTCACTGACGTCAGCTGGTGAACGGTTAGGTGTGACCGACTGTGAGGGCTTTAAATGGTGTAAATACGAATGGGACAGCACTTTGCACGGCATTTCACGTTTCGTCCAATTGTTGAGTTGTTGAGTTTTTTATTTTATCTTTTTCACTTCCTGATTTGAACGTCTTCCAGACTTCTTCAATACAGCATGATGCTCATTTCATAAGTTATGGTCCATTTAAAGTCAAACAGACCATAAAGCAGGGGATGCTTTAGGGGCGGGGCTACCACTCCTCCGCATTCCGAATATGGTCACTTCCGTTTATCGGTTGCAAAATAGCCAAGATGGCGACGGCGAAATCGCCGAACTTGAAGCTTCATAACATCAGACGACAAACCAATGGGTGACGTCAGACTACGTCCACTTCTTACATGCAGTCTATGGGCTGAAAACATAGCGTCTTCTATAGCTTCCCTGATAACCCCGTGTTTAACGTCACTACGCTGTGAATTGTGGGTAATTCCCTCAGGCAAATTCTTCAGAAATGTGAATCTAGAAGCTTCTACGCGTCTTAAAAAAAGAGTGTAAATGAGGAACACTAGTCCTCCTTTAGCTTCGTGGTGAAGTCATGTGACCGTGGTGGAGTCCCTTTATAGGTTAACGTTAGCTTTTTACATCTATAGATTCAAAAATCATAAAAGTGGTATTCATTTTTTGAGATTATCATGAACGTTTATAGAGATTCTTTTCTGCAAGAATCCAAAATCCAACAGAAGAATCTTATTGGTTTTTAGTCGAGGGAACCATTTACATTCATATTTTACAGTAAAAACAGAAAGCAGCGTAGCTCCCCGACTAGCCTCAATAACATCTTCATCTTTATATGTATGGTAATGATGGGGCTTCACCAAACCTGCATGCCGCCTATATTACAGCAGCACTTCAAAGACAGACTGCTCCTCTGACTGACTCAGAAATAGAACCCCCCCCCCCCCGCCCTCCTCCCTGTAGAGCAGCACAAACATGCTCTCTAAAGAAATTCACATCCGCACAGAATGAATCTTAATGAGTCCACATCATGTGTAAAGAGACCAGGAGCCACCGCCCCCCCCCATTGTTGTTCTCAACGACACTGTAGCAGCCACCGCACACCATGTGGCTAACGACTCATTCAGAGTTTGGGATCAAAATTGGATGTTATATGAAAATATGTTTTATGCTCATATTCAGACATGAATTATTTTTACTCTACAGAAATATGAAATCAGGCGGCAACCTCCGGTTCTGCAGAGTGAAGCCGATGCGTCATGTGTTAAAGCTGCATTCTCTCTAGTGTCCACCAGGGGGCGACTCCTCTGGTTGTATAGAAGTCTATAGAAAATGACTCTACTTCTCTCTTGATTTATTACCTCAGTAAACATTGTAAACATGAGTTTATGTCTCAATCTCTAGTTTCAAGTCTTCTTCAATACAGCATGATGTTCATTTAGTACATTATGGTCCATTTAGAGTCACACAGACCATAAAGCAGGGGATGCTTTAGGGCGGGGCTACACAGTGATTGACAGGTCTCTTACCAGAGACGTATACGTAACTCCTTCACAGTCCAAATGTGGTAACTTCCGAGTCTTCATAACGGCAGTCCACAAACCAATGAGTGACGTTATGACCACTACGTGCACTTCTTTAATGCAGTCGATGGTTTAGTTGTTATTTCGCTGACATTTCGGAGGTTCGGAGGAAACCTTGTTGTCATTTTATTTTAACAGAATAAACACGGCATAGTGTATTATTCAGAGCAGAGACGTGTGGTATATAAACATGTATTACCTGATCTAATGTGTACATGTTATACATCAGAAAGGTTGATAACTTGCACCACACTGAGGATAAGATAAGGGCAGTACTGTCTAATCTGTAGAATAGGATATAAAATACTGTGTTGGCTCATAATGGGTGATATATAATATACACTGTTTGACATCTTAGATCTGATCATTTACTTCACTCTTCATTTAAAAGCTGTAGTTGCTAGTTTCTTTGATAAAACAGTTTTACACGCAAAACATGCAGATTATATGAATTATAACGTCAAATCAACATTTTAGTGAAACGCACCCAAGTTCATTTCCAAGCTGAGAGGTTCCTCTGCTGTTTGTCAAATGACAGGAAATCAATCGACATTTAAGAGAGCGCAGGAACAACAGAGTCAGGCTGTTCTTTTGTCTGCCTCGAGGTGATACAAAAATCAAATCCACGTTTGCAGTTTTTTCATCTGAGGTCAAAGGGCGGTAAACGACTCAAATAAAATGGACGCTGTCTGGCGTTGCAAAGGCAGTGAGAAGTGTTTGTCAGTCACCGCTCGGTGTGTGTGAGAATCTAAACCCTGATAACATTGCAGCACTTCATAACGCTGCTCTTGAATCAGTGGCGGTGACGTCTTTACTACGAGAGCCGTTCCTTCTGCTGAACACACAGACCGGACATGTCATCACAACTATCAGTCCACCATGAACAGCTTATAGATTTATGTCCGATCAGGTGCTGAAGAAAAACAGAGCAGTTTCACCTTAAAGCAGCAGCATCAATCCAGCAACAAGCAGCAGCCTGAATTCATTTCTGTCAAACTGCCATCTGTGCTGCCTCGGAATGTCTTTATGCACCATGAGTCCACAGTGACAGTAATGCAGCATTGATTTTCTTTAAAAACAGCTTTTAAACGACACGCAGAGAAATAAATCCATTATTGCACATGCAGGCCTGCAGCATATGGCCCGTGCACGGTTCTCCTGCTGACTCGCACCCTGTGAAAGGGGGCTGATATTGTGCAGCCTGTGGTTTGGGAGACGGTGAGAGAAGACGGACGGTGAGAGACCATCGACATGGACCGAGAGGCGCGGATCGATACGTCGCCGTTAATGGCAGATGAACGGAAGCTGCCGCACAGGGATTACCGATTATTAATTGCAGAGTAAAAAAGGCGCACGGAGAACAAAGAATGTGGCCTTTGCTTTTCTCACATATGTTGACTCAGATGAAATCCAAATAGCGTTAAATTCATTGCCGTTAGCATATATAAATGTATATATATATTTTAAAACCCAGATTAATTACAATTTGGCCTGTTTGCGCATTTCAAGTCGGATCAAATCGCATGTCCCAGCCCATTTACAGCGCGCGCGCGCACACACACACTTACTCACACACACATGCATGCATGCACATCTGCGAGGGATGAGCAGGAGATGTGAGCGGGTCAATGAGAAATGATATACTGTGACAAGGTCATCGTCGTGGAAATGTAAAACAATCCGCATAACAAAGAAACAGACGAACAATAAGGAGCAGAAATAAACAATCCACCTCCTGTTGAAACGCGGTTCCTCCTCCCGAGCAGCTCCGACCCTTTTGTGCTGCTGCTGCTGCTGCTGCTGCTGATGCTGATGGTGGTGGTGGTGGTGCGGGTGTCCGACAGGGGAGGAAGCACGCACGCACCGCCTGTCCCCGCACAGCTGCACGCGTGCGAGGCTGGGGGGGTGGAGGGTTGGAGGAGGATGGAGACGGGAGGAGGGTGTGGCTGCGAGCGGCGGAGGTTCAGTGTGCAGCGACAAACACACGCGCGCTCTCCACGGCCGTCACGACGCGAGCGCGTGACTGTAACGTCAGCTCGTTGCTTTTAGGAAGCAATTAAAGAAGAAGAGGAAGAAAGACGACCGTGAACCGCCCCGAGGAAGAAAGACAAACACACCGTGCATCCCTGAAGGTGTTAATTCTACTGGATGTAGAAGTGACTTAATCGCACTTTTTTACATTATTTAAAAATATGAATATCATTATATTAACCCGCCAATTCAGTGGTTCGCAACCTTTTTGGTGTCATGGACCCCTTACATTTAGACTCATTAGTTCCCAGAGCCCTAGGATTTCTATACAGACCTCCATCTGACAAGATTTTGGTCGTTATATATTTGTATAGCAGCCCAATAATCACAAATCACTAATTTGTCTCAGGGGGCTTTACAATCTGCAGCATCACTGTAATGCATTGCTGTACATTCATGGTGGATTTAAAACGGTATCTTACAGTATTTCATAATAACTGTAACATACAGTTTAATGTTCATCCCTCACATGTAAATTAACAGTCAATAGCATCAATTAACCAAAACAGCAGACAACTGTCATTTATCAACATAATACAGTATTTTTCTGTGAAGTGGTGGAAATACGCTTCTCTAGACACGTTCAGTGAATCACAATCCATCTACATTGTACTGTCTGTTAATGTGTCTGTGATGACGATAAAATATGTTTTATTATTCGAACTGTTCATTGCTTAAAAGTCCAGCGGAGGGATTATATATCTCATCTGGACTGGAAACCCCTCTGGGTCCTCCGGGAGCTGGAAAACGTTGCTGGGGAGAGGGATGCATTTTTTCTCTAATTTATATACACTGAATATATTTGGCTTTTGGATTCTTGGTCGCACAAAACTACATTTTAAAATAGGTTCCCCGAGTATTGTGATGGGCCTTTCCTCCTATTGCCTGACATTTTTATAGACACAACAATAAATCAGTTAACCAAGAAGATAATCGGCAGATTAATTCAAAATAAATATAATCGTTAGTTGGGCCTGAAAGACAGGTTCTCGAATAAAATGTTTTCCAAAACAAAACATATAGTCCTACGAGAGGACTGACACGTTTACTGAATGTACTACATATCACTCCAAATAGCTTATGCTTTATTCAGTGCACTGAATGCACCAGGGAGGATTTTATTTTGAAAGTGTATTAAAATGTATTCTAGCTAGTTAAACTGGCATTAGTTTCCTAAAATTGAAGATAATCATAAGAGGATATCGTCATAGGAAGTAGACACACGTAACGTACTCCAGACTTATTGAATCGAAATATTTTAATTTGTTTAAATCACCGAAAATCGGAAAAACGGTATTATTTTTAAAGTGTTCGAAATCGGAAGTGAACCGGACGTCTTTTTAAAACGTAATCTAGTGAAATTGGCATTAAATTCCTCAAGTGCAAGATAATCCTGTGAAAGAAAATATTCATAGGAAGTACACACGTAACGTAGTCCAGACACATATTAATGTAAATGTTTGAATTTGTTTAAATCGGAAAAACGGTTTTATTTTGAAAGTTCATCCGGAAATGGCTACATTTACGCTAGCATACTTGATGTACTTTTGAAGTTTATTATGGGTACGTGGTAAGGTAACCAACAGTTTAGAACAGTTTTCGCTCTCACGTAGAGACGTTAGTTAGCTTGTAATAAACAGACACCGGATACCGACGATGCTTCCTCGCCGGCAGGACTACGGGGTGAAGCGGACCGGAGGAGGCTCGGTGATAAACTTCAGGACGACCGTCAACAGCTCGGGCTCCGTCCGCCGCGGCTCCGCGGTGCTGCCGTCGGTGCTCACGTTCCTGGTGATCGTCGCGTCCGGAGGCCTGCTGCTCATGATAGAGAAAGGAATGCTGAGCAGCATGGAGACGCCTCTCAATCCACGGGGGAGCAACGGCAAGAGGGTGGACTTCAGGAAGCTCGGACCGGCGGCTGAGGACGTGGACTCGCAGGTATAAGATAATAATAATAAGATATAATAAGATAAAATAAGATAATCCTTTTAGTCCCACAGTGAGGACATTTACAGGATTACAGCAGCATAGTGGATAGTGCAAACATGATGCATAGTAAAAAAACAAGATCAAAACAAGTATTATAAATAAGTAATTAAGTAATAAAACAGTAAAGATTATACAGATTATATAGAAATGTTTCTTGAATAAGAAGCACCGTGAAGTTCTGCTGGAGTTTTTGTCATGGGTGGATTTTATGTGTGTTTTACAAGATCTGTTGCACAAACTGTGGGATTAAAGGCTCGACAAGCCATTTAGTGAGTGAGGTTAGTGGGTGAAGAAATGTAATATTTAGTATTGCACTTCCTTGATATTTGGGACTAAAAGACGGCTTTAAAAGACTCGTGAATTTTAGTCCCATCATGCAACTTGTTAGTGTTCCTGTCTCACATCTGACTCCACACCTCCAGTCTACGATTAGATAACCTTGATGACATCCCGATGACGCAGTCAGCGTGTTGAGACTTGCTGTTAAACCGTTTTCACAAGGCTCAGGAACACAAACCAGGACCAGTAAAATATGTGTAAAATAGCTGGAACGCACTTTTTAAGAGTCGCCGACTTGTGTTTCCACTCAGATCCTGCAGGAGATCCGTAACCGGACCATCAGGACCGTGTGCAGCCAGAAGAACATGCCCCACAGCGTCTGGTCCCTGAGCCCTCTGCAGAGGAAGACGCTGCTGCAGCACGTCCTGGTGAACGACCGCTACCACTTCCTCTACTGCTACGTGCCCAAGGTGGCCTGCTCCAACTGGAAGCGGGTGCTGAAGGTGCTGAACGGAGCCCTGGAGAGCGTGGACGTCAACATCAAGATGGACCACCGCAACGACCTGCTGTTCCTGTCCTCCCTGAAGCCCGAGGAGATCCGCTACCGCCTCGAGCACTACTTCAAGTTCATGTTCGTGCGCGAGCCCATGGAGCGCCTGCTCTCCGCCTACAGGAACAAGTTCGGGGAGATCGAGTCCTACCAGAAGAAGTACGGCGTGGAGATCGTGACGCGTTACAGGACAAGTCGCGCCAAGCACGCGTCCGTGAAGGGCGACGATGTGACGTTCGCCGAGTTCGTCCGCTACCTGCTGGAAGAGGACGCGGAGCGCATGAACGAGCACTGGATGCCGGTGTACAACCTGTGCCAGCCCTGCGCCGTGTCCTACGACTTCATCGGCTCCTACGAGCACCTGGAGAGAGATTCGGATTTTGTGCTGCAGCACGTCGGGGCGCCGCCTCACGTTCGCTTCCCGGAGAGGCAAACGTGGTACAAGCCGGTGACGGCGGCGACGCTGCACTATTACCTGTGCGGCTTACGGCAGAAGCTGCTGAGGGAACTGCTGCCCAAGTACATTCTAGACTTCTCCCTCTTCGCCTACCCTCTCCCCAACACGACCACTGAACACTGCCGGCATTAGAAATGTGCAATATTTTATCGTGACATTATTTTTTATCGAGAATCTTTTTTTAAAACAATTTTTTATTATTCCTTGGGAACAAACAAGTGTTTTTATAGCTGTTACACATTTTTACTTGAGATGTTTCCTCAAAACAAATTGACCACAAAACCACTAAAGCTTGAAATCAGCTGAACAGAGAATTAAAAAACGTTTTCCTGTCGTGCACCGTTACAGTAAAAGAACCAATGCAGTATATAAACAATGATGTAAATAAGGTTGCGAGAACAAACGTTGTATTTTGCTTGTTTCTTCATCTACACCTTGAGGAAGTCAAAGGGTTAATAGCTTCTGTGGGCATTCAGTGTTTCTTTGTTTCACGTCACCGCCTCCTAAAACTTTGGACGATTTACCTCGAAATAAAACTCAAGTTTAGCACATTTCTGTAATTTTTGTATCGCTTTATTTTATGAATAATTTAATAATTTAAAAAACAAAAACATGAAGCGTAATACACACAACCACAGGGCTGAACGAATACTTCTTCTTGCTACGTATAATATGAGGTTATAGTTGCCGAGGACTAAATGCATTTCAGAAAGAAGAACTCTCAAAGCGGGATCCTCATTTTTAAGAGCGGACACTTTGCATCTAGTTGAGTCTAGAACGAGAAGTTGGATAGAAAAAAACAAAATGTGTTTGAATGTTTCGCAGTCATGATTTCACAAAGGTCGCTGGCGGCTAATTAAAGCCGAGACTCACGGAGACCTTCACGATTCATGTTGCTTTCTGACTCACGCCTCAAATCCTCCACTCGTCGGCCTCTCTAGTCGTCCTTGAAACTCACACTTCTGAAAGAGAAAGAAAAACACATTATTTTTAATATTTTCAGAGAGCTTTTGATGAAATCAGGCTGAAGTATTTATACAAACAGTTATGACTCAACATTTATTTTGTATCCAAAAGCTGTGCTTCCTGTTTAAAGGATGACATTGGTATTCATTTTAAACTTGGACCCTATTTTCCCACGTTTCTGTGTCTAAGTGAGCAATGTGGACAACAGTATTGAGTGACAAACACATGGGGAAATACGGTCCAGGTTGAAACACCAGCGTTAATTCCCTGGATCGCAAATCTAAACCAAAAACAACGAGCTCTAAAAAACACAGCGGAATCATTTTCATGTCCGAAGCCTTACTTGTCCGCCGACCTGTCCGCCGACCTGTCCGCCGACCTGTCGGTGGAGCGGTTCAGAGCTCGGAGGATGGAGCGCTCCGGGGAGGTGTGATGGGAACCGGCGGAGGCGTCGAGGGACAGCGAGCTCTGCAGCGACGAGAAGGACAATCCCTGTCTGCGCATCTCCTGCACGGCCCGTTCACTGAGGATGCAGAGACGATCACACCGTGGACTTCTCTTGCTACTACTACGTGTATTAAAGATACAAGTACCTACTTGTAAATGCCTGTAAGACACTTGAGATGATCATTAAAGTCATTGAGTCATTTTCTTTTTAAAAAGTTGTGAATAATTGCAGTTTGTGTGTATCATATGTAAGGAAGTGGAGTGTCTTTAGCACAGTCCGTCTGACTGATTTGACGAGGAAGTTATTCATTTATGTAAAATGAATCCTTAGTTTCAGCTCCGTATGTACAGATATTCTGAAAGTAGGACCGGTTTATTTTCACAAGAGGACACGCGTGGTTCACAGGAAGCAGGTTGTCTGTAGCGTCTCATCCTGATGATATGCTACTGCAACACTTGAAACATCGGAGGGATAGTTTGGATGTTTAGAAGTGTGGTTGTGTGACGTTCCTGTTGAAGTCTGGTGGCTTCGACGAGAGCAGATAACCGTTTCAGTTCCCCGTCAATGTAAATGTCGCGCACACTTAACCGGATATTGATTTATTGTACGGTTGCTAAAATAGTTTCTCCAAACTGGACTTTAAAGAACAGGTCTGTTTTTGCAGCCTACCTCAAGTGAACAACGAGCTAATATTGGCAATGAATCTAGTTTGTTGTGTCAACTACGTTACAAGTCTATAAAATACAAATCAAATGTATACGAGTTGAGTCACATCACAAAGGGAATATAAATGACCCTTCAGTGGTCACATCGACATCGTGGCTTTGGGTCTTTGTGCTGGCGTGCGAGTCAGCTCACCGTTCAAAGCGCTCGCTGGTCAACTGTCTTTTCAGGACGTCCATCTCCGTCTGCAGCTGAGACACTCTGCCTCGGAGCTGGGACACTTCTCTGGCATGCTCCGCGCTGAGTGCATTCACACACACACACACACATCATCATCAACAAACAGGGCATTTATTGAAGTGTTCCCGCTCGAGCCAACATGTGGGGTTTGTTTACGTTGTGCTATCGGCCAGCGTCAGCCTATCACGGAGGACCTTCAGCTCGGACTCCCTCTCGCTGGCTGTCAGGTGGCTTTGGAACTCCTTGTGCCGATTGGAGGAGAGAAGAGTCTCGAGGTTACGCACAGTCAGCCTCTCGCTGGCCATTTGCTTCTTCACCAGCTCGGCCTCTGAGCGAACATCCTCCAGTTCTCCTGTGACCTACAACACATGGTTTTATTACAGGTTCCTCACAGTAACTTTAAGCCAGAGTAGCAGGACTCACCCTCTCGAGGTCCATGCTCCTGGAGGTGAGCTGACGTACAGTGAGCTCCTTGCCAGAGTCCAGCTTGACGCACAGCTCCCTGACGGACGCCACGTCAGAGAGGAGCGCCGCCTTCTCCTCCTGTGTTTTGTGTAGCTCCTCCTCCAGCCGGGACATCCCGCGCACCAGCGACGACACCTGGGCCTCGTACGCCTGCTGGGCCTGTGTGTGCTTTGAGGGAACCGCCGGAGTGAAAGGTACATTCATCACACGCTGGTATGAAGACGTAACACCTCTGAACGTCTCTACTATCCAGCAGCATCTCTCTCTACAGCTCTAGACCCTCCCACGTCTCACCTGTTGGATTTCTCTCCCCTGGTGGCCGACGGTATCGCGCAGGTGTCTGCGTTCTGTGTCTGAGGAGAGCAGCTCCAGGCGGATGGAGCTATTGAGGCCTTCGACCTGCTGCAACTTCTGCTCCCGCTCCTCCACCTCCGAGTGGGCCATCCTGAACCGCTCCAGCAGGTCCCTGTTGTCCTGCTCCTGTGTGGGGGGGGGTCGACACCAAACGGTCAGCCGTCAAGACAGGAGAGAGGGTGTGTATAGGACAACAGTACCTGCTGGACAGAGAGAGAGAGTCTCCTCTTGCCTTTGTCGCCATCAGTTTCTCTATTCTGGACACTTCAGAGATGTAAGAGTGGACCCTCAACTTCAGCTCGTCCTTCTCGTTCAGCGCCTCCTCCATCTCCACGTGTACAGCCTGCACAAGCACAACAGGAGTGTTGATTCCTGGTCGTCCCCCTCTTTATTCTCTTGGTACATAACTCAGGACATACTTGGTTCTCTCTGGTCATCGTAGCCAGGTCGTCCTGCAGCCTCCTGTTCTCTCTGACGGTGATTTCTTTGTCTCTCCTGAGTCCGGCCAGCTCCTCGTGGCCGGCGTCCAGCTGCCTCCTCAGGCTGCCTATCTCCCTCTCGCGGCTGTTTAGCGCCCCCTGCAGCTGACTGCAAGGATCACACCTTTAAGACTTCAGCTCACTATTCACAGCAGGACACATTTCATGGTGACCATGGTTAAAAACCAACGCGGAGCTTTGACAGCACGTTACTCACGCTAGCGAGTTGTCCAAGTTTGTGACTGTGAGTCTCACATATTCAAGGGTCTGTTCCTGTGCAAATATAGAATATTATGCACCATTAGTGCTCTTCAGGCACAGCTCATCATGGCTTTCAATGCATAGGTTACATTCTTCCGAATACAACACTCACTTGTCCATACGTGCATTGAAGGAGTTACTAGTCTATGTAATCATTCCTTCCCTGGTCACTAGGAGGAGACCTTCTCAAGATGAATGATCTTTTTCATTGTACATATGGTCATGTGAGTATTGTTTTCAGACAGACCTGGAAAGAATGTGAATCAAAGTGTGTAATCTTGATGAGGTGTGTAGGTGGCGGTTACCTTTTTAGACAGATCCTCCTGGAGAGCCACCAGTTTCTCGGTCTTTACATCCACCTCGTCCTGCAGCGCGTCCTTCTCTCTGTCCAGAGCAGAGATGGACTTCTGCAGAGCAGACAGGTCCTCCTGGTGCTTGGAGCCCCGCTGACTCAGCCCGCCTGTCAGACAAAACACGAATCAAGCAAACAAAACAAACACAAGCCGACCGACCAAGTGCGGCGGTCCATCCTGACCCTCACCACATGCACAAATATCCACCTATCGTCTCCTCCAGGTCCTGGATGTGCTGACGGGCAGCGTGCAGCTCGTTTATCTTCACAGACAGCCTGTGTTGGGTGTCCGATAGCGACCGCTCCATCTGCTCCTGTAGCAGCCTACAGACAGACAACGAGCCCCGGTCATTGTCAGGTCAGGAAATGCAATGATGGGGCCAAAAGCTCAGTGGAAGCGGATACTGCAGACATACAATATACGGTCGTATTATCCATTGTCTGAGTTCTGCACACGGTTGGGCTCGAGGGTTATTATTATTGGAGTCTTTGCCTGGATGTGCACTCACTCCGTCCCCTCTTCCAAAATGTTTATGACGAACCTCAGAGCGTTCGTCTCGGCCCTCTGATGAGAAACCTCCTCTGCATTCTGGACCAGAGCGGCGGACCGAACCTTCAGCTGGTCCTCGGCGGCCTCCCTGTTCTCCTGCAGCACACACACCTGAGACCGCAGCTCCAGCCTCTCGCGCTCAAACTTCACCCAAAAAGAAATACAATTAATTGACACAATGTGCCAGAGATCAAAGTTACAGCCGTGACCATTGCATCATAACTGTGTCCAGGTGACATTTCAGACATCTGAACAGATTCATCTCAACATCCACCGGGCTTACCCTCTGAACGGCGTTCTCCAGGTCGAGGACCCTCCTCTCCTCCAGCTGTCTGTCTGTGAGGACTGACGTCTGGGCAACCTGCAGAACGTTATTGTGTGCGTTAGGCTCAACACATTCAACTAGTTTACAACATACCAACGTGGTCTCTGAGTTCAGGAGCGCTGCATCTAATGATTGTTTTCACTCTCAATTCATCTGCAGACGTTTTCAATTCATTGATTTCAGAAAACTGTGTTGTTGTGGTTGTATAAATGGAATTGATGGTGCTGTTAGATTGCTGCGAGACCGCCCCGCTCACCTTCGCTCTCTCCATCAGTGCGTCTCTTTCTGCGGTCGTCTGCTGGATTCTGATTTCTGCCCGTCTGATCTCCTCCCTGAGTTCCAGGAGATCCGCTGACGCGTCTGTTCTACGGGCCAGCTTCAAGTCCTCTTGAGCCTGAATGGACGACAACACTTGGTTACTTAAAAGTGTTTCGAAGAAGAAGCCTCCCACCTGGTGGAACAACGTTTGTAAATCTCACTTGTTTAAAAAGGGCTTTGAACCGGTCTCTCTCGGAGCTGAGGCCCTTCACACTGTTCTGGATGTCCTCTATGTGGTTCTCAAAGTCCAGCAGAACGGCCTTCAGCTCGTCTCTCTCCTTCACTAAACGGAGCAGCTCCGTCTCTGCAGCGCCGGCCTGAAAATATGACGCCGTTAGATACTTGTTCCATCAGTTTTACGAGGAACAAAATAGTATATTTTCTTCTTCCTTTCGTCTCGTACCCTCGTTGCTCTGGACCGAGGACTCCTGACTGGACTACGACTGGGGCTTGAATCCGGACCACCGGCCCCTCTGGCTCTTTTGTAGCGGTCCGCCTCCTGGCGATAGTAATCCCTCTCCTCCTCGAGACTCTTGACGAACGCGTCCAGCCGTGACGGGGAGCGTTCCCTTCCACAAACGCCATGTTTAGCCCGCATGGTCTCCAACTCCAGAACCAGGTCTTTGTCTAGGAACAAATAAAGATCCGGCCGGGTGGGTTTCGGGTAAGATTACTGGAATATATCACGAGTTTGGGCGGGCGTTCCAAGCAGGTTATTGAGAAACATACAGAAACATTGCGTGTTACAGTCCAGGGGTTCTCAACCTTCTGGAAGTTACGGCCCAATTCTGATCGTGACAGAACTTCCGAGGACCACCTTCCACAATAATAAGCTGAAAAACAAACGCTGAAGAACTTCTGCTGGTGCAGGTTGTCTCCTTTGATTGTAAACAAAACATCCGGTACATCCCTACACTAACGTCAAAGATGTAAAGCTGCTGTAAGAAAAGGTTTCAGCAGCTTCTCACCAGCTGCCATCGTTTTCTCCATTTTGTCCTGCAGCCTGAGTTTCTCCTCCTCCAGGAAGGTCACGAGTCCTTCCATCTTCTCGTTCTGCTCTCTGAGATCCTCCAGCTGGTCTCTGAGACGGTCTTTTTCAAAGTCTCCTTCGGAACGCTCCTTGGTTCAATCGACAACACGGGGCAGATATTTGGCAACCGTTTACGTTCACTGAGGAATGTCAGTAATGTTGTACAAAAGTTAACCAGTAAAGGAAATATAAAGTATTTTACTCTACGTACCGATCTTAACTTCGTGATGATGTCCTCCAAGTCTTCGACGATTTTCTGTTGCCTTTGAATTTCTTTCTGTTGATGAAAGAGTTTGAGGTTTGTTTTCACTTGTTCACACTTTTATGTATTTTCTATAGTACATGGTAATAGTAAAGTAATGTGTGTGATATATTACAGGCAGAATGAACATGTAACACGTGGTCTTTGGTTCTTCTTTCTCGTATTCTTACTTTAGTTTCTTGCAGCTCCATGTCGGCCGTTTCCAACACGTGCTCCTTGTCCATCTCCAGCCGCTTCGCCAGGTCGTCGATGTGCGTCAGCTCTTCACACAGCTCCAGGTTCTTTATGGACAGATTGGCCACTTCGGTGGAGGCGTCCTTCTTCTTCTGCTGCAGCGCCTCCAGCTTCTGCTCCAGAGTCCTGTTGGTCTCCTGCAGGTACTCGATCTGTAGAACACAAAGCAGCGGCTGAGGCTCAGCAGACAGCAACCACGACGGACCACTTTTACTTCCAGAGGAACGGGGCTCAAGACCGAGTTCACCGCTCTGTTGAAGCACCTTGCGTTCCAAACAACTTCATTTCTACATCAGGGTGAAGGTTCTATGTGAACGCTTACCTGAAGGTTCAGATGGGCGATCAGCTTCTCGTTGCTGACGTTCTGAGCCTCGAGAGAAATCACATCGTGAGGTCGTCCTCCGTGAAGAGCTCGGTTCATACGCTCGATCTCTTTGTCCCTCTCCTCCACCTCAAACAAGTGTTTAGAAAACAGGTTCAAAAACATTTAACACGTCACAGTATTAAACGCTTCTCGCTTTAATGTATTTCTTACCTGTGTGTTTAAGTGTTTTATATATTGTTGAGCGTTCTCCAGGTCGAGCTTAACTTTTATGATGTCTTCCTGTAGCTCATGAATCCTACAAATGAAATAAAAACTACGTCAACACAGTCGCTGAAGCAGTAACGCAACCATCTCACATTTCATCTCACATCTCACTACCAATGACACAGCTCGGGCATCGCAAAAGAAGAAGACAGACCTTCCATCTGCCATCTGCAGCAGGTCGGCTATGTACGGGTCATCAGGCTGCGACGCCGGATACGCTGATGTAGAGGAGGAAGGTATGAGCTCATCAATCTGCATCCTCTGTCGTCTGAATGGGATGCTGCGCTTCTTTCCACCTGTGAGTGTTTGTGAGAGGAGGAGGAGGAGGAAGATCCCATTCTTTAGTTCACTTTTGATTCTTGGTTGCTCTTTAAAATCCACCAAAGTCACTTCCAGTGTGTCATCACAGAGCTGAGGTCGGACTCGTGGCTTTACCTGGCGTCTGCACCACCGCTTGCATGTTCTTCTCCTGCAGCTGTTGGATGCGCTCAGCTTTCGCCTTGCTGTCCTTCTCCAAGCAGATGACTTTGTGCACATACTGGTTATTTAAAAACTTCAGGTCAGACGTCTGGTGGTCCAGTTTTCTGATGTGGGTCTTCAGCTCTAAAACAAGACAGGGTTGTGTCAAACCAGTTGTGTGTGTGTGTGTGTGTGTCAAGGATGTAAGAAAATGTTTGAGATGACACTGAGGATGGACATCACAGCTTACCTCTGCTGACAAGATCCTTCTCCTCCTTCAGCTTGAGAAGCTCGAGGTGCAGCTCATTGTTCTCCCGGACCACTCGGGCATTCTCCGCCCTGTACGGCTCCAGAAGAGCGTCAAAGTTTCGAGTTTCTTTCTCAGTTTTCCCTGCTGACAGTTTGGCATTTCGCAGGCTTTCGGTTGTGTGGACCAGGTCACTGTAACACAGAGGAGAACATGTCTGAGGAACATCTCATCATCTGTAACGGACTTGCTGACATTAAAGGGATAGTTTGGATTGTTCTGTAGTGTGTTACTGTGAGGTTCTCCTCCACAGTCAGGGTTCTACTACAGTAGATGAGTTCATAGAAACAGACAGGAGAACCAGCACGGGAGCAAAGTGATGTTCTGCTGTGGACGTATGTTTGACTCCTCACAGAATGTCTCTCAGTTTAAGTGAACGCTATATTTAGAATGTTTTCACCTCTTTGCTCCCGTGCTGGTTCTCCTGTCTGTTTCTATAACCTCATCTACTGTAGTAGAACACTGACTGTGTAGAAGAACCTCATACAAACACACTACAGAACATCACTACTGTCCCTTTAAGTTATGAAGGAGAGCAGGTGCAGACACATTAAAGGCTTCACCTGAATAACTTCTCCACCAGCGGCAGTGACTCTATTCCCAGAGGGTTTCTGTAGCCCAGCTGATCCAGACGCTTCCTCAGGTTGACGAACTTCCTCTCTGCGTTGTTGTTCATGGCTGTGGCACTGAAGTTACCTACCATGATGCAAACAAACAGGCAGATTAGATTAGTCAACAGCAGATAAGATACTTACAATAAGACAGACAGATATATAGACAGACAGACAGACAGAAATATAGACAAATAGACAGACACTCACTCACTGTATTAATCCCGCAATTATGGTACAGGTAAATAAAATAACAGTAAACATATTAAATATCAAATGCACAATATATACAATGAAAATAACAGGAAATGAATAGTACATTTTTTTAATTTTTAAATCTGACACTTTACAGAGGGGATACAAATTTGATAAATCTTTAAAAGCATTCAACATAGAAATAGACAATCAAGCAGTAATGACAACCTACTGTAAAGTGCAACGTACGGTGGCTAACTAACAGCTTGCTAACCTACAGTTAGCATTGTTTTTAGCTAGCGTTGGCTAACGTTACGTAGCTATCTTACAGGCTAATTAGCAAACATTAGCATTGTATAGCTAACGAATGAGCTGGCTCAAGCTAAAACAAGCTACCGTGGACGCATTAGCTAGCTAGCTAACGTCAACTCTCGAGGAGTTAGCCTCAACGTACCGTGCTTGGAAGGACACCGTTTTACATGTGATTGCCCGTTAAAGTTTGACAGTGTGAGTTGACATGTTTTCCGCGGTAAAGAGGTTTGAAAAGAGCGCCGTTGATCTCCGTTTTGTTATTCGTCACCATGGAAGTGAGACGCAGCGGAGAGCATCAGCTTGTTTTGAGAGCCGGCGTTGTCCGTATCAGAAGGCGGGAGGGCGGAGTCAGGCCATAAATGTGTAAATAAATAGCTGTCATGTGCTTAACAACGGGATACCTACAAATATTGGACACATAATTGAATAGTTTGGCAGCAGCAAATTTATTGTGTACATATGGCATAAAGAAATAATAGACATACAAACGATTAAGTATTTAGAGCGCATCTGTTGAATCGAGCACACACACAATGCAGAAACATCTGCACCACTGTCAAGTGTACAAATCCCTTTCATTAAAATACACTGACACACAGAAGAAATGTTCATCGTCCAAAAAAACCAAACAAATAACAAACAGTACAAGATAGTTAGTGAGTAGCTAGTGTATCATCAGCCAATGTGAGGCGAATCAATCTTGAAAAGTTCATATAGCAGCCAGACTAATGGGACTGAGCAATGCTGGAGAAGTACTCCAACATGTCCTGGATGGTGAACTCCATGGTGATTCCAGAGCCAGGGTAGCATCTGCCGATCAAGTCCTCAAAGTGCTTGTACTGACGGATGAACTCGTCCTGCATGGAGTGCCACACCACCTGGTGGAGAGAATCAGCACGACTCAGAGACGACGAGGGATCTCAACCAGCAGTTTCACCTCATAACACTTTTATTTTTTTTATTGTCTCACCTGTAGCAGACTTTCTTCCTCACACAGATGTTTGTCCACCTTCTTGTAAAGGTTGTCGAGTCCCTTTTTCACCTCCTTGCCAGGATACTCTTTGATAACTTTACGCAGCTCTTGTTTGTTGAAGGCCAGCTGGTAGCTCACCTCCTCCTCGCGAACGCCCTGAGCCACGCGGGCCTCGACCCCTTCGAAGAAATGCTGCAGGAGGGCGACAACAGGTTAACCAGCTGTGATGCATTGAATACAACCTCTCTGTAAATGCTCACGTCCTGCGTATGACCAGGAACGCGAAGAAACTTTGCGATAACTCCCGACTTACATTGAGTTTTTCTAGCGGCTGGCCCAGAGAGTTGATCACGTAGGACTGCAGATGGTCCGTGTATTTGTGCTTGGCCTCTCGCCGCTCTGCCTCCAGGCACGAGATCTTCAGACGCGACAGCGTGGAAAAGATGTGGTGGAAGTTCTCCATCATCACAACATCCCGCGGCGTCTTCTGGCTTTCATTGGCGACTTTCTCCACTAAAAAAAAAAAAAAACAACATTCAGGAGTTTGTTTGCGGGGGCATCGCATCGTCTCCAGCCAATTAAAGCAGGTCGGACCACATAGAGGTCTCACCGTTCACGAAGACAGCCCTGATCAGTTTGACGTAAGCTTTGTCCAGGTCCCCTCGGCGCTCGGCGTTACGGAAGATCGTCTCAGCCAGCTCGGCAAACTCCTCGAACCCGGTGACAAAGAGGAGGATCCCGACTTTGCTTTTCTTAGAGATCTTCACTTCCTCCATCTGTCTGATCTGAGCCGACTGTGAGAAAAAGACACGTCGTATTAAATTTATAGCATGATATGTGTGAGAACTTAAAAGGGAATACATATTCCCATTATTTTGGAGAGAAGACCAGGCGGCAACCTCCGGTTCTGAAGAGTGAAGCCAAAGCTTCATGTGTTAAAGCTGCATTCTCTCTAGTGTCCACCAGGGGGCGACTCCTCTGGTTGTATAGAAGTCTATAGAAAATGACTCTACTTCTCTCTTGATTTATTCCCTCAGTAAACATTGTAAACATGAGTTTATGTCTCAATCTCTAGTTTCAAGTCTTCTTCAATACAGCATGATGTTCATTTAGTACATTATGGTCCATTTAGAGTTTGGACTCTACTCACAATGCATTTGTCAAAGTTCCTCTTGACAGTGACGAGAACGTTCCCCAGAGTCGTGCTGAGGTAAGAAGCCGGGTCGACGTTCTCGGCGGTCCACACGTGGTGACTCATCTTCACCAGCATGTACAGAGAGTTGAAGCTGTCGATCTTGTCGCCCAGAGCGATGAGGCTGTTGAGCTCCGTCTCGATGCTCTGAAAGATCTTATTCATCATCAGCCGCACGACGTCTTTCCTTCAGTCACGAAAACACATTAAAATAAAAAAAGAGGTGAAACAAAGAGATGGGGTTATTTCATGGACGAGATATAAATCATGTTTTTTTGCCAGCAATAGACGGGTTATTTTTTTGCAGCAGAACTGTCAGCCGACGATGTGAAACTACTCACTCTGAGGACAAGGACTGTCTGTGTTCAGGCGGGGGAGCCGTTTTTGACAGCATGCCTCCATCTGTCTCCTCCGTCTCAGGCTGTCAACACAAGAAACACAAACCATGACAAATCCAAAGAAACACGATGACGATGCACCCGTTATTTCTGAAATATCTCACGCTTTCAGGCGAGACAAAATTCAGATCGACGCCGCTGACGTAGAGTTAAAGGGTTCAGATTCACCTGAGCGAGGGGGGGCATCACTGCCGGGTGCTGCTGCAGCTTGAAGAACTTGCTGATGAAGTCTTGTTCGGCCAGACACAGAGGCTCCAGCTCACTGAGGACCTGCTCAAATATCTGCAAAAGAGAAACTCGTTTAATACAGAGCAGCACTTGTACATAGCTTTATTTCCATTCCACCTTCTAATCCGCAATATTTTCTTTCTTTTTTTAAATGGCCAAAAATACACATTACATCACAGGAAGAAGCATGTAAAAACTGATGTTATCGTCGGATTTTCAACTTTTCTGACGGTCCTTGAACACATCATGTGTTACAAACATTTCTATCAGGAAAAAGCAACCGAATCAAAAGCTTAAAATTGTGATATTTCATCAAAAACACTTTTCCACATGTCTCAATTTAAAGTTCTCCCAAAGAAGCTCTTTGCCCCAAACAGATTCTGGAGAAGAAAAAAACAGTCACATTGAGAAAATTTGGTGAAACTTCGACTGAACTGCAGGCACATAGCAGACGAGAGCTTGTATAAATGTAAATAGTTAAATATGTATCAACACGTGGAGCCTCCATTGTTATTTATTGGAAATTGGAAACAGTTGTGGAGACTTGGAAAAAGTTGGATATGTAGATTCCATTGTTTTACAATTTTTGTATAATAAATGATAGAAAAAGTTCAACTTATGTTGTTTCTTTGTTTATTATTTATGGCGTTATAACTATGTTATAACGCACAAAAGACAGCATTCTCTCCCAACTTCTAGCCGTGATTGTGTCTCCATAGACGTGCAGGATTCTTATATTTCAGTGGAAACAAGGCCACAGTGAGTTCAGATTAATAGTTTGGTGAAACAGAAATAATGTGTGTATATCCGTCACCTTGTCAAACTTGGTCCTGTCGGCCACGTCCAGGTCGGAGGCGGACATGTTGCCCATGTCCAGCAGCGAGGACGACTGGGACCGCCGGCTGTTGGAGCCCTGCACGGTCAGCTTGTTCAGGCTCGAGGTCGAGCCCGTCAGCTTCCCAGAGCTGCCGTGGAGGCCTAACACAGCACAGCACAGCACACAGGTCAGGTGTTCAGTCGGAGAGAGACTCAACCCCGGCAGGCGTTTAAACAGTCAAGTATGACACTATTACCCAATAAGTTAAGCAGTCAAATGATATAAAAATAACATGGATATCAAAGGTTAGCTTTCATTTGTCTTTTCTCATCGAATCAGAAGATGTGACGATGCATTCAGCTGCACTGTGAAGATGTAGCACAAACCAACCAGGTCCACGGAGAGGTAATGGTGTAGCAGGGCTGATAACGGTATGTGTGGGGGTTAGCGAAGGGCGCCGAGCAAAGGTTTTCCTTTTAGTGCGGCGGTGTGATGCGGAGTGGTGAGAAGCAGCGGGCGGTAATTGACAGTGGAACAGCTCTGTTGCCGACGGTCGTACTTACTCTCCGTTTCCTGTTTGAGTGCGCTCTCTTTCCGCGGAAGCGTTGCTGCAGCCAGTTAGAAAGGCGGGCATCAGAGACAGAGACAGGTTAGAGCTCAGAACATGCAGCATGGGGAGGGGTGAGGCTGGATGTGAGACGTAAACAGTTACATAGATGCTGACGTGCACTGCGGTGGCTTAGCTATGCTGGTAGCTCGGACAAAACCTTTTGGAAAACAATCTTCTTTCATGTTTGTTTTCAGCAGGAAAAGCTGACACAGAATGCAGGAAGCAGAGTTTCTAGAATGCTCGACCTAGAGTCCTCTTCAGACTTTAAATATTCAAAAGAGCAGAGAATTCAGAGCACGTGAGGTCCTGAAACGTAAAACAAGGGGCAGGGCTCAAGCATCTTACGAGCACACATTAGTTGGTAAAAATGTGCTTTTGGTAACAGATGTGATGCAGAAAAGACAGTAAAACGTTGAGGCCCTGTTTCCTTATTTATACACTAATAACCTGACAGTACAATAAACAATACTGGACAAAATAATCTGGAGATGCAAGTGAAATTCTCATTGCCGTTGAGTAAACTACATGGTACAGAAAAAAGAAGCAAGAAGAGAAAAACAGTTGTTACTTGAGACACAACAAGACGGACGTGCTTCACGTCTCCGCTGCAGCGCTCACCGAACTTGCCCTTGGCCTCCTTGGTTGTACCCGCCATCTTTATCTTGGCAACCTCAAAGAAGTCTTTGATTTCTCGTTCATATAATCTGCTCATATAGTCAACGTAGGTCTAAAAACAACAAGGGGAGATGACATTTGTTTAGGTCTAAAACATCACATCTTGAGTACTCAAGTGTTGAAGGAATAACTCAACATGTTGACTGACTCAGCGCACCGTCTCCTGGCTGCAGCTTCATTCTTGAAGTTATAATTTGGAAGATTTTCATGGAATCTAACCCCGTTATTGATAATGTTCATGGTCTGCATTTCTTTCCTGCAACAGCCATTGAATGACTTCTCTATGGAGTAGTTTTCATTGTTCGTGTTGCTGTCACCACTGGACTGAAATCTACGGGATTACAACTTTAAAGTTTTCCTCTCATCTACGACGATATGTTGGGCTCATTGTAGGTAAAAAAATGAATTAAAAAATCTCCAATATTAACGAAGTCAGTGGGTAATATTCAGAGGAAAAAAATGTGCAAGAAAAATCTGATATTCTCCGAGATTGAAATGTAAATTTGCCAGAAAAGATTTCACAAAATACGAGAAAAAAAATATGAACAGATAAAATGATCTTCGATCAAAATGTAATTAGGGTCACAAAATGTACGAGAAAAAAAACGTGTAAAGAAAAAGTGATCTCGGAAATTCTCTGTTTTTCCTTGGAATATTCCCCCCCTCCCCCCGGTCCTGTACTTCTTTTTAATTTTTATTCCGTCATGTAGGCGTTTCTCTACCGCTCCTTTAACTACGTAGCCAGATAACAGCACTGACCCTCGACAGGCCCTCGTACTTCTCCCGGTGGGTGTTCTTCAGCCACTCCATGAGCTTGGAGTAGCGCAGCAGGTCCCTGTGGAGGGGGCTGTGTTTGGGGAGGCTCAGCTCGGCCGTGTGCTGCGACAGCGTGGAGCTCTGGTCGTGGCCCTGGACGACAGAGCGACGGCAGACAGTTAAAAATGTAATCAATGAAGGCGTTAGTGTAGACTGAAACCTAATATTAGTGTCCCATTCCATCCACAAACACACTCAACACACCAGGAATATTTACTCATCACAAACATCTGGGGATGTCGCCTCAAACTACCACAAAAAAAACGAATGTTTTCGAGGTAAACAAACACTTCTTCGACTCAAACTCTCTTTCTGCCGTACTGACGTTCTCCTCTCTTCCCCCTCATCGTCATGTTGCTCAGTATCCACTGACATGCACTCAGAGCAGACAGGCACAGGACTTCATCACATGACACAGCACCAACACACAAAAGAAGAGCCCTCGGCTGTGAGGAGTGCAGACTGTTGATGAAGGAGGAGGAAGATGAGCGGTGCCCCGTCGGCTTCGACATCAAATGAGATGTTAAGTAGTTAGAAAACGTGCCCCATGCAAGAAAGAACGGGCTGCGTTAGGCAGACGGAGGGCAGGAGGTCTCATGTGAGTTGGAGTGACGGTGTGAGAGGTCAAACACTATGCGGGGGAGGTGGGGGGGGGGTGCTGTGAGGGTACTCACTGGAAGCGACAGACAGGAGGACCTATAGAACTGAGGGATGGTCATTTTGAAGTGACTGAAGTGGTTGAACTGACACACAGAGACAGAGAGAGATCAGAGAGGGATGATTCAAAGTGAGCACAACACGGAGCATCAAGAGAAGGAGGGGAGGACACAACCAGGAAGGAAACGACACAAGGAGAGGAAGAGAGTCACGGATAAACAGGAAGTCCGTGACGGGGGTGAGGGAGGGAGGACGACAAAAGGTTTCACTCTTGAATCTGCTTCAAAGTAAAGGAGCTGCTCCCTCTACTTTGTTGGACAGAACTTGAAGTAACATTTGCACCAAATATCTGCTGCGCATGAGCTCATTTAAAGCCGCCGGTGCTTTAAGGATCACACGGTCTCTTTCTGTCTTATTCGTGCCGGTTTAACGGACTTGAAAGACACGCAAACCTGTTGTGAATTGAACGACTAAATGAATCATTTAAACCAAAAAACAAACCATCACAGTTTACAAACATAGCAAAGAAATGCAAGTATTATCACAAAATGTACTTTAAGTACCAAAGAGTAAGAGTACTCATTCTGCAGTAAAATGTCCCTTGTAACCGATATATTATTATATCTTACATTAATATTAATCCTGATGCCACCGTGTGAAAGCAGCATTTTACTGTTGTAGCTGGTCGAGATGGAGCAAATTGTAACTACTTTATCAACTGAACTAGTAAAAAATGAAAATGTTTCTCTCTGAAACCTAGCGGAGTAGAAAACTGTAACATCCTCATACTCGTTTGTAGATGCTCTTGTCGATATTTAATGCTCCAGGGACATGAAATCAGTAAACATACAGTTTAAAGGACATCGTCCTATGTAGCTGCAACTCAGAAATCAGAGTAATGCTGCACTAAATGCTCTTTAACACGTTATGTATGATTAGTAAGTCTGGCGCTGCTGTTACCTGGTGAACGAACACGTTGTTGAGGTGATTGGTGAGGCGGCGAGCGAAGGTGTCCCTCAGCTCGGCGAACAGGAGGTGCTGCTGCGTCACAGCCGTCAGCTTCTCGTGGCCTCGGGAGGGAAAAAAGACACGAATCTCACGAAAACGTTCAAATAAAGTGAATGAATCTGCTCGTATCCACGCCAAAGATTTAGTTGATCGACAAGTGCGATGTGTAAACTAACCGGGTCGCAGCGCCACGTTCATGCACTGGGAAAGAGCCTCGGAGGCGTTGATGCAGGCCTCGATGCCTTTAGGGGAGGTCAGGTCTCCCTCCTGTAAGGCTCGGATGTGTCCCTTTGACAGGTCCATGTAGTTCTACAGGAAGAAAGACACGACGCAGGCAGCAAGAGAGAGAAAAACAATCCAGTAATTAAAATAGTGCATTGTTATGGCTTCATATCTGTTATTGTGTTTGTGTCTCACAACAACACAAACTCAGGAAGAGATGGAGAACCCTGACTGTGGAGGAGATCCTCATACACACACTTCTAAACATCAGTACTAAATGTGCTCCTAACCACTAAGAACTGGATCTCGTCCAGCAGTTTGACGTTGTTGGTGTTGCTGATCTGGATGAGGCGGTTGCTCTGTGAGATCTGGTCCATCTGCTCCTTGACGCTCTGCAGCATCTCCTCGTAGCTGCTCAGCTTCCCCTCGATGGTGTCCACCTCGCCCAGCGCCTCGTCCAGCAGCTGCATCAGGATGTTGACCTGCTTCTCCGACGCCATGATGGACTGGATGTTGGCCTTAAAAAGTGGTCAAAAAGGAAGAGGGTATGAAAGTGAAATCATTCCTGTCCATAAGATCGCGATACCTTCCACTTCACTCACCCCGTCGAGGACCTGCAGCTCCCTGGAGAGCTGCTCTGCGAAGCCCTCGGCATTGGAGACGGCGTACTCGCACATCTCCATCATGCTCTCGATGTCCTGCTCCTCGCGGGTGCTCAGCTCCTGGTAGTCGTCCAGGGCGTCCTCGTCGCCTCCGGCCACGCTCTGACTCTCGCCACTCGGCACGGACTCTAACGCCACAGACAGAGAAGGAAACGCACGCTGAAGACAAGCGCGAGTCCAAGACACATTCTGGTATCTTCCAACGCATCAGGGTTTAGAAAACACCTCTACCAAGAACAACTACAGACAAAAATACATCCGGTGACGGGGAAGAACAACACATTTTAAAGCAGCTACTCATTTTCTGCGAGAGATGGAAGAAGTATTCCTGCAATCTGGAATAACTATCAGCTAAATGCACTTCTTATGTTTGTTCTTGATTAAAAAAAGACTGTAAATTAAATTAAAGTACAGAAACATCTGCACTTAACTGTGCTCTGGAAAAATAAGAAACAATATGAGCTCCAAGTTTCGGTCAAAATATACAGAGTACATTAATGCACACATCAGTGAATAACCATATGAACTAAAGGTGGAATGGACACGTAAAGTGAGCGAAAACATGACCTAGATGTGTGTTATGATTATCGAGAAACATGAATCATGCCGTCCGTATTGAGTGTCAGATGATTCACACAGCTGGAGCTTTAAGGAGGTGAGAGTCTCTAATGAGAATGGGGGGGGGGGGGGGGGGGTTGAGGTCATGAGATAGATAACAATGGAGAGGAGTGAGGAGGGGAAGTTAAGTCCTACCAACCTTCCGCTTTAGGAAGTTCTGGCCAGAGAAAGTTTCAGAGAGAAAAGCAAGAATAAAGAAGAATTTAACACAGAGAGCCAAACCAACAAGCCAAGATACAGAGGAGAGGTCCAACACTTATTAAAAACGTGCTATTAATAAATAAATCAAACAAAAGTCCAGCAGAGATTCTCACTCATTAGAACGCCTCAAACACGACCACCACACACTATTGGTTTAAGAGGGAGACCATAATCAAATCATGCGCTCACAGGGGAGGGGGTACAGTAAAGACGGAGCGTTTCCACACCTTCCAGCAGCTGAGAACTGACATTCACAAACTCCACCTTCTTCCTCAGGTACCGCTGGTTCAGCTTCCAGATGCAGGAGATGAAGGAGTTTTTCTCGGCCGCGCTGCTGGCCACCCAGCGGTACACCTTCTCAAAGTGGAGGTCGAATTCAGGGTTTTCCTGAACCGTGAGAGTCAGAAGAGGAGAGTGCGAGCGGTGAACGAGGTTCTGGGACAAGAAAAGAAGAAGCAAGAGATTTCTATTGTTATGTTTCTCCGACCTTGCTCGCATCTTTGGCATCTACTTCTGTCAGATCTCGGAGCTCCCACGTCTGCTGTCGTTTGTAAAAGTCCCCTTTGTCGGACTTCTTCACCTTAACCACTTTGACCTGGATAGGCCTCTCTGTGGTAACTGGAGGAAGAAACACAAAGAAAACACAATATTTCAGAATATATTTCCCTTGTTATCAGTAACAGTTCTTCAGACTTGTTTTTCCTCTTACCCGTCGCACACAGGAAGCAGTTCTTCTTTTTCTTTCCCGCCTTGCAGACGTTAACGATGCCGAGGAGACGCTCGTCGTTGGGCGTGAAGATGTCCCTCTGGAGAGCATGCTTGATGGCCGTCATGGCGGATGCTGCCGTACAGAAGGTAGCAGGTGTTTATTATCGTGACGGTAAGAGACACACATCCATCATGCGAGCATGAACACTCGCTTTAAAATTGATTTACACGCCGTTTAGCCTCAATAGCATTTCCTTCCCCAGTATCAGGACAAAACTGAAGTTAGCGTCTGATTCGCAAGTGATGTGTGATATTTTGAACCCTCAACGCTGTCGGAAACTCACTTTAAGAAAGATGAAAGTGAAACCTGGAACAAATTGGAGATTTCACTGTTTTGTTCCACATCTAGACCACATTAGACCAGGTCCAGATCAAAAACCACGATACCTAGACTGGTGAAATCTGGACTAGATTATCCCAGAGAGGCCAGAGAAAGTTTTAGATTTGTGAAAACTTAATTATATTTGTGAAAAGACTTAGACTTGTCAAATCTGGACTACATAGGACACGGTCCAGATTTACCGGGGCGATCTCATGTTTTTTGAATTTCACAAATAGACTTTAGTTAATAAATCTTTCACAAATCTGAAATTGAATCTCTGACTTCTCTGTGATAAAATTGTACATTGACCAGTCTAGGTCTGGTGGTTTTTGATCTGGACCTGGTCCAATGTGAAGACAGTGTGAAATCTCTTTGTTTTTGCATTTTCACAAATAGAATACAGTGTTTTAAAGAATGTTTAGCCTCTCTGGGATAATGTCGTCCAGATATGAACAGTCTAGGTAGAGTGTTTTAGAATGAAACCTGGTTCAATGAGGTCTAGATGTTTAGCAGTTTTACTAATAGAGTAAAGAGTTTGACTTTTAAAGAGATTCTGGCTTCTCTTGAATAATCTAGTCCAGGTATGACTAGTCTAGGTATGATGATGTTTGATCTGGAACTGGTCCAATGTGGTCTAAAAGCAGTGATACCCCCTCTGACATGGATGCTTTTTCGTGTTTAACAATGCAGCATAATCTTGTCTTTACTCCATGTTTCTATTTAACATTGTTATCCCTTATTATATTCGCTTTGCGTGTGTTGAATTTGTCTTGTTAGTACTTGACAATGTAGTATAAGAGTCTCCTGAATGCTGATACTACTTATATTTATATTCTCACTTCTTTCATTATTTCTGCACGCTTTGTAAAGGGTCAATATTGCATAACTTTGTAAATGTAATCTTATATTCAGTTTTTAGGTTCACTTTGTAATATCTCCCCTGATGACTACGGATGAAAAGTATCCTCTTGGCTAACTGTGGAGCATTTACAGCAATGTTTTTATTAATGTGCAGTGTCCCTTATTAAATATACCAACACATAAGCTAACCTACTTCACAACATTGACCAGAAACAGCACAACACGGTGTTTAAGTCAGCGAACTTTGGACTTAAGAGTAATAAAGCACCCTAAAAAAGCACCTTTCCTAAAATAAATGTTGTCCTCTGTGTCTGTTAGCTAGCTAGCTGTATGCTAACGCTCCTGCTAGCGTCGAGAGAGCTAAGCTAGCTCCCTGCTGGCATCCATGACGCAGAACAGGCGAAGGTTTGTCCACATAATATAATAATCTACTGTGATTTTGAATCCAAATGCACACCGTCAGTATTATAACAGAAAGATGTGTTGCCTACCTTGTTTTATCAGCCCAACAGCCCTCTGCGAAGCACCGCCCTCTCTTCCGGGTTTGGACGTCACGTGACAGCGACAGTGTCAACATCCGCCCTGATCCACCCACAGAGGCAGTAATAACCGTAGACTGTGGTAATAACACATTTATCAGTGCTGTTCTCGAACACTTCATGATTATAACGATGCAGGTGTGTAGGTACGATATGTAAACGTTGACTCTTATTGATAAAGCACATTCTGAATTTATTAAATAGCATATTTCCCCAAAGTTCAGGTACTGGGTAGAGAGGGTTGTCCGCCAACTGAAAGGTCACCGGTTCGATCCTCGGCTGCACCGTGTCCTGTGTCGAAGTGTCCCTGAGCAAGACACTGAACCCCTAACTGCTCCCTATATATACAGGGATGGGTCAAATGCAGAGAATAATTTCCCCACTGTGGGACTAATAAAGGAACGTTTCTGTTTCTTCTTCTTCTTCTTCTTCCTGAAAAAGCCATGTTGCGTTCATAAATGATCGTTTTGGGCCACCAGGTGGCATTGTTAATCCATATTATAGTTATAATTCCTGCGTGTCTCTTTCCTTCTTCCACCTGTTCATTATTTTCATGAAACATTAAAAGTGATTAAGCAGCTGTGGTATAAGCCCACAGAGGCTTCTGGAGACTGAATGTCAACACAGCGAGGCGGGAAAAATAAAGTCACGAAGTGATCCTCAGACGACGCCTTCACCTTGAGGTCCTCACTGTCTGCTTGTTGAAGTCATTCTGCAGAGACAGCCTTGATTTCCCAGCTGGTGGATGAGACGTTCACTGTCATCGTTCACGGTTTATTGCCGCTTGTGACGTGTGAGCTCGTGAAGTCATGCACATACAGAGATATCCTCTTTAGATGATTAATATCGAGTCCACATCCGTGCTGAAGGTCTCTGCGGTGTCTTTTAACGGGCGGGAATGCCATGAATGTCCCTGAACGTCACTGTCTTTGCTCCAGAAGCGGGAAACGATGTGACTGAAGCTCATGGATGTTGTGTCGACATCTTGATCTGTGTGCTACAATGTTATCTGACAAAGTCATCGCTTTAATGTTGAAATGAACACACAACATTATCTTTTACCGACAGAGAAGACAGTGGACGAGTTTACAGTGCTCCAGCCGCTACAGGTTTTATTTTTATGGACATTTTGACAGATTTTAACAGATTTTCGTAGAGTTTTTTTAAATGGATGTTCACAACAACATGAAGATACATATTTTACAGGATTCTGACCTGAAAATCATGAATCTTTAAGATTTAATCAGCAAACGTCCATTTCTTTTTGTTGGATGCACTTTTTTTGCATTTAAAAGAATATTGTTTTGGTAATATAGAGTATAGAAAAAAAGACAAGATAAAAATAAGAATAGAGGGAAAAAAACACGTTTACATAAATCTTGCTGTCCCCATTTTATTTGATTCGTCGACTAATCGGTCGTTTTGTTCTTTGTCATCCAAGATTACGTTCGTCGATTAGTCGTTTTTTTATGCTTTTTACATTCTGCAGTAATTATTTTCAAGAAACTTATGAGCACATTTCTGGTAAACACGAGATTTAAAGTGATGCCTTTGTGTGATTCTTTGTGGAGAAACTACAGATCTGTCGATTAAATTGATTAGTCGGTAAAGTGTTAGTCGACCCAGAACTTCTTTGGTTGAGGACAGCCCTAAATTAATATGAATTAATAGGATGTAGTTGAACGATAACTGATAAATTCAAGTCATTGTAGCAATAAAGAAGGAAACTACAATACACACACATTTGTCTCAGTTGTCACATCCAACCGGAGGATCATTAGAAATGTTGTTTTCTCTAATTTATTCAAAGATATGAACTTGATTTCTGCTTCTCATGGTTATTTTTTCCATTCCATATATGTCATTTACAAGATACTTCCATTTGGTTAGAATCAAGTTATTATCTTTTAAACGCGACGTTAGAATCCTTCTTCTTGATCTATGCTGGTATTTGAGTAGGATTCGTGTGTTTTTATTCAGATAAATACTCCAAATATTGAACGACTTTTTGAATTCTCTCCAATAGTTTGAGTGAGTTGTTTTTTGTTGAGAAATCTTCATCCATTTCCTGTTCAATGTAAATATTTTACCACTTTTTTTCCTTCATTCAAGAAACTAATATTTCTCATGTTCGGGTCATCATGTCCATGAAATGTTTTTGAGCCCAACATGTGTTCCATGCAAACACTTCGCACATCCCATGCACACACATTACAAAACAAACAGCACCATTATCTTTCCTGTAGTCGTGATTCTCCCATTCTGCCACTTACTGTCTACGTATTCTGTGAATGCCAAAGGTCTGCAGTCAGCGCTGACGTTCAGCCTCCTGCTGCAGACTGATGTCAGCACAAAGACATGTAGAACTGAAGGAAGCCTGCTGAATAAACCTGCTTCATGAAGCATTAAGATGCAGCGTGTGTTGAGGTGAGAATTCATTTTCACCATCATGTACAATTTAACCTCTGCATTTACTGTTTTTATCACACTAAAACGACACATAAAGCAAAACTCAAAGAGCAAAACTCTAAACAGGTTTTCTGCTTTAAACCTAATCAGCAGTTCAACCTGTTACGTTCTTTGTCTCACACTGGACACAGTTCTCTGCAGAAGACAGGAATCTGACACGAAGTCAAGACGCTGCCACACACATGAACCAAACACCTGACTGCTCCATGTAGACTCATTCATCAGGTTGTGTAACTGAGTTCCTTTTCTGTTTCCACAAATGTTCTTTGATGCCTTTATGTCATATATGTTCTATTTAGAACAGGGGTCTCAAAAAAAAAAGTTAAAAAAAAAACCCTTTTTTTAAAAGTTAGACTAATAATAATACAAATATCCCCATAGTCTAAATTATGAGATAGAAAGTCGAAGTTATTAGATATAAAGTCATAACTATGATTGAAAGTCAAAATTATGAGATTGACAGTCAAAATTATGAAATAGAAAGTCTTACTGTACATTTAACATGGAAATGTATTGCGAGCACATTGAAGACTACTTTAAACTGTGAATGCAGAGCGTTATTGAACAATATGTTACGAGTGGTGACATTTACAACCGGCCCTTTGCGGGCGACCGTGATGCTGATGTGGCCCAGAGTGAAGATGAGTTTGAGACCCCTGCTGTAGAACATGTTCTGTCTTGAAGTTTGGTGCAAAATGCAACCTTTGGAAACGCATTGATGTGATGATTGATTTGAATGTGGACAGAAGTAAATATTCTCATCAGTCTGCAGTGAGTACTGTGTGTTGTGTTTGTTCAATATATTCATGTTCTTTCCTCTAACTATGTCTCTGAAAAGTCAAACCCAAACCAGAAAAGAGGAAATATTAACATGTTTTATTCAGCAATTCTGTCACCGTATGGTTTATTAGATCTGATTCTCTTTGAACCAGCTCAATAAAACACTTTTAACACTTTTACTTTTCTAATGTATAGTCCGGGATTGTTTTTTGTCAGAAACATTGTTAGAGTGAAGTACACTAATGTATTGACCAAACACAACACACAACACCAGTGTACTTACTGCACACCGACAAGAATATTTATTCATTTCCACATAAATCAATCAACACATCAATGCATTTCCAAATGTTGCATTTTGCATCAAACATCAGGACACAAATAAATCTAAATAGAATATAAACACAGCAAAATCCAAAAAAGAAATGAAAGAAACAACGGATTAAGGTTCTTTTCAATGAAATGGCCAAACATTGGTGAGAACAGGCCTCTCGCTGCCATGTTGACTTACACTGTTGTTGTGAACAGTTATTAACCTGCACTCTGTTTTCTTTCATCATTGGCCAAATAATCGATGGGTGTGGCATTATGAATGGCAGCGTTTCAAACCAGTGACTTCATGTCAGATTCCCTGAAGAGAACTGTGTGCATGTTGACATTGCAAATTGGATGCAAAGCCGAAAACGTCCTTCGAGCTTCGTAGACTCGAGCTGAGGTTTTGCTCTCTGAGTCTCAATAATTGTGCTTCAGTTCATTTCCGTGTGTTTGCAAATGAAAGAAAAACTGTAATCAATCGCAAAACAACAAACTGTAAAAGGACAAACCAGCTTTTCCCGCTAAGCCGCCGCACATGAACTTGCGGCGTCAGGAGGCCGCGGCGGGCGTGAGGAAGCCCTCGGCGGACGCCACTCAGATGTCACCAGCAAACAAAAGGGGCTTTTGGTGGCGGGTGGGGCAGCGTCGGGGGGCGGCGATTCCATCTGTGCGATCTACGTTTGACATTAACACGGGTGATTAAAGGCTGATAGCATTTTCTATTTGTGTTTGAAACCAGAAGCGCTTGGGTTGCTATCTGGATGGCATTTAGTGCAGCCCTTTAAGGAGGCATCACCGTGTTGTTTTAGATTCATATTTGTTCCGTGGTCAGCGTGGCAAAAATAAACACCGGATTAAGATCTTCATATGTCCAGGCTGACTTATGATATACTGTAACTACTCTTACGATGCACTGTGGCTTCCATTATTATCTTATTACGTATTGTATGCAGGATGATGGTATTTTAGATGAAATGAGGTCTCTGGGTAAAACAAGCTTGAGAGATCCTGTAACCACTATAATGACAGACTTTCTCAAAACATTAGTTCGTATCTCAACATACTTTTAAATCATTGTTTTGAGATATCAAGTCCCTGCTTTTGAGAGTCATTATTTTAAGAAATTAGTAATTCAGTACTTTGAGAAAATAAGTCATTATTTTGAGATAATAAGTCATTATTTTGAGATATTAAATCATTATTTTGAGATACTAAGTCATTATTTTGAGATACTACGTCATTATTTTGAGATAATAAGTCATTATTTTGAGATATTAAGTCATTATTTTGAGATACTAAGTCATTATTTTGAGATACTAAGTCATTATTTTGAGATACTAAGTCATTATTTTGAGATACTAAGTCATTATTTTGAGATATTAAATCATTATTTTGAGGTACTAAGTCATTATTTTGAGATACTACGTCATTATTTTGAGATACTAAGTCATTATTTTAAGATAATAAGTCATTATTTTGAGATATTAAATCATTATTTTGAGGTACTAAGTCATTATTTTGAGATACTACGTCATTATTTTGAGATACTAAGTCATTATTTTAAGATAATAAGTCATTATTTTGAGATACTGACTCATCATTTCATGATACTGACTCATCATTTTAAGATATTAAGTCATTGTTTTCTCAAAAATCATAAAAGTGGTGTTCATTCACGATGATTATTTTACTGAACAAAACTTAAATCATAAACGATTGTTTGCATCAGAGATCATTTTCTGACATCATCCAAAATGGCAGAATTCCATTAGATTTCTGCTCGAGGGAACCAGGGTGACGTTAACTTCCTGGTTGGCTGATACACAACCACACCCTCCTTGCAGCTCTCTATTATTGAGGTGATATCTTTTACAGTTTGGAGCCCTTTGTGACTTCAAACATAAAACTCTAATCAACCAAAAAGACCTCATCACGTGAACACTGTGAAGTGTCCTGCTGTCACCATCGTGGTATTCCCTCTCGACTCTCACGATGTGTCTTTTTCACCGCAGCACATCAACACATCAACACAAACAAACGTGTGCGAAACGACGGCCTCACTCGGGTGACCTCGTCCCGAGGTGAGGCCGTCGCTCATCATCGCTGCCAAATTACACAACAAAGAAGAACACGAGGCTCTTTCAAACCCAAGTCAGCGCGAGAGCAGCTATTACACGCGCAGCGGCGCTCTGCTTTAGGACGGCTCGATCATGTGTGTGAATTTGCGTCAAAGCAATCATGTAATTGAATGTGTCGGCTACTGTGTACATTTGTGCTCCTGCAGGAGAGCTTTGTTTTCTTTTGAGAGGGTAATATATATATATATATAGAGAGAGAGATTACTATGAATGAAAATAAATCGGAAATGCTGATGTCTGTTTGCAAGGCAAACATTAAACATGTTTAACTTGGAAATGAGCTGAGAGTAAAATCAGATCTGAAGGAGTGAAAGTATAATTGGTGTTGCTGCTGGTGAATTTAGTTGGTGATTAGAGGAACTGTTAATAGTAATCTGCCCTCAGCAATATGAGGGAAATGTCTCTTTCATCAGCTGCATCACTTTACTGACATTTCTTTTTAAACTGATCTTCATCAGAGAGTGTTTACATCTCCTTTAGGTACTTTTACATTTATTTATCGGTCTGTTAACTTCACTAAAAGTCCCTTTCTTCACTGGTGGGAAACTGATTTCTGAACACCGCTTGTTGACACACACACACACACACACACACACACACACACACACACACACACACACACACACACACTCACGATGCATTAACAATGTTCCTTTTAAAAGATGTACTTTTTAATTTGCCTCAGTCCTCATTAAAAATACGTTTGTTATTTAGCAAACAGTGACATTTCTGAATGGTTAACCAGGAATGTGATGCACTATATGAGCATATTACACTAAATACAATAAAAATCTGTGTTGTTTGTGAACCCAATACCTTTGGGTTTTTGACTCAAACAAACCAATTGGACCAGAGCATGCAAATGCCAGTCACTTGCCAGAAAACTGTTTGAAGGGCACGAGATTCCAGGCCTTTTCCAGACCGGTGGACCAATGGGGAGCTTTCTCCGGAGGAAACACATCCGGTCTAGTTAATGAAAGATTGAATGAACGCTCCTGCAAAACACATCTCTCCGTCCTGTTTCTGACCTCCACTGTTGAGTCTTAATTCATTATAATAAGGATTAAAGAGGACAGAGAGATGAGTGTGGGAGGAGGACATGGGTGGGGATGAGTGTGATGACTCCCTGGAATTGATGTAATTATCAATCCACTCGAATTGTTGCTGCCCTCAAACAAAGTCGCATCCGGTTTCAAAAGTCAGACTTTTGTTTTGGTCAAGTTTCCACAGCAATCCGCCCCAAAGATGATCTTTTTTTTAGTTTGAATAAAGTGTGTTTCACGACGTCTTACGGCCCTTTGGTGTCTAGATAGTGAGAATCTAGATCTGCTATCTACTGTAGTTTTGTATTCACTCATTCCCACAACACAGCAGTGGTCGTTGCAGACACAGTGGAGAGCTGCACTCCACTGACAGCAGCAGTTGTATTTTGTCTTCTGGTTTGTTGTAACAGATCAAAATGAATGATGGCACCGGAGAGAACAT
>NC_136637.1:28989992-29137492 GCF_949748355.1 Melanostigma gelatinosum
GTTGTGCCATAACAAGCAAGTAGTCATTTTAAGATGCATTGTCTGAAAACAACCTGTCAGGGGATTGTGTCTTATATAAAGAGATGTTTTCAGGTATTTTGCAGTAAAATGAGAGCTGGTGGTCGAAGTTAAAGTGTGCTCTGTGTCTGTGCAGGCTGACCTCCAGGGACCTCGAGGAATCCAGAGCAGAGGTTACTTCCTCTACCGGGTACGAACACGTTCATGTCAGCAAATAAACAGAAAAGCAATGAATTCCCCTGAATAATGTGATGAACATTCAATCAAATTTTGTTTGCACTTTCAGCCACGAAATGGAAGACGATCCCTCGAATATGAGTAAAATAAAGGTAATGCTTGTTTTGTTCTTCATCCACAGACACAGTCTGTAAGGGACTGTATGACAACGACCAGCAGCTTGATTGTTCTTTGGGCGAAATGAAGCTAGTTTGATTTATTTGGGACGATATTATCAAAAAGATAACTTTTATGTTCATGGGTCATAAAGGTGTGATGTTTCATTGAAGGTAAGAGACACTACAGGTGAATAGGGTATACAAATATTAACTGATATCACCATGAAACGTCACCAGTTCATTACTAAGAGGATTATTTATGTTTTCTGAAATGTGATGTTTAAATATGCAAATCACAGAAGAGTGTTTTCCCCTCATTACTGTGTATTGATATGATGTAGAGTCGCGACCTCTGAAGCTGAGTGAGACGACCCCGAGCCGCTGCAGCACCAGCGATCCAGACTTCAGCCCTCACAGCCCTCTGCCGCTGCTGTACAGTGATGTCTGAATGTACACAAAGAATAAGATCCAAACACGATTCCTTTGTGCAGATTTTATTTTGTGTCATGTGTGTGTGTCATTTGCATTAAAACTGCTACAATGTGGTCGTGCGTACGTTTGACTTTGCACGTTATGAATGAGAATCTTTCACTGCATTAGCATATTTGGAGGAAACTGTGTGAATGCAGATAATTAATACACACATGCATATGATACAATGCTGTCAAACACACATCAGGAATATTTCAACCACAACTAAAGCATTTATTTGACGTTTAACAAAATTACTCCTAAATATAAACAGTTTCAATATTTTCAGCTTTAAATGATCATAATTAAGATAAAAATAAAACATTCACCTTTTTTTATGTGTCCTTCATAATAATACATATAGGAGTCAATAACACACTGAACAAGCAAAGCTGCCAAAAGAAAAAAGGCATTAAACTCATAAATATATAAACGAATATCCGGCATATTTGGGGTTTTTTAAACACTTTTTTACACATGACAGATAATTATGGTTTGAAAATGACAAACCTAACTGACCGATAATACCTTATTATTTAAATAAAAAAATGCAAACAGTTCAACGTCCCTGTTTATTGAACTCTAACCAACCTCTCAGATTCATAATAAAACATAATGTAAACAGACTGGTGACACATGATGTGATGAGGAGTCACAATGTGCTGGTCTTACATTTTATAATTTTTTTAATGTACAAATTCATGTATTTTTTGGCTTTCTTGTTCAATTAATATTTGCAGGATTAAATAGTTAGTTTCTATCCTGAATATGTAGTTACGGTAATCAACAGTAGATGTCACCATCTCCACAGCAATAGAAAAAATAAAAGGCGGTTTCACTTCTGTTGATGTTTAAGAGAAGATTTGTGCAAACATTTAAACAGAAGAGCTTAAAGCAAAGCAATCATGAGTAACCGTCAACTCTAACTGTTACATACTCCAACTGTTTTTACATATCTGCTACTTTTGTAACATATTTACTTATTTTATCGTTGTATTATCGTGTTTGCTGAAGTATTGTATTGATAATATCATAGGCCACGAGACAGATTAGCTAATGAGCTTTAACTCTGGTTCATTTACAGCGAGGAGGAAACTGAAATCATATTACCTGAGAACAAAAGAAAGATCGTTGACTGAAGAATATGGTGTCCCAAAAATACATTTCCAGAGAGAAAAGAACACGTACGTATATATAAAAACATATCACCATTTGCCTCACATGTTTTAGGACAGTTTTTTTAATTAATTTAATATTCTCTCTGCATCACCTCTGCTGATTTGCTGTCACGAGACAATACAGATCTTCCTTTTAAGGTGGTCATGACTGGGTTTGCAAGAGCAGCACTGGATGCATGCAAATCATTGAACCTCATCAGTGAACACAGAGGTGGTCAGCTGGGTTTCGATGTTACGATGTGACTGAACGCGTCACTGTGGAGAGAATACATGGATACCTACATGAGGATAACATGTATTCTAACACATAATAAGGGCATTTTATTTGCATTAAATGTGACACTTTTCCCATCATTTTGAATCTCTCCCTCGCCTAAAAAACAGGGAAACAGCGCCACTCGCCCATTGACTCCATCGGTGTGGTTACAAGTGGTATTGCATCGTTGGCTGCTTCTGGCTGTTGCCATGGTGACGAGATGGGGAGAATGCTAACATAATGGGATGGCCAATTAATCCAGGAGACACTCTCGTTCAAAGAGCAGAGAGGAGAGCCAGACTCTTAATCAGTCTGTCACTGTTCTCTTATTCCATTTGTGTTCCCATTGAAAAATAAATAACAATACATTTATTAAAAAATAACAATACGTTAATACACGTCATAGTTTAGGCTAATAAATGGATAATCCTAAAAAGAAGTAGCATAATAAACCTATAATGTTATAAATGATCTTCTGAAAGGATTAAAATAGAAGATGGGATATCTTCACTGTTTTTTCAGGTGAAAAACTGGACGATTTCAAATTCATTCATTAAAATGTAAAACATGTCATAACACTATGTACCTATATGTATATTTAGGCTTTTTGTATTTTATCGTCTTTCTTTGACTTGCTGCAAAAAAAATCGATGACCCTTTGTTGACGAATACAAGTTGAAAGTTGATCTAAAGACATATTTAATAGGCTATGTCTAATAAATGTCTCCTGTGTTATTCTTTCACATAATTATAGAAGTGCAAGAATGACACACATGAGCGGGTCTATTCATATAAAAACTAAACCCCTCTGCTTTAAACAACAATATTTTTTGGCAAATCTGTTATTCAATAATTTAAGGATCATTTATTGTCATCATGCAAATCAGGATGCTCCACGAAATTCAGTCGTAGCCAATTAGTGACACAACAAACACACGACGACAAACAAAACTAAAACAATAAAGCATTCACGTAGTGTGTTTTTGAATTTGCATCATAATGAATGTAAACAACAACAACAACAACAACAACAATTATCTGGGCAGATGATATGGTTTTCACGTTGAAAGAAAATCAACATGAGGATAAAAACATTGTTCATCAACTTTGACTGTGTTTGAGTTGATGAACAATATTTTGCTCAATGTTGAATTTTGAATTCAGACCACAGTAGCCCTATGCAATGCTTTTGTTTGTTTTGTCTCTATGTAAATAACATGCCTAAAAAAGAGGGGGGGGGGGGAAGCTAAAATTGTTTTGTTTTTGTCTTTCCACAAGTGATGTCAACAACAACAACAAACAGTACATAACATAGTTACCTGCGCGTGACTATCCAATCCAGGTAATCTGACAAAATCTGAATGTCGATCACCTTTTCTGTGTGTTTGTGTGTGTTATCTGGAGCATGGAGCGGTAGGTAGGCCCTTTTTGGCTCCAATTATAACTCCAGTCAGCCCTGCGCAGTCAACCTGTCAGCGGCAGCAGCGCCACTGGGTGCAGGGATATCCCGTTCGGGGGTAAGTGTGTGTTCATCTCTACCGGTTCAACTCTTTAACATCGCTTAATGTCCGCAGCCTGCGGGTGTGTTGCTGTTGACACCACGTAAAAAAAGCAGCAAAACGGAGCAGTTGTTTTTTTACGTGTGCTTGTTCTGGTGACAAGACTCTGGCCAAAGGCCCGGTGACCCACATTATTATCTAATGCTTCACGTAGCTTAGCTAACTAGCTAAGCTAACTAGCTTAGCCGCAGCTAGGTTTGACATACATACAGTATGTTGTTGAATTCTCGCTACATTTACAGTAAAAAAAAAAGGTAAAACTAGCAATTAAAATAAACAACAACAATTTATATCTAATTTGTCCCGGATAACGTAACCGTGACAGTGTGTGTCATACGTCGCAGTTAAGTGTGTCAAACTATATAAAGCTGTTGTTGTTTTGTCGGGGGCTGTAATAACTGACGTTAGCACGCAATGCTAGGTAGCCGTTAGCATGCTAGGCTAGGTAGCTGTTAGCATGCTAGCAATCATTGCCCCGGTTTTTGCCGGCCGGTATCGCCGGCAGCAGCAGCAGAGAGACCGACAGATACACGGATAGAGGTTTGGTTTTTTTAGTTCAGGTGTGATTTCCCATACGTGACAACCGGACACGTCTCACCGGCACCGTGTTATCCACGACTACTGCCTCTTCTTTAACGGTATATTTGGTTTCTCCTTTTCTTTCCACGGTGTGTGAATTATTAGATTTGTAGCAGCTGCGTTTCTCTCGAATCTCCGGTCGTGTTTATCGCTGTTGTGCTGCAGATATGAGATTGATCACATCACTCCGCTGGTCTAGCTGTCATCCAGCAGTGACCTAGATAGAGCTGCAATGATTATCATTATTATTAAATGAAAGTGTAAATATTCTCATCTCTTTTTGAGTCATTTTTTTACGATATAAAAAGTCTAAATGTTCTGATTTCTGCTTCTTAAATGTGAATATTTTCTGGTTCTTTACTCCTCCTGCGAGAGTAATCTGAATACATTTGAGTTATGGGAAATAAAAAGATATATGAGGACTTCATCTCAGGCTTTGGGACCAAACTATTTAGATAATTGATTCATTGTTTTTTCAAGAAAATAACTCAATGTTCAGATTTCTGCTTCTTAAATGTGAATATTTGTCTGGTTTCTCTTCTCCTCTCTGACAGTAAACTGAATTTATTTGAGTTATGGACCAAAAAATAACACATATGAGGATTTAAGATTACAGCATGATGGCATGGTACACATTCAGATAAAGCTTCAACTGTCCTCATAGCACACGTTATGGCGCATTGTGGCAAACTGCATAATGCAATAATATAGTGAAATTAAGTTATGATGTTAAATTAAACTTTGTGACGTCTACTATAGTTGGATGTTTGTTGTATTTCATATTTTAAAGACGGTGGTAACATCAGAGTTCATCAAGATGTCTTTCAAAAATAATTTCCAAGTAATACGGTCGTCAGATAACTTCTTACTCTCCATATATTTAAATTGACTTCCTGTTTTAATTCCCGTCTGATTTTGTGAAGAAAAACTAGACAACTTTCAATGTTTCCTACAAGCTGAAAATGTGATTGTACTGTATTTTCTGATAGATATTGTGATTGTTAAATATTAATAACTCATCTTATAGGCACACAATAGAGATGTAGTAATACATTGTTACTACACAGTGTTGGAGCTGATAGTGGAGCATTAAGAAATACTTTGACACATGTTTTATTGCTGGCTGCAGGTCAGGAGAGGAAACTGCTTGGTCAGATTATTTCCCTTATCTCCCATTCATTGTGTTTCATTGTAGCTCGTAGTGCCAAAGATTAGTTTCGCAGTATTCTTTTCTTTGTTTTGCATCCGTGAGCCTTTTGTATCTGGTTCATAGTGGCTTATTGAACTGTCTGGAGCACTTGGGTTATATAAAAAGCATTTTTTATGTCAACATGCTGAAGGCTTTGATTACTAAAGGGTTTGCAACATACAACAACATATGAAGGAGTCTGAATGCATCACACAGTTGATGACAGTTGATCGTAACAAAAAGAAGAAGAAAAAAAAGTTTAAAATAAATAGAAATGCTGATCATTTTGATATTGCTTCTTTTTCAAAACAAAATATTTTAAGATAGTTGTAACCAGGAGGCAACCTCCGGTTCTGAAGAGTGAAGCCAATGCTTCATGTCTTACACCTGCATTCTCTCTACTGGCCAGCAGGGGGCGACTCCTCTGGTTGTATAGAAGTCTATGAGAAAATGACTCTACTTCTCTCTTGATTTATTACCTCAGTAAACATTGTAAACATGAGTTTATGGTCTCAATCTCTAGTTTCAAGTCTTCTTCAATACAGCATGATGTTCATTTAGTACATTATGCTCCATTTAGAGTCACACAGACCATAAAGCAGGGGATGCTTTAGGGCGGGGCTACACAGTGATTGACAGGTCTCTACCAGAGACGTATATGACGTCTCTACGTCACTCCTCAGTCCAGATATGGTCACTTCCTGTTCACTGGTTGCAGTTTGTTGGGGGGTGTAGATGTGTAGATTCAGATATGATGTTCTCCAGCTTTGCGTGCAGCTCTTATCATTCACTGATAAGAAGTGATGGATTATATTCATTCCTAGCTGATGCTGATAGTCAGCAGATTCATTGGCACACTTACTTATGGGAGAGCTGTTAATGAATGCTGAAGATTGGAAAACACCTGCAGTAGTCTGTAGAAACATGAAGTCCTGCACCATCAGGTGTCCCCCACATCCCCAATATGCACAGTAGTCAATGGCGAAAGACTTGGATTGTGCCATGAATTACACACGATGTTTGTCAATTTATAAGACAATTTTGCAAGTTGCGATTTGTCGTGCTATCATTTATTTTAGTGTTAAACCCGATCTGTCAACTACATCTCTTGTCTCCCACAATGTACATCACCAACATTGACGTTAGCTTAGCCTGCTAGTTAGCGAGCTAACTCAGCTATGTTCCACGTGCAACGGTTGTGTTATCTGATATGATGTGTTTTTATCAGGCGGTGAGTGAAAGAACGAGTGAGACCTGTTATTGGTGTGAGAACAACCCGGTACAAAACACACACATCCTACAAAACACACATCGTAGCTTCAGAGAGAGAGACGACACTTTAGGGTGTGGCGTCCTTCTAACTTCGTATTTTCACACTCTTGTAAGTCCACAGTTTTACGAGAAAAAGTGACTTTCTTGACATTCAAAATGATCTTTTAAAGTACCCTTGAAATCATGTTTTCTAATATGTTTACTACAGCGTGTGAGCGCTGCTATCATGAGTGAAACTCTTGTGTTTTGACACGGGCCTTTTTCACAGAAGTGACCCTGACTTTGACGTCATCTCCCGTCTTTAGCGGTTGCGCCTCCGTTGTCGCACGCGTGCGGTTGTTATTGGGAGCAGGGGTTTGATAAGTTGTCTCTCTCTCAGCAGTGACGGTCTTTACTTTAGCCTTCACCTTCATTCATCTCCTCAGTTTAACTGCATGTGGTGAAAGACGGACGCTGCTCGTTGTCCCAGTGCTTCAGGGTTTGATTTGGCTTTGTGTGGAGGATATCAGATTAACTACGTTCAGCATTGTCTTCTTAACGTTGTTTAGGACACGTGACTGTGAGTCATGACTTCCCCGATATGAAGCCTTGTTGCGACTACAGACTGACGTTTGTCCTGCAGCTCATACTCTCGAGCCGCCAATATTTGGTCTGCAGAATGCTGTTAGTTGAGATTCATCACACAAACAATGATCGATTTGTTGTGAGATTATCTGAAGATACGAAGCGACGTTCTGCTTCCCTGCTCTCCCTTTTAACGCTGTTGCAGAATATCTTTTTTATTTTACCCAAAAGGTGTCTTGTGACACCTCCAGACTATCTGACACTGACCATGTTTCTTGTAATGAAGGAATATTTCACCCATTGTCTTTTTATGTGTTTTAATGTGTATTTGGACAACTATAGAGTTTATGGCATTAGCTTGTCGAGATATAATAATTATCCTCGAAATTCCTCCGCAAGGGATATTGGCCAAAATAAAGTAAAAATGAAGATTTCTAAATATCTATGAACGGCTAACATGTAGTTTGTTCCCTAGTTCTTAAAAAGAGTAAATAAACATATTCAATAAATACACATTCTAGACATTCCCAAGAGATTTATGATACAATTTCCCTTCACTGTTTGCTCCGACGGAGGACGTCAGAGGATTGTTTCTCTCACAGCTGACATGTTCGGGCCTTCTCCTTACATTCAGTTCCTGAGAAAAGTCTAAATTCGAATTCATGACGTGTTCTTGAGCCGCAGACTCGTTCGTACCTGTGTTCTTATGTCATCGTAAATCAAAAGCATGTCAGTCAATCTCAACTGGAAAACGCCCTGTCGGTCCACGTGAACGGGCACGAGACCGCAGGGCCGTGTGCACACACACAGAAACTGAAAAGAAGGGTTGAGAGAAGGAAGCGCGGAACGGACAAAACCAAAGTCTAGCGAGGGTGAAGCGCCGGGGGTTTAAAACGAACAATAGATCTGAAGTGGAGGAACTTCTGCAGAGACGAGCTGTCGTATTTATCGGTGTCAGAAAACATTCATATCAGAATCTTCATGAAAACTGCACAAGTGGGTTTTAAGAAGACATTTCTTCTTCCAAAGGAACGTGAATGAGGCCAATTCTTCCCGTCAAAGACAAAAGTGCTTCTTATTACAATCATCACTTGATGAATGTAATGTAATGTAATGAAATGATGAAGGCACAGTGTTTCATTTTGACCTCCTCACTTAAGATTTCATTCAAGTTCTTGTCTGTCTTCTGACAAAGTGAACCAAATCAATGAGGAAGCTCTTTGATCGTTAATATTCAGGATAGATGTGAAACAAAATGCGGGTCGTCTGGGAACCGGAAGGTCAACGGGTCGATCCCCGACTGGGACGTGTCACGAGTCGAAGTGTACCTGAGCAATACACTGAACCCACAATGCACCACTGCCACGGTCAGGTTGAGAGATCGTGGTGTGTTATGCTGGTAGCAGCTAACGGAGCCGCTAGCTGCTAGCCTCAGAGATGAAGAGACCACAGAGGCTCACTTCATCCCCCCCCCCCAAAAGACCTGTAAACAGACCATGATGTGTACAGTTTTCATGGCTTAATGTTACATGAATATATATATGTAATATATATATCTGTAACAGTCCTGCCTATTCTTTGTTGTCCTTGTCCCGAGCTGTTATTTCTATTTCTGTAAGTACATTAAGAGAAGTCAATTTAAAAGAATTCCTTGTATGTGCGCTTATACTAAATACATAAAGGTGATTCTGATTCTGATCACACCTGAGCAGTGGAGAAAATAGGCACGACGTTTCAATCACAGTTATTTTCTGTACAGATTTACAACACGTTCAGACAAAACCTATGAGTGTTGTGGTTTTTTCCACAGTGCAGCACGTCTCAACGGATCTTGTGAGGTTCTGCTTGTTGAATGGTAGATTGGAAGTGCTCTCTTTATCTGAGATTAACTGCAGTCAATAAAGGCCTTGACGCATTAATCTGTAGAGTATAATGTAATGTGGTGCAAAGTCTTCTGGGAAACTACAAGAACACACACTCACTCACACAGAGCCGAGTCGAGTAAAAGGATCGGTTATTTAGCTTTCTAATGGTCGAACTCGTATATTATGGGACCAAAATGTCTGGTTATATATTCCAGATGAGGTGTTGACGGTCACATATTCTGATCGTGGACGGTGGTCCTACACGGCTGTAGGTCTGCAGTCATTCTCCAACGACCCACTTGGCGTCGGTTACGAGGCCCCTGGCTCAGCTCCTGGTCCTCTGGGACTGGAGGCCGGCAGCGGTCCAGCGGTCCAGCGGTCCAGCGGTCCCTGCCAACCGCGGCTGCTCGCAGCCTCTCAAACATTCCTGTCTGTAGCGCCGTGGAGGAAAAAAAGAAGCGGCGAAACAAAGACCCTTTTTGTGCTGCCGGGCCTGTGGATGTGGGGTGAGCGTGAACGTTGAGGAGTTTTCGGGTCGGTTACAACGCTGCAGCCGTTTGGTGACACGCATGGATTTTATTGCTCAATGGCCGAATGACCAATGACGTTATTTAACGCCGTCTCACGTCACAGAGGAAGCCTCTCCGCCCGTGAACCCGAGGAGGGAATCACATCCTTCCATTGCTCAGTGGATGCATGTCAGCAGGACGTGCACGCCTTGATGCTGCCTTTATCCTGAATTAACATATATTTTCATTTGTGGTAATTCTATATGTTGTAAACATTTCTTCCATTTATTTGGCGTCTACCGTACCAAGATCTTTATCCCATTTAATATGTGTGTTTTGTAGCAGGTCTTCATTACACTTTAAATGGAATATTGTAAACAGCCGAGTTTCCCCGTCTCAGCTAAAGCTCTATTCCCAAAGTCAAGAGGAAATTAAATTAGATTCCTTGGTTTGTATCGTACCCCAGACCCCCTGACCCACTCAAAAAAGAAAATACACGAATAGTTTTTAATCTTCAGCAGTCTTTTCTTAAAGCACTGTAAGAAGCTGTGGTCGTATGTTGGGATCTGTGAGGGTTTCGCTCTCGGGTGTCGGGGGTGTGACGTAGAGGTGATGAAGACAACACGAGAGTTGCCATGACTCTGGAGTTTACCGAACCATGTGATGCATTTGGGAGCTCTGTCTGCAACGCGCATTGTATGAGGCGTCGGCAAGGTCACCTGATTACTCGTTGAGGCTCCATCTGTTCGACTGCCAACGATGTCTTTCTTTATGTTTCAGCTGAAAAGCTTGATTTGGGAACATTTTGGTTTTCTAAAGGATGCTTCTGCATCGAGGGCCGCTGCTCCTTTGCACATCAACAAGTAGTTCCTGCCTTCATTAGAGTGGTGTTCTAATGAGCAGTGACATTATCCTGTGTGGCGGAGCATAACCGTACAGACGCTGTAATATTGATGACTGCTTTACATTTTGGATTTTCATCACCGGGTATTTTCATCATCAGTTTTGCTGTGTCGCCTGCTTTCATGGTAAAAGCCTCTCTCTCTCTCCCTGGTGAGGACACTCTGCCTCATCACAGTGAGGACGGGAGGGATCGCTTGTGATTTCCTCTAAATGTTGCAGGATGAAGAGGCCGTGTGTCACTGCAGCGCTTTCCTGCACAGGTCGACCTGTCGCAGCGTCTTTACTCCCACAGACCAGAACGCCGTCGCCCGGGTCGCCTCCTGTGATGGAGGGAGTGTGTGTCGGCTGCGGAGGAACTCAGCCGGGCCATTTGTTTTTTTCCGCACGGCGAGGCCCGGTTGCCATGGTGTTGTTGCCCGTTGGCACCGTCGACTGGTGTGTTCATTTGAACGTCTACATGGTCGACGTCACTGAAATCTGATAATTGACTGTTGAAAATTCGTCATCTTTGCACGTCTGCTTCGGGTTTTTGTAATCCTTGCCGTCTGTTCCCGCCGAGGCCCAGGGAACACCTTTCAGCATATCGTGTGGCGAGATGAGGAAACGTGATATCGCACCTGTGGTGTTCCTCGCTGTGTAGAATGGTCTTTAGAGGATGTGTGCTGACGGGGAGGGTGGTGTTATTGGTCGGAGCAGGAAGGTGTTGCCTGTGGAGCTGTGATTAAGTTAGATCGGAGAAAGAGGAGGAAAGTAGGTCATTGGGCCAGCGGGTCAGTGAAGCACAGATGACATCACAGTTATACAACCTCTGCTCTGGCGGTTATACAACGCTCAGTCTGCAGCTCGTGCTGCAGCCGCCGCTGATACGCTGGCGTCCTCTCGCCTCCTGCTCTCGTGTCGCTCTTTTCTTCTTCTGACATCCGGTGTTTTGTCTGTTTTCAAGATGCTGTAGAGCAGAAATGCAACTCCTCTCTGCTTCTGGTTCTCGTGCAGACAAAGCGCTTTAACACAACTCTCCACTCCCTTTTACAAAGTGTAGTCGTTGGCCGCTTGTGTTGCCAAAGCGCTAATCTCTGATAAGGTAGTTCTTTGTGTTTGTGTCATGCAGTGTGCAGTGAAATAAGTCAGTGGCTCTCGGTTAAACCTGCTCCGCCTCCTCTTGCTGTAATTTATTTTCCCCTTGCGTGTCTTCACATGAAGGTGTAAGTTCTCACAGTGCTGCCTTCCCGCCCTGCTTTGATGAACCCGGCAGTAAGTTCATTTATAAATTGTCACAACAAGTGCTGACTCGGGTTTCCCTCTGACGCTTGGTTGGTTGTTAAGGAAGTCTGTCTTTCGGTGTTTAATCTATTATCTTCTCTATAGGTTCGTTATCTCTATGCAGGCAACGAGTCAACTTTTAAAAGCAACAAGAGTTTGTTTATCCACTTGTCGTGTCGAGTGAGTCCGAAATCAACTCTTCGCTCACTTCCTCACTCACGCAGACGCACTGAAGTCCTGTTTCCAGGATAATTGAAATGCTCGTTTGCACTTCAGCTCCTGAACTTTGTCTTTATTTATTTGTTTTAACGTTTTATTCTGGCTAAGATGGCAGCCTTAAAGATGCACAACAGATTCAGTGCTCAAAGAATCCTAAACTTTTAAAAGTTTTGCATTCTTTTCAATAATGATCAATATTAAAATGTCCCTGTAGCTCACATCGAGATGAACATCAGTCTAAGGTGCTGAATCCATCACTGACTGTAGGGTTTAAATCAAGATGGATGCTTTACTGGATCTGCCACATCAGCATTCAGGGTATGAACCATGAGGCAATAACTTAACTTTAAAATAATCATATCTGTGCATCAGTATTTGCAATGAAACCATAGACTGTATCAGAAGTGGACGTAGTCGTCATGATGTCCCCCATTGGTTCGGTGCCATGTTGTTGTTGCCCCCTGGTGGACATTAGAGAGAATGCAGCTTTGACACACGGAGCATCGGCTTCGCTCTTTAGATCTGGAGGTTGCCGCCTGAATGTAACCCACAATATGGGACTTCACTCATTGCTTGTGCCGACACAGTGTCTCACTCTAAACAGCAGTTGAGGTGGCTGGAAAATTCTGCATTTTTGCCAAACTGCACAGAATAATGTAGTGTATAGAATGGCAAAAATCATAATCACAATTATGCCAACCTCACTTTATACGCTGCCTTTCATGAGCGGATGAGCTGTTTTTGTGTTTAACAACATCGTGCGTGTTTCTCACCTCGCACAGACTCGGATGTCGCTGCCATGTGCCAGTCTCACACCCGGAGCGATCGAAAAACGCCGCTCTCTGAAGACCTCTCTTCGACTGTCTCCCCTCTGATTGAGGAAACTTTCGGTGACGCTCCGCCTCCAGCAGCAGCTTCCTCGTCCTCTCACAGGACGGGCTGTACCGTCAGTGAGGTGAGGTTTGTGTTAGTTTTACCCATCGGACTCGTCTTTGGCTGCTGTTTGGGAAGATGTTATTTCATGTGCGTTTCTTTTTTCATCAAAGGTTCGTTCACAAATGTCTACCTCACGATTAAAAGACTCGTCTCCAGCACTGCAACCCTGAACAGGAAACAAAATGACCTCGAGCATCGACCGGTGAGTCAAACGCTTTGAGTTACCGGCTTGTTTTCTGATTCATTTCCATTAATTATGTCGTCTATAACGGGTCAAAAACACCAATAATCCCCCTGAAACTGCTTTGTTCTGGATGATGATTCAAACCAATAGTTTCTCATAATTGCCAAGTCTCTTTCCCAGTGGACAAAAAAAGATCTGTCTTCTGTCTTCATGTGACTCTGACGTAGTCACCAGTTTCTAACGGCTCCGACTCCGACTGGCAGTGACGCGCGTTAAAGTGACACACTTCATTCAAACGCAACAGAAACAAAATACAAGTCAATAAAAGCGCCTTCGTTAATCTCTCTACTGTTCAAACAATCACGACTCTGGTTTGACCGAAACACTGAATTCACAGAGTTGGATGTGAAGAGGAACGGCCTTTACGTGTTCTACTCAAAGCCACCGGACTCCATCCACAGAAACGCACATTTTACGTCGCTGATTGTTGTAAAACTCATTCAAAGCCGAGAGGAACGAAACACATTTACTTTATTCTTATTTTAAACGTCTTGGTTATTCTCTCCACTGTTCCAACGATCACCAAACTGGTTTGAGGGACTGAAAGAGAAACTGAATAAGTAATAAAAGATGCAAAAAGAACGGCTCCTCGTTTACTGGCAGTGGAAAAGGAGTCCGTCGTACATTTAGCAGGTTTTCCTGCGTTCAAAAAAACAAAAACCTGCATCGACGCTCTTAACTTTTGGCGGAAACAAGTGTGCGATCGTCTCGGCAGCATCGGACAAGAGTCACGTTGAGGTTCAGGTTCTACGTGCTCAGTTTTATTCTTTACTGCTTTGACTCTTCATCAAAGATTATCGAATATTAAGAGGATCTTAACTGTTGCTGTTTGTTCTGCAGGGATGACAGCAGTATCTTTGATGGGTTAATGGAAGGAGATGAAAAGGACAAAGCCAAAAGGTACGACCCCCCCCCCCCCCCCCCATCAAACGTCATCCTCCGTGATATTACAACTTTGGTTTTTATGAGACTGCATTTGATAATAGAGCGTCCCGTGCAAAGATACAGCTACCTACCTGTAGGGGTGCATCAGACGTTCCTAATAAAGTTCCATAGCCCTAAAGGCGTTCCCGTTGTCTCCGCCCACAGAGAGTCCCGTAACAAGTCCGAGAAGAAGCGCAGAGACCAGTTCAATGTCCTCATGAAGGAGCTGGGCACCATGCTCCCGGGCAACACCCGCAAAATGGACAAGTCCACTATTTTGCAGAAGAGCATCGACTTTCTGCACAAACACAAGGGTGAGGAGAGCCAGAGGTCTGCGTTCCGAGTCTCGTACTCGGGCCGAACCCGTTTGTTGACGTGTTGTTTATCTTCTTCATCAGAAATCGCTACTCAGTCCGAGTCGACTGAGATCAGACCAGACTGGAAGCCTCCTTTTCTTAGTAATGAAGAGTTCACTCAGCTGATGTTGGAGGTGAGCTCGGAGCACTTTTCAGCGTCGAGTGCATTCCGGCTGGCATTCGAACGCTGCGCAGCTTCTTTTTGTTCTGTTCCTTCAGTGTGAAGCCAGTGTTCAGGCTCAGTTGCAGATAAAGATTACGATCCACTTATCAGTGTTCCAACCGCCGCGGCGGGATTATGAGCGCCGGCGCTAAACGCTTCCCACGGTCATCCTCTGCTCTCGCGGATTCCACCAGATAGCATGTTTGATCAGCGGCTCTCCGCTGGCATACCTTTGATGGAGCAGGACTTCTCTGCACAGAGCAGCTTGAGGAAGCTTAACCGCTACAACAACCTCTGCATTTTCCCAAATAAGCTCCTTTTCCCAAACAAACCTCTGATCCATGTCGTTCATAACTGGACTTTAGATCTTATGGACTTTGTCTGTCGGCTGCAGCGCAACACAGTAGGAAAGAAATAACAACAAACACAATTAAAAAGTCTGCTTCCTCTCTGATAGAAGCTCAGACATCCGGAGGAGAGACGGGTGAAGCGGTCGGTCGTGAATATCATTACAGCTGTTCACTATTTATGGAACTAGATTCTCAGACTCCTGTGATGCACACATAAGCTGATTGTACAAAAGGTTTGAGGACATTTGATGCTTCATTGAAAAACCTCAAGAGAAGCGCTGAGCGTAGCGAGAACACGGTGCCGCTCTGCAGTCGTCTCTGCTTTCGCTGTTTGTTTACACGCTTTTGTTCAGAGTGAATTGAAAGAGTGACTTTTGTTTGTCAGGCATCAGATGGATTTTTTCTTGCTGTTATGACTGACGGGAATATAATCTACGCCTCTGAGAGTGTGACGTCCCTACTGGAGCACTTACCCGTGAGTATGACGTCAACTTCTTTAGAACGTTGTGACAAAGCCCACGTGTCAACAGTGCCCCCTGTTGGACGCGGTGCACGTGCACATGCTCAGAGATTCATGAACGGATGTTCTGTGTGTTTCAGGCTGATCTGGTGGATCAGAACCTGCTGAACTTGCTGCCCGCGGGGCAGCAGTCGGACGTGTACAAGGCTCTGTCCTCTCACATCGTGGAAGGAGAGACGCCGACGCCCGAATATCTGAAAAGTCAGCGGAACGTTTTATCTGCGTCATTTGTTTTAATTGTGCTATTGTGTCGTTTCACCGCCAATTCTAACCTTTTAATGTGCTTCTTTTTATTTTCAGCAAAAAATCAGCTGGAGTTCTGTTGCCACATGCTCCGAGGGACCATCGCCCCCGAAGAGCCCCCCGTGTACGAATACGTCAAGTTCATCGGAAACTTCAAGGCCCTGAATAACGGTGAGCTTCGCGCCGCTGATCCTCGAGGTTCGCGGCCGTTGAAGAGCCTTTAACTCCTCTGTTGTGTCGTTTGTCAGCAGTGCCTAAATGTTCCCGCAACGGTTTGGACGGAGCGATCCAGCGATCGCTTCACTCGGCCTTTGAAGACGGAGTGTGTCTCGTAGCGACCGTGAGGCTCGCCAAACCACAGTTCATCAAGGTGACCATCATCTTCTCCGGCGGTGATTCTGTTCACAGACACTTTTTATTTGTTTTAAATGAAAGATGTGTCTTTCTCCCGGCTGAGTCAAGAAGCTGCTGTTGATTTTACTTTTTGCTGTAAACCCTCTGAACAGTTTTTGGGGCGTTTTTTGCCCCCAAAATTGTCTTTTGTGCAGAATAACAGTTACGATGCCATGAATCATAAAAAAAGAACAAAAACGCAAGTTAAATTCTTTCATAATTTATTTATTTTTAAAACAATGGAATATTTATATCAAACATTTTTCCATGTGTTACTAACGTTGGAAAAAACTATTTATGCTCCATGTGCGATATTTATTAAGCTGTTTCCATTTTTACAATCTCTCCCTACAACCTCTCTCCGCTCCTCCTCTCCTCTCCTCCTCTCCTCTACTCCTCTCTCCTCTCCTCTCCTCTCCTCTCCTCTCCTCTCCTCTCTCCTCTCCTCTCTCCTCTCCTCTCCTCTCCTCTCTCCCCCTCTCCTCTCCTCTCCTCTCCTCTCCTCTCCTCTCTCCTCTCCTCTCCTCTCCTCTCTCCCCCTCTCCTCTCCTCTCCTCTCCTCTCCTCTCTCCTCTCCTCTCCTCTCCTCTCTCCCCCTCTCCTCTCCTCTCCTCTCCTCTGTCCTCCTCTCCTCACAATTTTAAGCTTCGCTTTGGCTTCTTTTTTCTCATGGAAGGCTTCGTCACACATGACGTGTTCAAAGACCGTCGGAAAGATGATAATCCGACGATAATAAGATTTGTTTACAGCTTGTGGCTGTGATAAACGGTGTAGTTTTGGTGAACGTTTAAAGAAAACATGCTTCTCAATCCCGCCGGTGGGTTTTGGGGTTCAGAGGATTGAGAGTCAAATGATCAGCAGTATGGATCAGCACCTGATCATGGGCTCGGATACTTTAGTAGTTAGTAAACGTGTTTTTTAGATAAATACATTCTGCACTTTCACCTCTATCTTTCACAGGAGATGTGCACTGTAGAGGAGCTGAATGAGGAGTTCACCTCCAGACATAGTTTAGAGTGGAAATTTCTCTTCTTGGACCACAGGTAACGTTTATATATATATTTATTTTATTTTATTTTTTATTTTTTTTTAATGAAAATTAGCACCAGACACCCGGCAAATGCTGGTAAAATATGCAAGTGGCTGCTAGATTTGCTTCACTCACCAGACTGTGTTTTCGTACTTTTGTAAGAAAACACACGAAAAATGTGGACAAATTTCACATGTTGTTCTACGGACCATTGAATGAGGGCACGATGGTTTATGAGGTACAATCCTGACTGATTCTGCATCATTCATGTCTGTCTGTCCAGAGCTCCACCCATCATAGGTTACCTCCCGTTTGAGGTGCTGGGTACTTCAGGGTATGACTACTACCACGTAGATGACCTGGAGACGCTGGCCAAATGCCACGAACACTGTGAGTACATCTCAAAGTGCATCCACGTCGTCGGCTTTCTTCATTGAGCGTTCAGAAGTCAGTCGGCTCCCTCTCCTTGTGTCCGCAGTAATGCAATGCGGCAAAGGAAAGTCCTGCTACTACCGATTCCTCACCAAAGGGCAGCAGTGGATTTGGCTTCAGACCCACTACTACATCACCTACCACCAGTGGAACTCCAGGCCGGAGTTTATCGTCTGCACACACACTGTTGTGAGGTACGTGGGAGATTTTAAAGCAGCTTCTCACCGGCTGAGATGCGACAGTGTGGTGCGGGAATACGGAAGATCTGAAAGAGAACTATGCACAGCGGCCCTGGTGCCAATTATCCGTTTTTCGTCAATGTGTTTCCTCCTAAAAAGAGCCCGAATTCACTCCACACAACAACAGCGACACGACATAAACTAGGCTCTTATTCTGAAACCCATTTGCCCATTTGTCTGACATCCTGTTACCCTGAAGAAGAAATGCTGATTGTTCAGAAAACACGCTCTCTCCCTGCAACAAGCACGTGGCTGATTATTCCGCAGAATGACGGGCTTATCTGTTCATCCACAGTTACGCTGAAGTGAGAGCAGAACAGCGCAGAGAGCTCGGGATTAAAGAATCACAACCTGAGGTCACAGCAGCCGAGGTGAGACTGGTTTGTTTTAGAATGATGGATCAGTAATACCCCGGCTGACTCTTCTCCCTCGACCTCGCAGCAGTCCCAGGACTCCGTGTCCGAGTCTCCGCTCAACACGTCGAGCCTGAAGGAGGCTCTGGAGCGCTTCGACCGCAGCCGGACGCCCTCGGCTTCGTCTCGCAGCTCACGCAAGTCCTCTCGCACCGCCGCGTCTGACCCGGCCTGTAAGCAGCCATCTCCACGCGACTCGCACGGCCTCATGAGCTGCAGCTGCATTCACAGAACTGTGTTTTACTTTTTACAATTCACTGAAAAGGTGTTTGCTCTCCCGCTTGCACCAATAATAGCGGATTGTGGAAATAAATGAAGAGATGTGTATGAACACTCGAGGAGTCTGTTAGATTAGAATGGCAGACTCCGCCCATGAATGTTCCTTTCTGCTGTGTCTCATATTATAATTACACAATGTAAATGACAGGTAATCGTAGATCGTGGTGGACTTTCTTACTGTCTAACGCGACCACGTGTTCCTGTTTCCCTCTCAGCGTCTCAGATGGCGCTCCGGCCGGACGGCAGGAGAACTCCGGCTCGCCAGTCCGCCTCCGCTGTGGAGACGACGTCCCAACGGAGGCCGTCGGTCAGCAGCCAGGTCGGTGGAGGGACGAGAGCGGAGCGGGAAAGAGCTTTCATCAGGGAGACCGTGTTTGCATTCATAGTGACAGTTAATTGAAAGAATTTGAAGGGATTTGTTCTGAACTGTTCTTCATCCTTTTTGGTTTGTTTGGTGTTAATGTTGGTTTGTGTTTCAGCAGTCGATGAGCTCCCAAAACACAGGACAGAACACGGCACCATCCATGGTTTCACAACAACAACAAGTTCAGATCAGCAGCCAAGTAAGATATTCATCTCGTTTCTAAAAGCTTTATTGATATCGTACCCTCGGAGACAGAGCCTCATTATGGGATTCATTCATTACGACTCAACTCGTCTGTTTTCAGGACACATTTTGTCCAAGTTGTCGTGACATCCGAAGAAATCCTGAACTGGAGGATCTGCAGAATATTTCAATTTTCTAATAAATTACGTTGTTTATCCCCAAAAATAACTTTACTTATGTCGTTTTATTTGATGGTTTCATATTGTTTTGCACATCATGCATCATAAAGACAGATGAGTATAGTTGCGTGGTGTAAGTGTGATTACAAGAATCTAAAATCAAATGTATTTCAGGAGGCTTTTCTCTTCTTCCTGTTAAGATCATGAGCATGAGTCAATGTTGTAGTTTCCTACACTGAGGCATGAGGAGAACACAGGCTGTCTGCTCCAGATATGAACCCGGACCACAGCTTCCGTTGCACCGGAATCACTGAATCAGTCTTCAGATTGAATCACTCGTACTGTCCCCAATGTCCTCGTTCCCTGACAGTCGATGGTGCAGTTCTCCAGCCAGCTGGAAGTCATGCACAGCCTGAAGGAGCAGCTGGAGCAGCGGACCAGGCTGATCGAGGACAACATTCAGCGGCAGCAGGGCGAGCTGCTGCAGATCCAGGACGAGCTGCAGAGAGTTCAGGGACAGAACCTGCAGGTGAGAGTGCTGAGGAAAAGCACCACGTCACAGAAGAGCCATCGCTTCTTGTGATGCCAATCCAAAGTGTGTTAAAGCTGCATTCTCTCTAGTGTCCACCAGGGGGCGACTCCTCTGGTTGTATAGAAGTCTATGAGAAAATGACTCTACTTCTCTCTTGATTTATTACCTCAGTAAACATTGTAAACATGAGTTTATGTCTCAATCTCTAGTTTCAAGTCTTCTTCAGTACAGCATGATGTTCATTGAGTAAATAATCCAAGATGGCGACGGTGAAATAGTCGAACTCGAGGCTTCAAAACATCAGGCCACAAACCAATGAGTGACGTCATGATGACTACGTCCACTTCTTATCTTCAGTCTGTGCACAAAACACATTTTGGTCATAACTCAAGAATTCATTCTGCATATGATGACAGTTTGACAGGATGAAATGATGACATTTTGGACAGACGTGGATGTAAACTGCTACTTGAGTCGGTCGGTCGGTGATTGTTTCACTAGAATCTGCGCTGCATGTTTCAGATGTTGTTGCCGAATGGAGCCGGAGGACTCGGTGTGGGCTCTGTGCAGACGGCCCAGGGGAACGTGGTGCAGCAGGGAGGAACCCTCAGCATGCAGCAACAACATGCCATCCAGCCCCCGCAAACACTCCTACGGGACCAGAGCACAGCGCTCTCACAGGTCTGACCCCCCCCCCCCCCCTCCTTCAGTGCTGATCAATAAACACATCTCAGTCTCTAACGCCGGTCCTGTTTGTTTCCAGTCTCAGCGGTCGTCTCTCACTCTGCAGCCTCAACAGAATCCACTGCCGGCGTCTCTCTACAACGCCATGATGATCCCTCAGCAGAGCCCGGCCAGCGTGGTCCAGATCGCCACCAGCCTGGCTCAGAGTACCGGACCCAGCGCTGCTGCTGTGGCCACGTTCGCACAGGACCGTTCGGCTCAGATTAGGTTTGTCATCATGTTATGCTACCCACCACACCAAGGCCTGTGTCCACAAAGCACCCTTTTCTGGCTGAAATGGGGCCTATGTTGCTGTAACCACCGTTGTCTGGTAGCCTAGCATCCATCTTTGCTTTGTCTTATCGATGTGGGCGACTATCTGTCCCAGGTTTCCCGCCAGTCCTCAGCTGCTCACCAAGCTGGTGACGGGACAGATGGCCTGCGGTGCCGTCATGGTCCCCACCACCATGTTTATGGGCCAAGTGGTGACGGCCTTCGCTCCTCAGCAGGGTCAGACCCAGACCATCAGCATTTCCCAGCAGCCACCACAGCAGCAGCAGCAGCAGCAGTCACCGGTCACAGCCATGCAGCAAGGGCAGGCTCACCTGGGTCAGCAGCAAACACAGTTCCTACAGGTAAACCACTGGGGGGGGGGGGGGTGTTTTCACATCAACAACATAGATATTAGAGATCAATTATGAGTTATTTAGCTTCCTAACACGAGCTCTAAACAGATTCAAATACATAATTAAAACTACTAATGACAAGATGTTTCATTAAAAAATACTATTTTAGATTTCCGAATCATTTGAATTGTTTTAATGTGTTTCAGAAGCAGATCAAAGTCGCTCACAGTAACTTTAAGTCTTGACTCGGCTCAACAGGTTGACTTCCGTCTTCTCATCGTCCCGCTAATCAAACTGTCTCTCCACTCAAGGCTCCTCGGCTTCTTCATGGAAACCAGTCCACCCAGCTGATCCTGCAGGCGGCGTTCCCTCTGCAGCAGCAGGGCGCCTTCGCTGCCGCCACCCAACAGCAGCTGCAACAGCTGCAGCAGCTGCAACAGCTGCAACAGTTGCAACAGCAACGGAAGCAGCTGCAGCAGCAGCAGCAGCAGCAGCAGCTGGCCCGTCACAGGAGGGACAGTCTGTCGGACCGCTCGGCCAAGCAGCCACAGTAGCCGGCCGTGTGAGAGTCAAACTCAGACGTGGGGGTGTCTTTGAGAGGTGGGGGAGGAGTCAACGCGCAGCTCTGAGACGTGATTGGACGAGCGGGCTGTGGCTCCAGAAGGATCTTTGGCTGTTTGCACTTAACTCCTGCTGTAGAGAACACAGCGCCGTGTCTCTCTGGCAGGAAACAGGAAACAGGGAGCCACAAACCCTGTAATGGAGTCCCTCCCCCCTCCCCCGGTGTGTTCAGTGTGTGTGTGTGCTCCTCCGGTCACCCTCACAGGATGGTTTTACGCCGAGCTCTCCGGTACTTTAATGCAGCCGAAGCTTCCATCAAAGCTTCAAGGACGTCCTGCAGAAGCGAACGGCCAGAGGCTCGTGTGTTTGGGATGTTTCCTCTTATTCTTGTTTGTTTTGTTTTTTTCATGTAAAAAAAACAAAACAATGACGGGTCAGAAAATATTTTTTACTGTACAGAACATCACGTGTAATATATTATGTAAATATACCGAAAAAGAAAGAACTAATATTTTATATGATGCATGAAGAGAAATGCTGAGTCTGTTATTTGAGGCTTTGAAAAGAAAAGCTGTTAAAATGCTGAGTGGCTGATATGTTTGTGTCTGAAGCAGACGACGCTGCTGGTTGTGTCACAGTTAGTTTGATCCTTCGGTCCGTATTGTCACTGAATTTAAAAAAAAACGTTTTTAAAGTGTTTTTTAAAAAACTTTAAAAAATGTGCTTAAAATGTGCACACTCCTTTTTAACTTCAGTCAAACTACACAGTGATTGACAGGTGAGACGTGTACGGCTCTCTACGACACTCCTCAGTCCAGATATGATCACTTCTGTTCATCGGTTGCCAAACTAAACAAGATGGCGACGGCGAAATCGCCCACATCGGCCCACAAACCAATGAGTGACGTCACGATGACTGTCGACTTATCTACAGTCTGTGGTTTGAACATGTGGAAAAGATCTTTTCACCATAATTACTTTGGCATTATGATGCTTCAGCATCTGTTGCACATGTTCAATCAGTAGAATTGTCACTTTATTTGGAGATAATCTTCTAATCCCTCATTTCAGAGTTCATCTGGCTTCTGTCGTATTCATGTGAACGGTCTTTTGTTTTTTAGAGTGGCTGTCATGTTATTTCATGTTTAACTGGTTATTTTATGGTTGTGTTGTTCAAACTTCATTGTAGTCGGTGGGTGTGATATAGTCACTGTTGCATCGTGTTGAAGAACGGTCACTTCATTTCAAATATATATTTTTGCTCGTCTGAAATGTTCAATATAATCATCTGATGACTAAAAGAGTTTTCACTGATTAAAACCTGATTTAAACAGTAACGTTTAAAAAACAGTTCAGTCGACTGAAACCTAACGAAGGTCAACTGAATATGATTGAAAAAAAAGACTAAGATAAAATAAAGAATAATAAAAAGGGATAATGTGCGAGGTGTCCATTATCAGTAACTGTGACTATTTCATGACTCGACCCAATAATTCCTAATAATGGACGACTCAAAACACTTTGTCCCTCTTATACCATCGTCAAAGTAAAGAAATGAAATGCTCTTCCTTCAGCAACAAAGAAATGATCCATAACCCTGATAACCCTCACTACTCATCTTCATATCTGCTGTCAAACTGCTGCTTTGAAGACGCCATCAAGTCGCAGTGAAGTCCTTTTAATCTGTTTGGTGCTGCAACTTTTAATATTTATATTAAAAGTTCTCTGCTGAACACTTACCAGCCTGTGGAGGAGACCTGTGCTCCATTCAGCCCTCTGGAGTGTGATGTATAAAATATATAAATATATATATATACACACACACACATGTATACACCTACAACACAGTGAGAGACTTTGCACAATGTCAGATGCAGTAAAGAGTTATTTTTCTATTACCTGAATAGACGACATCAAACCTCAGCTACTGCTTTTAAATGTGCAAACATGAAGAAACCTGAAGGATCTAAACGAGCTGTGACACACACACACACACACACACTGTTGAACTTCTTTCTCACCCAACAAAGCTGGTTTTACCTGTGAGGTCATGCTTATGCAAATTATTTGATTGTATTTGTTTTGAGTCTTAACCAGTCACGTTAGTTTTCTTCATGCTGGAAGAAGTTGTGAAAGTGACGCTTTTTAAAAAGAGTCTGTTGACAAGTCACTAAAATAAAAACCGAGAAAAAAGTTTTTCTATCCAAAGAGACGGATCCCCGAAATAAAAAGGACTCGTGTTAAATGTCGTGTAGTTCTGATGTTCGCACTAGAATCAGTTTTCAGTTTTGGTTTGGCGTGAAATTCACTGCTGCGCTTCACTCGACGACACTTAGAACGTTCATACGACCGAACTATTCAGTCTTACAGAACAAGTTCTAACACGTTCTACCCATAGAAATAGACGAGTAGTAGAACAGACATCCAAACCAACGTAGCGGGATCCCTTCAGCGACACACAGAATCACATGAAACATTTTTATTGAGCTTCTTTTTTTTAGATTTAGAGGCATTTCAACCGAGCAATATCACAAACAAAGTATTTCACAGCCTGTCAAATATTAACAATGCAGCTTCAGTCTGTTCACCTTTTAAAAAATATATTTCCATTCCTTGTTTGTAGTGACCTCTCTCCCTCTCCAGTACATCAGCGTAAGAGAAAAGGAAATGACGCTAAATAAATAGTAAATAAAAAGGTGAAACGCAGTAGCCGTGTTCAGGTGCCGCAGTTGCTACCACAGCTGCTCACGGAGTGACTTCTGCTGGCAGTTACTATCAGTCAGTTTCATGTTCTGTACCCGATTGATTTAGTGACTAACTTCAAACTTTAATCACCGTGTGAGGGAGGGTCTGTGCAATTATGAAACGTGCACATTAAGCTGTGGCGTCGCTCTCTGGTAGCCGTCTCTTTAAGGACGGCGACACCTGGACTCAGGTAATCGAGTGCTCGGACGTGAAACAAAGGATCAATCATTTCCTAAAGAGAGCTCAGGTTTTATTTAAAGTGTATTCCATGAGTCGGCGGTTAGAGGCAGCACGACGTGTTTGAGACACCAAAATAAAAAGAATCTCTTTCAGTTGAAGTGAACGCTGTGTTTAGAATGTTTGCACCTCTTTACAACGGGGACCTGAAACACTTCTATCCATCTCTGCTCTCTTTAAAGCCACAACACGCCTTTGACTAATGCAGTAACTTTACGTCACACAACAGGAGCATAGAACGTTTTCATATTTGATGAGGTTTTCTTGAAGAAACATGATTCTACTACTGATGCCACCAAGAGGATTCATACGTCAAATCACGTCGTTATACAGATAAATGTTATATTTGACTATATGTGTGACTTTGGTGTTTTAAAGACTTCGTTCAGATTCACTAACGTCTCAACAACAACCTCAGCAGCAGCTCCAGTCCTGAGAGGTAGAATCAGTGTGAGTGAATGAGTCTGGTGTGTTTGTAGATCATAGATAACAGCTTCATTCCCTCAGAAAGGTCTGTGTGACAGCAAGCTGAAGAGCTGAAGACATTCTGAATACAGCTTCACTTCAACTGAGAGACATTCTGTGAGGAGTGAACATACGTCCACAGCAGAACATCACGTTGATCCCGTGCCACACACACACACACACACACACACACACACACACACACACACACACACGAACACCACGACTGTCTGTTGGTTCTGTTCTCAGCGTCTTTCCTCACAATGTGAAAATCAAGATGTTTCGTGAAGTAGAACCGTATTTTGGGATTTTAATGCATCGTGGTAAAAAAAAGAAAATGCCCCCCAGAATGAAAGATGGAATAAACAAATGACCGTAAATATTTAAAAACAAAAAAAGACAAAAGCTGTTTGAATGAACTCAAAGTGTCTCTGAGTGTGAGGACAGAACTCTTGTGTCCCTCGGACTCACTGACGACCACAGAGGGCCGTGTGGTCTGCTCGCTCACCTCCAGCTACATCAGCAGAGAGGCTCCAGGGTTCACTGCTGCACCGATGAGCACCACTCATTACAACATCATTCATAATGATTACAAAAACAGTGTTCAACCTCCACCAGGTGGGTGGGGGGGGCAGTCTAAACAACGCTCTCTACACAACTTAACCAAACGTCACACGTATGTACAGACAACACCTGAAATCTGTCGTCCAATTAAAATCCAGCGTTCGGCGTGACGAAGAGGGCGGAGAAGGCGAAGGCCAGGAAAACAATCCCGCCGATGATTGTAACTGTGGAAACAAGAACATTTCATTTATTATGGGATGGATCACAACACAAAACTACTCGTATGTGTTCTTCTCCAGAGATCAAAGGGAGATTAAACAAAGAGTTCTATGAAGTGAAGACGCACCGATTGCAATTTTTCAAGAAATTTTATAAAATGGAGATAATCTGACTTGAAGAACCTCACAAACTGTACTTCAGTACAGTACTCGAGTAAAGTACTTTAGTTACATTCCACCACTGCTACAACAAGAACACAAAGTTCCTCACAGATCTCGTCTCAGAGGTTTCCTCTCACACTGCACCAGACTGATGAGCTTTAACTCGAACATAATAATAATAATAATAATAATATCACGGTCTCACCGGTTCTGACGGATATTTTCTGGGCGATCATTCGTCCTCCGACCACAGCCAGTCCGGTACACATGCAGTGGCCGAGAGTTCCTCCCACTGCGACTCCAAAGGGATCCTGGGAATTATTCAAAACAATAAGAACGTGCCGTCATGTTGATGCTGAAGAAAATGACACATGTCCTCCCTTAAATATTTAATAAACACAGTATCAACGCATTTCCTGTTTGAGGTTCGACTCAAACAGATAAACAGAAGATTCCAAAGATGAAAATTCAGACGCGCTAAAAGACATTAAATGTAATAAACCTCCCGAGCAGCCAGGATGATGGTGGTGAGCTGCGAGCGGTCCCCCCACTCTGCCAGGAAGGTGAGGGTGAGGGCCTGGATGAAGATGGGTGAGATGATGCTGTGCCACTTCCCCTGAGGCATGGAGGTCCCGGATCCAGCCTCCACATCTGGAGTCCCATTAACCAGCTTAGACCGCTGGAGCTGCACAGACAACACACCGGGTTAAACGCTCTATTTACAGTTTAAAAAAAAGCTTCTTGAATGTGAAGACCATCTGGTTTCTTTACTCTTCTGTGACGGTAAACTAAATATCTTTGAGTTGTGAAGAAAACGAGACATTTTAAGCTGAATTCCTGGATCTTTTTTCACCGTTTTATAGAACAAACTCATCGATTACAGTGAAGATAAAGGTTGATTTCAGCCCTCGTTGAAACAGTAAAAACCACCATAGAGCCAAACCACCTGGTGATAAAAACGGCTTCCAACACAATTCAAACCTTTTAAATAAATTGGATAAGAGCAGTAAAAATGAGTTTATGCATTAAGTTTGGACTCGATCCATTTCACATTAAAATCTTGACGCTCATGCATGAACATGGTGCATGAACACCATGACGAAGTAAAGTCAACCATGTGTGAGTCAAGAGAAACAGGACCCTCGCTGAAGGTGTTGTATAAATGATGCGTGCTTAATTATTAGTCTTGACTTGTCGTCGTACGACCGGATCTCCCCGGGTTTAGAGTGGACTCACCTCTTCATCCTTCTTCTTGATCTCTGCCTGCACCTCCTCCAGCTCCTCCTGGCCTTCGTCTGGACTCATCCTCAGCCCCTCCCTCAGCATGCGCACACCGAAGATGGCGAACAGAGCAGTGGACACGTAGTACGTGTAGATTCTTGGTATGATGGTGGTGGCATAGCCAAACAGCACTGGAGGAGAATATAAACTGAATTATTACCCAGCAGAAGATGGAGGAGCAGCTCCACGTTACTGCTGAATGTGAAAACACCAAAATGAACGCTCCTAACTAACCTGAGAGACAAGTCATGAGTCCCAGAGCCAGCATGGCCCCCGTCAGCACCGTGAGACGGTTGTAACGCATCGCCATGATGGCCGCGATGAAAAACGTCTTGTCCCCCAGCTCGGAGACGATGATGACGGAGATGGAGGCCACGAAGGCGTGGATGAAGCCCATGTTTGCTTTGCTGGATGAGCCATCTTCAGAGACCACCGGACCGATGGGGTGTGGACTCGAGGCTTTCTGTCGGAAAGAAAAGCAACGCGGTGACAGTCAGATAAGTTACACACGAGGGTTTGCATGTCTGTTCCCAGATCGCCATGCTTTAAAGTGGTGATATCAAAAGGTTTTTAGGTTAGGGTCTAATCTATCGTCTCCTTAGGTTGAGGTCTCTGGTTAAGGTCTAATCTATCATCTCCTTAGGTTAGGGTCTCAGGTTAAGGTCTAATCTATCGTCTCCTTAGGTTAGGGTCTCAGGTTAAGGTCTAATCTATCGTCTCCTTAGGTTGAGGTCTCAGGTTAAGGTCTAATCTATCATCTCCTTAGGTTAGGGTCACAGGTTAAGGTCTAATCTATCGTCTCCTTAGGTTAGGGTCACAGGTTAAGGTCTAATCTATCATCTCCTTAGGTTAGGGTCACATGTTAAGGTCTAATCTATCGTCTCCTTAGGTTGAGGTCTCAGGTTAAGGTCTAATCTATCGTCTCCTTAGGTTGAGGTCGCAGGTTAAGGTCTAATCTATCGTCTCCTTAGGTTAGGGTCACAGGTTATGGTCTAATCTATCGTCTCCTTAGGTTAAGGTCTCAGGGTAATCAAGCGTTTTCTGTTCTGGCACCTCAGCTCGGGAACAGTCTTCCAGTTCGTCTCCGATCTGCTGACACTGTTTCCGCTTTTAAATCCTGTCTTATGACACATTTTATACTGACATTGCCTTTTCACCTGACAATTAATATTATTTATTTATATATTTTTAAATATAGCCCTGTTGTGCAACCACTTCATTTTAAGTTAATTTGTTATACTTTCACCTGTCGTACCTTCTATGCTTTGGAATGAGTATGTATATTTATTTTATTCTGCCTTTTAATTGTGTGTTTTTATTTTGTTGATATTTTTTAATTTTGCACAATTTAAAACAATAAAATAAAAATAGCAAAAAGCCAAATTGGGCTTATTTGAAGCCTCCTATATAATATTAAAATTTTACAAAATTACAGAGCATAAAATTATATAAAAGATATGACTAAGCACAATATTAAATATTAGTATTGATCTGCTGTCTATGCTCCCAGCTTGAAAAGTGCTGTACAAATAACAAAGATAATTATATTTGCTGTAGGAGGTAACACAATAGTAATTGAGCCTATGGCCTTCTGACAACTGTATTGCAATATTTATTGTATTCGCATTTTCTGTGGTGACATTCCTGCTGTATTAGTTTAAAAAGAAAAGAAAATTAGCCTCTGCACATAAATTCTGAAAATGTGCATGTTAATATGAAACTTCTCATTCAAACACAATTACTTTTGTTTTTATCCCAAATTGTAAATCAACCAGGACTGACAAGGTTTCCACCTTTTAAGACTATAATTGAAAAATGTAAACATCCCACGCGTCCGTCAGCTCATCTTAACTTTCCTTATTTAAACGATTTAACTTTCCCCGGAACACAACGAGTTTCTGCAGGTATCTCTGTTAGCATGTAGCATGCTACCTCAGCGCTGCTAGCTAGCAAGCACCGAAGCAAAAATACTGGCGTCGAAAATAACAACTCCCCCCCGTTTCATAGTTTAATTGATAAATAATAAACGTATAATAAAAAATGTTTACTTCTTGTGGTGGTTGCGCTTGTGCTGGTTTGTTCTCATCCGGAACGGACGCCACTCCGACCGACAACAACAACACGGCGGAGAGCAGAAAGAAGAAGACTCGCGTCACATTTATATCAGCCCGTCGGTCTCCTCCGCCGAGCGCGAGACGCATCATGGCAGCCGAAATAACCGACCAAGGCACGGTTTCCGGCTTTTATTTTGTCGTCTCCGAATCACTTAATGTCATCGACAACAAAACTGGCGAACTTCATATTAGCCAGCTAGCTTTGTAATTTGAGGAAGTCTTCGGTGATACACGTCACGAACACACCGACTCCGAGCGCCGAGGAAACTCATAGGGGGGCGGGGGGTGGAGTTAGAGCCTTGCTGCCGCGTTCGGAGAGCTGATTGGACCGTAAGCAACGTTGACGTCACATTGTGGGGGGTAACGTACGCACAGGGCAGCTCAGTGATTGGACAGTCTGCTTGTCGGTTGTGTAAACGTAGTTAAAAAAAGGAGTTAAAAGCTTGAAAGACAGACAAGGGGGGAAAGAAAGGCAATCAAGCTATCATGATAGGTTGAATGTCACTACAAGTCATAAAATAATACTCATTCAGATGTTTGCATCATATTATGTTTTATATTTACTGTATATTATATATATTCAACATCACGCTGCTATTAATCAAATCGTGACTTTAACTTTTCATCAATTTTTGTCTCCAATTGTTCTTGATTAGGTTTTTTTATTATTGTTTTGTCATATTCTTATATTTTTTATATACTACTTGTTATTTATTTTAGAATATTTATTTATTCTACATTTATTTGTACTGTTGTCTTCAACCACAGAATTTTCCATCTGTGGATGAATAAAGGTTTATCATAAACAGACTTAAATGTTAGCCTTTAAAAGGCAAATTTACTAACCTGTTATATGAACCACTTCATGTTTATTCAGCACTTGGTATTTCATATATTTGTAATACCGTATATATCTTCATATATTAGTTATGTCCTTGTTCACACATTTAGCCAATAAAGCTGGTTCTGATACAAAATTTTCATATTTTATTCAGTGGTTGAAAGAACCCCTCACCACTTTACAAGTCTGAACAATCTGTAATGAGATTTTAAAAATAAATATTTAAATACATATATTCTGTGCACTTCTACAATTACAGTAATATTAATCAGTTTTCCGGCAGAAGGTTAATTTACAATCAATCAATTCCATCGCTATCGAGTGGATTCCTCCAACACTACCGCAAACATACACTTAATGATTCAAATAAATAAACATACAGAAAGTAGTAAAACATGAAACAGATTCCAAAATATTGAGTCAAAACATCAATTTCTCAAAACACCTCATTTTCTCAACATAAAAATGTTTCTTGTGTGTTATAACAAGATCAGTTAGTGTGTCATAATAGATAAAATGTGTCAGTATTATTGCATAAATGTACCTCATTATAACAAAAACAAGATTTTGCAGTCAGCGAGTGATTTGTGACGTTCGTCATTTGTTCACATCAGTTTGTAGAAGCAGCTCACTTCTCCCCCGGAGAGACTTCAGCTGGACGATTGTTTCTGCAGCACTGCGACGCCTCACGATCACACCGTCAGCTGCAGACGTCGCTGTCCTGTCGGCTGGTGGTCCAGAGCATCTTATCAATCGATGCCGACAGTGAGCTTTGTTCTACTGCAACACCTTCAGATCCTCAGACGTCTCTGACACTCCTTGTTTTCCTTTGATTTTACAGTTCCGTGCTCACAGCACAAACGGTATGAATGCTTTCCTGTGCCTCGGGTACGACTCGTATTTGCTGACGTAAAGGTCGTGACAGAGCTGCGCTGCCAGCGCCTGGTTGAACAGCACATAAAGGACCACGAGCCACCAGGTGAGGGACACGCCTCCGAAAACCAGGCTCAGCGAGACGTAGATCAGCAGCTCAGCGAAGTAATGCGGGCAGGACACCAGCTCGAACCAGCCTCCCCGTGGCACCCTGTGAGCCAGCGTCTCCACCGATCCTAGAACACAAACCAGTGGTTTACACTCTTCACCAGGCCGTCCTCGACCACAGAGAGTCTTTGTTGGAGCGATTTCATTCCTTTATTTTGTTGTTTAAGTGAAGGGATATAGGCAGTAGGTGTATCAGTGTCAGGTGATGCACCAGATGGGGACATGTTTTTTTTTTTACCAGAGTGTTACGTATGGTTCTATGTCCTGCTGTGAATGTTTGTGCTTGGGCGTGTGTGTGTGCATGTGTGTGTATTCTGTGTCTTTTGACTTCTAGGTGCAGCTCCCTGCAGTGGGATTTTCACACTACAGTTTACTTGTGTCCTGTAAATAACCTGGCAGCTGTGGTTGTTTTTAGCCCAACTTGGTGTTGTGTCCCTCCTATATGTTGCGACTCCCGAGCCGGTCGTAACACAGAGCAAGAGAGAGACTGCACGAGAATAAACAGTCTGTGAGAGTCCTGACGAGTGTGAAGTGTATTAAATGGTGTTTTAAAAGTTAAAACAAGTTTTGAAAATTCAAAGTAACATGCGGTGAGTACCTGATAAATAAATGGTCATTTTGTGGGTGAAGTATTCCTTAAAGTTTACATCATTTGTAGTAAAAGGCCCAAACCACGCAGCTAGCTGCTTACCTGACTTTCCGGTGCGAAGCCCGGCCAGCAGCACCGTGGACTGATGCTGCATCAGAGAGGCCCAAATGAAAAGTGCACTTCCAGCCACATGAAACCAGTCCAGCTGAGAGAGGAGGGTTCCAGTCCCTAAAAAAAAAAAAAAAGCGGCACAAAACATCAAAACCCACACAGCAGAACCAGCGTACAGCGGATGCAGAGAGGGCTGATTTCACTTTCACCTTCTCCCAGACGATCGGAGCCGAGCACCGTCAGCCCCAGTATGACGTAATAACACACGCCGAACACATACTGCACCACGTGAAGGGCTCCGTCAGAGAAGACGCTGACGAACAGGCACTCCAGCAGCCTCCTGAGGGAGTGGACGCACAGCAGCAGCTGCACCAGCAGAGTAGACAGCTGTGGGACTACAGACGGCATCAGTACCAGAGACAGAGCGGATCGCACAGGGAAACACCAGTAAGAGCAAGAGCCTACCGTGACTGTCGGTGTTTGGTGCATCTATCAAAATGTCTAATATTCCAGTCAGCCATGACGGGTAGGACTGATGCTGAAATATGGAGTTCAGGTACAACGACAGAAGAAAACCATTCCAGACCACAGAGATGAAGTAGAAGTGCCAGAACCATCTGAAAGGAGAATAAAGACACACTACTTTATTTAAGGAAAAACAAGTAACGATAGAGGAGAGCTGCTAACAATAAAACGGTATACTGTTGAAATACAAGGGGGGAATGAATTAAAACAATGCAATGAGAGACAAATAAATGTTCTAAATAAGTTGAAAATTAAACTATTATAATAATACAAAAATAATTGAAAATCTTAAAATAAATGAACAAGCACAGACATTAGAAGAGCATTTCATTTGACGTCAGGGAGTTTCATTAGATATGTTTCTGTAATATGCAAATAACCTGTTTTATTGTTTGTAAGAGCAAGAGAGTTAATCATTAAATCCATTTCAATAAACACTTGTGTTTATGAGAAAACAATTTCCCCAATAAAATAGGAATGTTAAGAACATAGTGTAGAGATTTGTATATTCATATTATCACAGTAACAAATTATATCTTTGCGAGTAAAATAGTAAAATAGTGAGTAGCATTGGTGGTATTAAATAAATGACAATTAAAATGATTTAATTAAAATGTCACACTTAAAGAATAAACTGATAGATGATATGATTGTTGTGTTTAACTAAATTAGCAGAAACACATTTGAGTTGTCTATGTTTTAAACAATGAAACGAACCCTTAAAACTCGATATATTTAATATAATAATATATTCACGTTTAAACATGCATTATATCACATTTATTCACGTTACTGTTACCTTTTCGGGACGTCTAACGCGCGCAGCCAGTCGTCTCGTGAGAGGTTTTGTTTGGTCTTTCCGTACCGAATCAGATCCTGAAATAAAACGTAGAGACGACACGTGTCATATTTCCTCGGCAGGCGTGTTGATATTTTGTGAGCACAGAAAGCTAAAAGGAAACATGACGCCAGAAAAGACCATAAAACATCCGTACAGCTCGCGCTGAACGAGCCCCGCGTCATTTTCCAGCCACGCCGGGTTGAGTCCAATGTTGTGTGCAACGCTGAAAAGAGTCCGTCGGAAAACGGTCATAACAGTTCCGGATGAAACTTTATTTTTTAGAACAAGAAAAATATACAAAACAAGAAACGGCATTAATATAAAAAGATGAAGTGTAGAACTAAATCAACAACGGTGGAAATGATGCTTTAACACAATTAAACACAAACAATAGAGGTAATACTAGACTGTACGGAAGAAGATTAGGGCCACACGAGAAGGAAAAAGAGAAATTTAAAGTCATAACTCAAATATTTTCTTTCCACATGTGGGCCTAATCCTCTTCCGTAATGCTGAAAATCAAGAAGGAAAAAAATGATTAATGTTAAAAAGCAAACATAACAGAGAAACAATCACGTGAACAGACGTTAAAGACGTTAACAGAAAATAGACCGAGTTATAGATTTAAACCATTTTGTTGCCTTTCTATTAATTTTTACTGACAACTTTAAGTTGTTGGAAAAATTATACATGAGCACAGTGGAATAGGGAGTGCTGCCTTTCCACCTCCAATATGACTATGATATTTAATCATCCATTAACATTATCTTAAATGTTTGCATCCAAGTTGCCCATAAAATAAATTATAGGCCTGTCATTGTAAGTAAATTATGCTAAATTGTGCATTTTTTATTAATAGCACTACATCAGACCAAAAAAAATCATTTTATGAATATTTAGAAAATGATGAATGGTTTAAGCTTCTGGAGAACAAAAGGTACAAGGATAACCTTTAGTGAGGACAGCACAGATCTACTTCTAATACCTTCAGCGTTCATGAGAAGAGCTTTTATTTTTTCCTCCAGCAGAGGGCAGCACCTGAATCCTACCACATAACAGGAGGAGCCAACGTGAGAGCATGGACCGTTCTGTCAGATGATATACACCACTGCAGATAAGGGAAATACTCTGAAATGTATTGTTTGTGTCCACGTGTCAATCCTCTCTAAACTTTTATCAGTTTGTCTTTGGACATACAAAGTTAAATGCAGTGGTGGAATGAGTTATCATTTTGTGACGCATGCATGATCATATTTCAATCCTGCAATATTGCAATCCTGTATATAATGACAATCCTTGAAGTAATGATTATTTTCATTGTCAAATTAATTTATTTGTCGATAAAATGTCCCAAAAAATAACAACAAAAAATACCCTTCAGAGTTTCTCAGAGCCCAAGTTGACAAATTGAAACTGTTTGTTTTGTCCAAAAACCAAAGATATTACGTCTACTATCATAAAAGACCAATAACAGCAGAAAACATTTACATTTAAGAAGCTGGATTAAGATCAATCAATGACATAAATTGATAATTTAATTATCAAATTGGCTGCGGGTTAATTTTCAAAGAACCAACTAATCAATGAATTAAGTCATAATTTCAGCTGTAATTAAGATACTTTACTTAATATAATGTAAAAATACTTAAGTAAAATGCCTGAGTAGATACTTTTTATGATATAAAGTACACAAGTAACGGTATAACATTACTAAGTAACATTATATAATTATTACTACTGAATCAACATAAAAGCTGCATTTAAGTGGACCCATGTTTAACTGGTTTATACTGTTCGGTTGTTCAAGTAAAGTATTGAACCTCATAAGGTCATCATATGTCAAATATTTAAAGTGTATCTTGTTAACAGAACCATGCAGAGTAAAAAGAACAATATTTCCCTCTGAGCTGTAGCGCAGTACAGGACGGAAGGTGTGAGCGCTGCTGTTTTATGCGTTAAGTTCATCGCACTTTGATTTGATGTTGACCGACCTCTCGGCCTCGGTTCTTCGCTCATTTTATTTTTTTGCTGAGCTTTTCCTCTCGCAGCTCTCGCTCCTGTGAGTTCCTCCTCTCCACAACGCAGCAACACGTCAACGGAAAAGCAGCGTGTTTGTGTGAAACACTTGGTAGAAAAGCCTTTGAGGCCTGAGATTCCAGGATGCCTTCTCTTAGAGGAGCTCAGCATCCTGTCTGAGGAAGCGTGCTCTGTTTCCTGCTCCGCTCCCTTCTCTGTCCTCGGTGTCCTCTTTCCTTAATGCTGCGCCAAGAGCGGGCCCCCTTTAGGCCCCCGAAAGACTGCAGTTAAGCTGGTGCTCCGTGGGCAACGTAGAATATCATCAAATAAGATGCAGATTGAGACACAGTTAGAAGGAAACAGCACTTTGAATGATACACACAGACATGAAGACTTCTCCTGACCTCTTTGTTTCCTGAGTGTTCGATGTATCCACACGCTTGTAATGCATGTTCAATACCAGGGGCCCGTCCCACCTAAATGGAACAGGGCCGTGATTCATCTTTTTCAATCTCACCTGTGTTTACCCTGCAATTACATGTCAGAGTGGCTTCTGTGATTAGGGCCTATTATTTCTAAAGTGTTGATTTAACACTTGTACAGTGGTTATAAACACTGGGTGAGTGTTAATTTAAACTTTTGGGGGGGGGGGGGGGTTCTTATTTGCATTTCCATATGTTCTGTTCTCCTGTGGTTTCTACATGAGTCATGTAAATGCTGCATGCTTTGCTTCTCTGTCGTGTACTTGTACTGCGCCCTCCTTTCTGCATCAGTCACCACAGTGATGCACAAACACTCTGCCCCTCCCAGCTCCTCTCTGTCTCCTTACGCACCAGTGCTTCGTGCCCATTCTTTCTGCATTGCATTGTGGGACACTGTGATCTCAGAGCACAATCACAAACAGTGCTGAAAACAATTCACCGCTTTTTTAAATGATTTCTTGTGACAACTTTTAAATGGCCGTTTTCACAAACATTGTTTTTGAATTCAGTTCTATTGAGATCAACTTCTCCAGCTCTCCATAGTAAAAGAAAAATCCATATAATGGTCTTCATGCTTTATTTTTATCAGAGAGAAATAACAAAACACTGTATTTAAAGTGTGTCACAGATATCACTCGTGTTATGACCCAGATATACAAATATGTCGCACACAACTTTGAACGTTTTCCTTCTCTCGCGTTCCCCCCAAGACGCTTCTAAAATCTTTGTTTCTCTTAAGCTTTGAGTGACACGGAGGTCAAAACAATCACCTCATGTTGAATGTGGAAAATAATAAGAAAATAAAAATGGAAAGTGTTTCTGTTGGTGTGCAGTTGGTGTGGAGCCGTCCAGGAAGTGTTGGCTGGGAGGGGGCATTGAGTTTGTGTAGAAGTGGCCAATCCACACAACCCCATCATCTGCCTACCACACCCTTCTGAATCCATGCCAGCACCAAGACACGCACCTCCGGCTCCTCGGCAGGTGAACCGCTGCTCCGTTTGGTTCCTTGTGTTGACACTGTCCCAAATCATCCGACACTTTGAGCTCTGACATCCAAACCTTGACAGACATCTTTTGGCAGGCGATGAAACTGAATCTATTGATTTGTTTTTGTCTCAAATCTTTTTTCTTGTGAAACATCATTTTCAAATAAAGCTGCAAGCAGCATTGATCGGGCCCTCGCACCTTCACGCACCTCGCGGGTGCTCTGGCAGGACTCATTCTGTGACCATCAGACGTCAGCGTGCACGAGTTATGTGAAGGGGATTCTGTAGCTTTTAGTAAGGCTTGTGCTGTATTAAATATGATGACATGAAATATTAAGGGTTAAAGATGGAACAAAGAACAAACATGACATCAGAGGATATTTATTCATGTGTTGAGTCCTTGAGGGTTCAGGGTTTGAGGCTTTAGGGGGGACATTGGGATTGGGCCTTGGAGAGAAGAAATGATTGGCAGAATAACGCCACGCCCATTTTCGTTATTGACACGCCCACTTATTCACGACAGGATAATTATGGTGTTTGTTTATTTCTGGATTCACTTCCTAGTTCCGTGCTGTAAGGTTTGGTTTGCTGTTATCAGAAGACCTCTAGATCACATCTTTGAAGAAGAACAATGTACGGCCGAGTTACAACAACTTCCTCTTTCATGGCGAATGCTGTTTTTTTTGCCGCCACGCCACGGATACATCGCTCAATACCTTTTCGATCTTTTGGTGAATTTTTACTGACAATGTCTCAAGAGCATACTGACCAAAGTCAATCTGGTAAAATATCTCGGAGGAGTTCGTTAAAGTACGGCGCCTTGAAATGGTCAAACAAAGTCATATAATTAAAAATGGCCGACTTCCTGTTTGTTTAGGGCATAATTCCAAGAGGATTTTTTGTACTGTACGTCCCATCACGTCCCATACCTCCCACATTTCATACAGCTGGGTGAAACCCAATGTTGGGGCTACTCAACAGGATGCCATATTCATGACATACTATACCATGACATTTTGAAGACTGTACAATGCCATTTTAATGACTTCTTTGACATACTATACTATGACTTGTATGACACACGAACATCTTTTGATTTTTTTGACATACTATAGGCCTCCTATGACATTTTTGACATACTACATCATATAATATGACTTTTTTTCACACAGACAGACAGCTGAAGAGAGACAGAGACAGACAGACAGAGACAGACAGAGAGAGACAGAGAGAGAGAGAGACAGAGACAGACAGACAGAGACAGACAGAGAGAGACAGAGAGAGAGAGAGACAGAGACAGACAGACAGAGAGAGACAGAGAGAGACAGAGAGAGAGAGAGACAGAGACAGACAGACAGAGAGAGACAGAGACAGACAGACAGAGAGAGACAGACAGAGAGAGAGAGCGAGAGAGAGAGAGCGAGAGACTCCTCCCCTGCAGGCCGTCCAGCTGAAGGAGTCTCTCCATCCTCAGCAGCAGCTTCAGCTCCATTTGGACTCACAGTCCTCCGCTGCTCCTTTTCATGACTTTGTGGCGTCGCTAGCTTTCTCTGGGGTGGAATCTCAAACAGCAGAAGTCAATGGATTAGCACACTGAGCCTGTAGGATTATCGTTACTGCAGCGAAGACCTGACGGACGATGGCGCAGGCAGTCTCACTGTTTGGCATTATTCTGAAAATCAGTTGTGTTGCTGGTAAGAGAATCAATTAAATACTCATCACATCTTCCTTCTGAACCAACAACTTCAGTTAAACAACAAACTAAGTTTCGCAATAGAGGCAATCAGTTATTACTTTTTATGTCAATTTAATGTATCAGAATCAGAATCAGAATCGGAATCGTTTGTTGCCGTGGTACGTTGAACAGACAGGAATGTGAGTGACGGGATAGCTGTCAGTTGTAACGATTAGGACAGGCATGAATGAGCTTTGCTGAATACTTTTGTGGTTAATGAAGAGTTCCATAAGTCTGAAATGTGATGAGTATGAAAAAGTATTCTGGTGTAATCCACGAATGTCTGCTCTGGGATATGTTGAGAAGAGGAGGGAAATGTGAGTCTATTTGACAAAGAAGAAGGAACTAACGACTCACAACCCAACACACAAATCAATCAAATCAAACGTATGTCATTCCCACTTGGTCAGCCTGGAAAGTTTTTTTTCCATACAATACAATGTGTGCTTTAGGGCCTCACAGGGAGGTGGTGGGCAGCCTGTATCCTCAGAAACAGGAACCCCACCTAGGCCACACTGTGCCGGGCTATTGAGCCTGACCCGGCCCATCTTCCCCTGCTTCCTGTTTTGACACAGCTCCGCCATTTTCTGCAGCAGTGGAAAAAATGTCCCCTCAGTAGCCAGTTACGAAACACCCTTTTTGAAAAATACAAATGTGCTTTTGAACCTGATTTAATTTCCATTTAGTGCATCTTTAAAGGACCATACTGTGCGCGTTATTGGAAACAATAGTGACCTCTGACCCCTCTGTGAAGCTGTTGTATGTTCGCGCTGCACAGACTTGTGTCATCACTGTGTTTGTCGACTCCTCCAGCCATCGAACTGCGGTTTATGCCCGATCCACCGACGCTGAACATCTATGGCATTCACAGGATGAACAAATCGGACAACCTGGAACTGACATGCAGGTATACGTATATGAATATACTTAACCAGTTCAATCCATCCATACAGTACAGGACTGACTCAATATCTCTCGTGTGGCAGGGGCCGCCAGTACCTGAGGTGGACGACCCCTCCTACGAGCACTCGCTTCTCCACCAGTGACTGCAGTGGATCGGGACTCTTCTGCACGACACTGCAGATCTCCAACGCGACCGTCAACGAAACCGGACAGTACCAGTGCTCCTACAGGGACCTGAAGGTGGAGGACGGCAAGACGTCAGCAGCAGCTTATGTGTTTGTCAACGGTACAACCCACTCCAAAGCAAACTGACATCTTTGCGTGATTATATTACATTATATTTTGTATCATAAAGTAGGTGATTGTATGATTGTATGATTGTATTGTGTGAAAGGTTCGGATTGCAATACTGCAAATCGTATCACTGTCAATATTTATACCCCAAAATACTGCAGATGCTGCAGTCACAGCCTCACAAAGGACACGCTGCCAACTAATACACCGTTTTTAACTGAACGTACACACATTATCCGTGTTCTTTCAGATTACAAGGTGCCATTTGTGCCGCCCGAGAAAGAATACGAGGTGGTGTTCATCCGTGAGGGGGAGCGGGTGGTGATACCGTGCCGAGGCTCGGTGGAGGATCTCAACGTCACACTCCACACTGTGAGGAAGAGTTGTTTCTGTTCCCTTCATCTTCTCTCTCTGCTGCACAGAATGGAAGCAACTTCTGTGGGACGACCAGCATTGCAGAACAACTAATACCTCCGTTTACAGGGTTGCAGATAATCATTTTAAAAAAAGGAACAGAGATATTATGTTATTTATAATAACAATGATATTGTGTTGTTTCTAAAAATGCAACCAATAGACCCTTTTACAGCCGACGTGGTTAAAAACATACGTGTGCATGTTGGCAACGGCCATCCAGACGAGTTATCGAGCTTTAGACACTGAATTAAAACCGTTGCATTATGTTCGGTTGTCAGATTCCACAGCATCACGACCATTTCGGTGTTTCACTTCAACACGCGACTGTCTTAACTGGTGACTTTCGGTCGTTCGCACTAACTTGCGTTAGTCGGTAGATAATAAACAGATGAGTCTGTTTGAATTGAATTGAAGGCTTTGATGAGGACACCTACATGATCCGTTGGTGTCTTTTAACAGCTGCCATCGCGAGTCACCAGTTAACACCGTCACTGGTCCTCATCAACATTTGACCCTCGACATCTGATGAATGCCGCTGGTTCCGATGATGACCTCATCTGGGTTGTTTAGTCAGACTTCAGGAGCTGTTACACAGACACTATCCACAGAGACTCGTCCTCATGTTGAGGAAACTGTGTAAAACCAATGGAATTGAGACAAAATGTGGTTTCAGGCTCACAAACTGGAATATACATTCTCAAGTATTTTTCTCACCTAATGTGTAGTTTTTTATCTTATCTTATTTACATATCTGGGTATGGGTGCTTGTGTGGAAAAATTCTTGGTGTTTTTTGTATTTTTTCTTTTTTTCTATGTTCGAAATCAGTAAATGTTTGTGTCTGTCAGAAGTATCCAAATAAGGAGCTCTACCCCGATGGGAAGGACTCCCTGTGGGACGCCAGGACGGGCTTCACGGTCCCCAGTCACCTGATCAGCTACGCCGGCGTCGTGTCCTGCCAGACCCGCATCGGGAATGAGACGTTCAAGTCCCCGCTCTACATTGTGGCTGTAGTCGGTAAGACGGACGGAAAGATGCACACAGCAAAGTATCAGCTGTAGAAATAATGTGTGTGTGTTTCATTCGACTGAATGGATATCTAAACTTGGTGGGAAGGCTGTGTCTCAGGTCCTGTCTACAGATATAGACAGTATATATTAAAAAGAAGATACGTTTTAGGGTCTCAAAGGTACTTTGAATTTGTGTGGAAGCAATGACATCTTTACATAACGGATGGTTTCACTTCAACAACGACCAGCGAAGATCAGTCAAACGCACCTAAAGTCAACACCGTCGTTCCTTCACCGCGCGATGCTGTTTTTGCCGTGTTAATCTGGTGTTTTGCGTGAGGAAACTCGTTCCCCACCTTCTCAGAGTCTTCCTCGGCAGGATACTGCTGCTGAAAGGCCCCCGAGATGTCTGAATATTTCGTAGAGCAAGACTCCCAATCGCCCTTTTTAAGCTTTTATTTCCTTATATCGTAAAGTGACGCTACGCAGAGAATCCACCTCGTCGATTTTAGTTTTCGACACAGCACCAAATATAAAGTATGTATCAATAAAGAAATAATTTGCTGTTGCTTTGCTGTTGTTTACAATTTGTTAACACCGCCAAAGGAAAATGAGCAGAAGCTCCTTTGGTATTTGAGGTGTCAGTGATGTAGCCTTTATCGCGTTCTATAATGTTCTAGTTCTAGTGGAGACATTTTGAGAAACGTAGGTTGTGTGGACAGAATTTTCAAACCGTAGAGGAACATATGATCGTAAAGTAGGTGAAAGACTTGGTGGAGTACTGAGCGAGCGAGGAAAAGTACGAGCAGAGAGAGAGAGAGAGAGAGAGAGAGTCAGCAGTCGCAGGAGAACAATAGGCCGTCGACTGACTGCCATGTCGTCCCTCCCTTTTCTTTTCCGCAGGATACAAGATCTACGAACTCACCCTGACCCCCGCTCAGCTCAGGCTGTGTGCGGGGGAGCGGCTGGAGCTCGGCTGCACGGCCAAAACCGAGCTCAACGTGGGCATCGAATTCAACTGGACCCACTCCGGTCAGGCCCTGGTCAGTGCCCGAGGCCTTCCTGCTCTTCCTCTGTGCCGGGCAACGCCGACATGTATATTTGACATGCGACAGTCTGTCTTTAATACATCGCTGAGGACGGACAGAGACACCAGACGAGTTGTATCTCACTTACTCACGTATTCCTTACTTCCTGTTTTCAGGAATCCTTTAGTTTATCTCAAAGTGCAAAGGTGACCAGATGTGTTTTCGATGTCGTGCCGGTTCATATAAGAAAAACTAGAAAACAGCATATTCAGTAGAGTGCAGATCTCCCCCAGGTGTGTTTTACTATCGTACTCTCATATAGTGCCTAACTTTATTGGATCATAACATATCGGGTATTGTGCAGATTAAAAAAACAACTTTCTATGGATGTCAATTTTTGAGCCACGGCAGATGCCAAAATGTGGTCTGCAACCAGGCGACAACCAGCAGGTCAGAAAAGTGAAGCCGATGCTTCACGTGTTAAAGCTGCATTCTCTCTAGTGTCCACCAGGGGGCGACTCCTCTGGTTGTATAGAAGTCTATAGAAAATGACTCTACTTCTCTCTTGATTTATTCCCTCAGTAAACATTGTAAACATGAGTTTATGTCTCAATCTCTAGTTTCAAGTCTTCTTCAATACAGCATGATGTTCATTTAGTACATTATGGTCCATTTAGAGTCACACAGACCATAAAGCAGGGGATGCTTTAGGGCGTTCATACAGCGTCTCTACGTCACTCCTTCACAGTCCAAATAAGGTGAATTCCCATCATTGGTTGCGAAAATGTCAAGATGGCAACGGCCAAAATGCTGAACTTGAGGCAGTCCACAAACCAATGAGTGACGTCACGACCACTACGTCCACTTCTTAAACACCGCCTACGCCTGCAACAGATGAGTTAACTGAAGGCTTTGCTACTTTACGTTAGCTAAAGAAAGGTCTTCCTCTCATTCATTCTGATGTGTTTTCATTGTCTGAACAGCACTTCTGAATGTTCTCTCTCTCATGTCAGACCTCGGTGAACAATTCGAGGCCGACCCACACGACGCCCAACAAGAAGAAGCTGTGGAACTCGCTGGAGCTTTCCAGCAAACTCAGAGTGGAGAACGTGACGGTCGACCACGCCGGAGAATACACCTGCACCGCATCCAGCGGCAAGATGGAGAAAAGTGCCTCAGCATTTCTTAAAGTGTATGGTAGGTGTCCTGCAGACAGAGACCTCCCACTCAGGTGGAACGGTTTTATTTTTCAACATTTCTCTCCTATTCTTTTCCAAAAAGTGTTTTTTATTTCAGTTTTTTTTCCGCTGGATGTGTCTGGAACCCCAAAACGGACAAAATGTAGTAAAATGTCAAAAGTCTAAAATATAATGAATAAGTCAGAAAGTAGTATTCGTCAAATAATTAACATAGATTGTAAAGAGAAATAAAACATACTTTTCCTTCAACCTCAAATTAATTCATGAAATTGTTTTTTTTTTATGTGTTTTGTTTCATTCTGCAATTTATCTTTCACCATCTCATTTTGTTTTTCAACTCCTTTTTTACACTTTCTTTTTGGTGTTGGTATTAGTCATGTATCTACCATGGCGTATGAGGGCTATTGTAGGTAAAAATAATAATATTTACGGAGCCGGAAGAGGGGGTAATAATCAGAGAGAAAACAATGAATTTGAGATCATTTACACAAAAAACTTTGATATTTTAAAATATTAAAGTAGTAAATATACAAGAAAAAACTCAGACATTTGAGAGTAAAAACTTGAATAACCTCTGAGAACATAAAGTTTATATAAAGCTCTAGTTTCAGATTCAAGGAACCACGTCTTTTCTCTCAGAATCTTTTTTTTTTCGTGGCTTCCATATTTTATTTCATTAATTTCTTTCTTCATACAATGGCTCTAATAATACACCGATATTAATTTATTCCCTTTTTTCTTTAACCACATAACTTTTCCCATTTTCTTAATGCGCATACGATTGATGGAACAATTACTGTGGTTCTTTCTTAAGATTTGAACATTGAAATATTCAACATTTGTGTGTTGTGACTCTTTTTTCATGCTTCCAGAAAAGCCTTTCATTGATATGAAGGAGCCGTGGACGAAGGTTTGGGAGGTGAACGTGGGGGATCAAACATCCATCCCCGTCAAGTACTCAGCCTACCCAGAGCCCAGCTCCAGATGGTACGTTCAGGGAACAATGCATAAAGTACGAGCAGCACTTTGTCCCGCAGTTAGTTCAAACACTTGACTTTCCATTGATCTTCGTCACATTCATAGATTCAGATACTTCATGTGCGCTGCTCTGTCTGCCCAGGTTAAAGAACGGCCTTCCGCTGAAGGAGGATTACAGGATCAAACAGAGAAGCGACGCCCTCGTCATCCGCGGAGTCACACAAATGGATGCTGGGAATTACACGATGGTCCTGACCAATAAGATCACCAAAGAGGAACAGAGGCGCTCTTTCCAGCTGCTGGTCAACGGCATGTCTTCTCTGTTTCTTTGCTTTTTACAGTGTTCTTTGCGCCGTTATTGGCGGGACGGTGGTGCTAACTGTCCGTGTCTTCTCCTCCAGTGCCTCCTCACATCATTGAGAAGGAGGTGGCGGTGGACACTGATGTGTACCCGTACGGCAGCAGCCCCACCCTGAGGTGCACCGCTCGTGGATTCCCCACACCTGCACACATCCAGTGGCAGTGGATGTCTAAAGACGACTGTCCAAAGGCCTTCCAGTGAGTCACGTGCTGCTCAGCTCAGCTCAACTCATTGGTCGTTGATTTAGAAGAGGAATAGCTGCTTCCGTGATGTTGACAAAAACAGGAGAAGAGACAAATAGCGCCTCTGACCCGATGCAGGGCGGAGGATGTGATTAATGTTCTCCACACGGGTCCGATTTTAACGTCACTTATTGTCAGACTTGAGAATGTGATTTCATACAATCTGAGATTTGGTGCGTTCCTGGATCAGTTTCTGGTCCGTGCAAGAAACCGACGGGAGGCGTCAGCGGTCGCCCGACAGCCTCCTCAGGTGTGCCGTGATCTGCCGCGCGTTGACAGAAAGCAGTGCGCGAGTGTCCGGCTCCGTCCAGAGACCATCAGCAGCTTTCCTTATCTCCTGTCCGCACATCGGAGCACTTCCTCAGTCCTGCGCTACGTTTCCTGTTGTTCCCGTCGTGCTCCCTGTAAAAAAAAGACAAAAGAAACTCAGAAAGCTCTTCTTCCTGCTGAAGCGCGTCTCTTCTTGCAGACTTGTTATCATCTTCTGACTTTTAAAATAAACTCAACTTCCTCGTTCTTCTTCATTTTGATGGACAGTTTGTCTCTGCCTCGACTAAAAACAAGTTGCATAACTCAGCAATAACAGGACAGAAAAAGAAAGAAACATATGAAGTACACAGTGAAAGTCATCGTTCTCCATTTGTAAACGTTAATGTGCGTTCGGTGCGTCAGAGAGAAAGAGAAACAACTCTGCACTTCTTCTGTGAGGACATTGTTCAGAGACGTGTCACCTGCTTTCTGTTTGTTTTTGTCCAAAAGGTCACGGCTGGTGAAGTCTGACGTGCAGCTGGCGGCGTGCACAGGTTGGCGGCATATCAGCAACAGCACCGGCCATCACCCAGTCGAGCGGATCATAACTGACGCCGCGCACAACCAAAAGGTCAATAACTCCCCTGGATTACACCCCCGCCTCCCCGCTGTCCCCGATGGAGGACTGAAGCGGACATTGCAATAAATAAATGAACAAATAAATACATTTATCAATAAATAAATAAATAACAGCCTCCATTGTTAAATTTGGAAGCAATAAATATGCCCAGAAATAAAAACAAGAATTATTATTTTTGTTTTAATTTATTTTTATTTAAATATTTTTAATGTTTACATTTATTTCTGCTTTTCTTTATTCTCTATTCATTAATTAGTTTTTTTGTTCAAATAAATAAACATATCTTATTCTAACATATTTTTAAATGAACCTGCACATTTATTTGATGATTAAGTTTATGTATTTAAAACAGTCATTTGTATTTATTTATTTATTTATTTATCACAACGGCAGCTTCAGTCCTCCACAGACAATCCTCGGGTTCAACAGTGTTGCAGTTGCACTTTATTCAACGATCGATCATAAACAAATTAAATGCATTTTCCCAGAAAATCGCGAGCTCTTTGAAGGTTGAGAAAGCCGAGGCCCACGCCCTCTACAGATGCACGGCTGCCAACAAAGTCGGGGAGGATTCACGCATCATCTTCTTCCACGTCACACGTGAGCACTGGTCTCTTTCTTTTGGTCTCGTGTGGCTTCTCTCCTTTAACTGTGACCACGCTTCAGTATGCACCACGCCCGCGTGTCCATCTGCTCTGCAGGCGGCCTGGAGGTGAGCGTGTCTCCCCCCGGCGCGCCCTTGGAGGAGGACCACGTGGTTCTGCGCTGTAAGGCCGACAAGCTGCTCTACGGGAACATGACCTGGTTCGGTGTCACCAACATATCGGAGTCGGAGCAGATCACGCCGGTGCAGCCGTGTCGCCCGTGGTGGAATGTAACTGTAGTTAAGAACAATTTTGAGGTACTTGTACTTTGCAGAAGTATTTTCTATTTCTAGATGGTGGATATTTTCTGGTACTCGGGGTCTCTTGCAAAATAAGCCTCTCGGAGTTATAACCAAAACCCAACCGAAGGTCGGCCATTTTTAATTGAATGTGACGAGGTGGCAAAAAAGGTCCGAAGTTAAGAGTCCTGAGTCAGATCTGCTCCACATTTCACAGCCATGATAATACATTTAAATGACAATTAAGACTCATGTATTAAGACTCTGTATATTAAAATATTTCCCGTCGCTCCCTTGAACTGCAGCGGAGTCCCCCGTCTCGTGTAACGCTGTCCAGCCTGCAGGGCACCAACGTGACCCTGGAGCTGTCGCTGCCCAACGTGTCCCCTCGGGACGAGGGTCTGTACGCCTGTCAGGTGGAAAACATTAAGACTCGGGAGAAAACCTGCCTGATGCGCCGTCTTTCTCTCAAAGGTGAGACAAATGTACAATTCCCCTTTTTTTATGTTTGAGAACATTCAGGACCTACAAGTTGAAACCGTCATTTCAAGCAGGCAGTTTTCCGGTTCTGAAAAGTGAAGCCGATGCTTCATGTGTTAAAGCTCACTTGATTTATTCCCTCAGTAAACATTGTAAACATGAGTTTATGTCGCAATCTCTAGTTTCAAGTCTTCTTCAATACAGCATGATGTTCATTTAGTACATTATGGTCCATTTAGAGTCACACAGACCATAAAGCAGGGGATGCTTTAGGGCGGGGCTACTGTGATTGACAGGTTGCTGCTGCTACCAGAGATCTTCAAAATAGTCAACAAAAACTGACATTTAGAGTTTTTTTAAATGTATTTCCTTTGATTCTGATTTTAGGTCTTGAGGCGGCAAGGATCCATAATAATTTAACCGACCAAAAGGTTAACGTGAGCGCAACGATCAGCCTCCTGTGCGATGCTGGCGGGACGCCGAACCCGACGGTGGTGTGGACCAAAAACAACCACACTGTGGTGGAGGGCTCAGGTGAGGCGGTCACATGGCTTCTCTAATGAACGCTCGCTCACGTCACACGTTGCCACAGTTCATTCAATTAATAGGCACGGATTGCTTTCAGGCGTGATCCTGAGTCAGCACAACCACATTCTGACCATTCAGCGGGTGAAGAAGGACGACAGCGGTCTGTACACCTGCACGGCCTGTAACAGCCGCGGCTGTGACACCTCACAGGCCTATTTGACGACCGAAGGTCAGTCCCTCCCCCGAATCATAAAGTATTACAGTACGATGATGAAGTATTTCCTGTTTACTGATAACACATATCGGCCCCTGGGCACAGACATGTCAAAGGCCCCCGACCCCTCCTCCATGGGAGCAAGAGCCCCAACTGTAGTTGTCGTTTTGTGTCTGTTTGTAGTTGTTTTTCGTGTCTTTATGCTCTTTTTGATTCTCTTTATACTTATTTCATGCTTGTTTAATACTTTTTTGGGGTCTTCGTTCTGTCTCGAAATCTTTTTTTGGTCTTTTTGCATCTCTTTGTAGTTGTTTTGCATCTCTTTGTAGTTGTTTTGCGTCTCTTTGTAGTTGTTTTGTGTCTCTTTGTAGTCATTCTGTGTCTCTTTGTAGTTGTTTTGTGTCTCTTTGTAGTTGTTTTGCATCTTTTTGTAGTTGTTTTGTGTCTCTTTGTAGTCGTTATGTGTCTCTTTGTAGTTGTTTTGTGTCTCTTTGTAGTCGTTATGTGTCTCTTTGTAGTCATTATGTGTCTCTTTGTAGTTGTTTTGTGTCTCTTTGTAGTCATTATGTGTCTCTTTGTAGTTGTTTTGTGTCTCTTTGTAGTTGTGTTGTGTCTCTTTGTAGTTGTTTTAAAAGTGTAGCTTTTGTTGTTTTGTGTACTTTGTAGTAATTTTTTGTCAATTTGTGTATGTTTTGCATCTCTTTGCAAACATTTACTAGATTTAGAGAACATTTAACTTACAACACGAAATGTTCACGCTCACTTCAAACAGAGGGTCCAGGTGCCCCGGACCCCTCGCAGCCCCTGGACCTGTCCCCAGTAGGCCACTTCAGTTATCCACCCACGGCTGGTGAAGAAAATATTGCTCATAGTTCATGTAGGATACTCCAGCCTTAACCTCTTGTAAATACCCACAATACTCACAAAGACCGTGTATTTATATCTGACCTCAAGGCTTCAACAATTCATATCAAACATCTGACATTTTTTGATATCAAAGATTTAGAGTAAGAATAACTTTGCTTCCGCATGACAGGAAGTCGGCCCAGTTAGCACACATCCTCCTCGGTGTTTCTAAATCCAAAACAATGAGGAGAGAGCGACACAGCGACACACAAACAAATGACTAGAACCAGGTCCTACGTGACCCGGACCCCGCCAGCAGAACAGAGACCCAGTTAGAGTTGCTCTGGGCTGCAGGCGTCATCCCTGCAAACAAGGGAGGGCAGAGGACGGGCGGACAACAACAACGTCTCGCCTGCGTGTGAGGGAGTTTTACAGAGCAACAAGCAAGAGCAGGCAGTTTAACAAAAAGAGAGATTTTCTGAAGGTTTTTGGGGTGAGGACGGTGGTTGAATGTCATATATGACACATGAGTCACATGACCGGCCAAGTTTATTACACGTTTCTTTCAAATTAAAGCTATCTTCGTGATATTTGCGTTTTTAAAACATATGTTTACAATAAATTTCACAAGGGAACAATTAATCTGTGAAAAGTTTGAATGTAAACTATTCAGACCACCCTCCTAACAACAAGAAGAAAGAACACCATTCGCTCCCCTTTCCTGACCCAGTCTTTCCCCCTCATCATCATCGTACAGTCACACGCTGAACTGCAGCGGAGAGACGTCGGCTCATTGCAGCATGTCGCTCACGACGGCTCCAAAAGGGCTTTTACGAGTTGTCTTTGGCAGTAATTGTTCTGGCCGACTCCTGAACATTTGTTATGACTCGATAAAATATCAGTTTGCTTGCAGTCCAGATTCCAACAGTCTCCTTCCTCCAGCCCAAACACACACACACACACACGCACACACACACACACACACACACACACACACACACACACACACGAACATGCCAAAGACAAGACGGTCTGAACTTTATGCAGCTCCACCGAGGCACGCCACTGAAATCACAATCGACATTCCACCGTGACTGTCCCACGTTTTTGTTCACTGAGGGATTTGTTGTCTGTGAGCACGCCTGCATCTCAAATTGTTGGGTCCATTCTAGGTGCAGAGGAAAAGACCAATGTGGAGCTGATTGTTCCCATCGGGTCAGTGGTCATCGCCATGTTTTTCTGGTTGCTGATCGTCTTTGTCATCCGTGGAAGAAAGAGAGTAAGAACTTCCTCATCCTCATCCTCCCTTTGCCACACTACATACATCCTTCCTCTGGAAAGCCCAAGGAAGGATGATTCTGAATGAAAATGTAAAAAAAGAAGTACAGCTAAAATGCACACGCAGTGTGGGGGTGTGAGACTGATTAGAAGTGACTGGTTTGGCTCTCAGTGGCAGCCCTCCTTTGTTTCCAGGAACAACCGGGTCCACTTTCTGCTCCGATAAGTCACGTAGACCAGCAGCACTGATTGGGATCTTTTTTAACGAGAGAGGGGCAATGGAGTCACTGGAAACATGCTGTACAATTTAGTTTTCGATCATTAATTCGGATGTTTTTTCTCGCACGGTTTCAGCCAACTCGGGGGGATCTGAAGACGGGCTACCTGTCCATGATCCTGGACGCAGAGGACATGCCCATGGACGAGCAGTGCGAGAGGCTCACGTACGACGCTAACAAATGGGAGTTCCCTCGGGACAGGCTGAAGCTAGGTGAGACTGCAAGGTAGCACAGCGAGTAAAGGAGCCAAGCAAGCATCTGCATCGCCTTGAACAGGACACGAAGCTCCTGCAAGTCCCCGCTTAGAGAGTTGGAAGAGTTTTAAAAAGATCACAGAGATTGAAATTTGCTTCACGTTTGGTGTGAACACAGGATGGAGATGTGTCCGTCACGAAAGTCAGAGCAGCACCAAAAATATAAAAAGTCTTCCAGAGGTGATGAAAAGTTATAGCAATCCATCCAATAGTTGTTGAGACATTTCAGTCTGGACTAAAGTGGTGGAGCAACGCTAGCAAAACTACAAATCATCCACTTTTATATGGTTGATCGTTTCAGATGAATTCCAGTTTAAAATGAATTCTAATCAACACATCATATGACGGGTGATGTAACTGCATCTGGCGCTGTTATTTGTGCCTTCATGATGAATGTCCTGCATTTAAAGGTGACCCGCTGGGACGAGGAGCATTTGGTCAGGTGGTCGAAGCGGCCGCCTTCGGCATCGAGAAAGCCACCACGCACACCACTGTTGCAGTCAAGATGCTTAAAGGTGAGTGTTTCCTCCACCAACACAAAGACAACAAATACACTAATTCTGAATTGAATCTGTCCGTCTTACAGAGGGAGCCACGTCGAGCGAGTACCGCGCCTTGATGTCCGAGCTGAAAATTCTCATTCATATTGGACATCATCTCAACGTCGTCAACCTGCTGGGAGCCTGTACGAAGCCTGGAGGTGAGCGAGCACAGAGCTGTCCTTACCTTCGTCCTCTATTCTCCATGACCAGGCTGCATTCTGTCTAGTGTCCACCAGGGGGCGACTCCTCTGGTTGTATAGAAGTCTATGAGAAGATGACTCTACTTCTCTCTTGATTTATTCCCTCAGTAAACATTGTAAACATGAGTTTATGTCTCAATCTCTAGTTTCAAGTATTCTTCAATACAGCAGGATGTAAAGTCGTCTTACTTTGACCCTTAACCTCTTCCCCTCACTCCGCAGGGCCACTGATGGTGATTGTTGAGTACTGTAAAAACGGAAACCTCTCCAGCTACCTGAAGAGCAAGCGTGGCGAGTACAGCCCCTACAAGGTAAATGGAACCCTCTCCTCCAGCAGCTCATTGTCAATCTCCATTTTCTCCGCCAATCAGCTCTTCGATCAGGTGACAGCCAGGCGTTTCCCATCATGCATTGGGTCGTGCAGTCGGTTGAGAGTAATTTTTGAGAGTCGCCTGGCTCAAAAAAACGCAGCGCCTCGATCTCATGAGGTCATTGGCGACCCCCCGCGGTTGCGGCAAGAATAAATCAATCTGAACATGCAGTGAGATCCGTACAAAGAAAACCTGCAGCTTGAATAAAATATCATTGTGACTCTTTCTTTCTCTGTGTTTTCCCTCGTGGTCAACAGAGGAGGCGGGTGGACAGCCAGAAGTGGGCGTCTGCAGACGAGGATGTGGCCGAAGGGGATCTGGGCTCGGGGAAGATCGCCCAGCTGGACGTCTGCACGGGAACGGCCGTCTGCTCCAGAGCTGGAGACCGGGCTTCAGGCAGCAACGTGGACACGCAGGAAGGTGGGGAAGACAACGCAGAATGACTCACTCCCACATTCGGTGTTGTGGACGCCTGTAATGTCAGGGCTCACAGTTATGATTTAAAATGCATCATGTGACCACAGAGAGCTCAGACCAGGACCATCTGACCATGGAGGACCTGATCTGCTACAGCTTCCAGGTGGCTAAAGGCATGGAGTTTCTGTCGTCCCGCAAGGTGAAACTAAATATGATCTAGACGTCTGTGTGTAAGCGTGCAGACGTCCAACATTGGAGATGATAATCTCTCTGTGCGTGTGAATGTGAATCCCTTTTGTTTCTGTTTGCTCTGCAGTGCATCCACAGAGATCTAGCAGCCAGAAACATCCTGCTGTCAGAGAACAACGTGGTGAAGATCTGCGACTTTGGCCTCGCGAGAGACGTCTACAAAGACCCCGACTATGTCCGCAAGGGAGATGTGAGTCCCCCACACTGACGCATGAGGGATCAACAGCTGCGTTTACACTGAGAGGTTTCTGGTCATTTTAAGCCCGGCGCTACTTTTCAACGAACTAAAAAGGTTCCTTTGGACCATTGTTGTCTGTGTTTCCATCACGGTTTGAAGACCTGCGAAGATCAGGCAAATCAGTGCGCTGGTCACAGGGTAAACCCTCTGCAGGCTGCAGTTCATTGTGCCCAACCGTTTCAGCTTTAAAAAAACAACAAAAAACGTGGTTTTGTCTCATTGCAACGACATCAACTGATGAAATGCAGAGGAGGGAAATTGAACTAACCGTCCGTGAAGCTAATGCTGAAGTGTCTTAAACCTGCATTCTGTCTAATGTCCACCAGGGGGCGACTCCTCTGGTTGTATAGAAGTATGTGAGAGGATGACTCTACTTCTCTCTTGATTTATTCCCTCAGTAAACATTGTAAATCTTTATTTAGACTCTGGTCGAAACGCAAAGTTCCTCAAAAAGCTCCTAGTTTCTGGGGAAGTTCCTGCAGTCAAAAGGAGGCTCAACAAACAGTCGAAATATGTGACGTAATGGAGGTTACATCCTCTTCTTGCTACAGGCTCGTCTCCCTCTGAAGTGGATGGCTCCGGAGACCATCTTCGATCGGGTGTACACCACACAAAGTGACGTTTGGTCCTTTGGAGTTCTTCTCTGGGAGATCTTTTCTCTGGGTGAGCCTCATAATCACCATTACACGCAACACGTGACACATAATGACCACTGCACACCTGCAGTATCACCTCCATCTTATCTCCTGCAGGGGCTTCTCCCTATCCGGGTGTTTGCATCGACGAGTTATTCTGCAGGAGGCTGAAGGAGGGCACCAGGATGAGACCTCCGGAATACGCCACCACCGACATGTGAGCGGAAAGTCGACACGATGCAGGTCACATGCAGAAAACCCTCGACTCGCTCCAACGTCTTCACCGTGATCCCGTTTACTTACAGATACCAGACCATGTTGGACTGCTGGCTGGATCGTCCCACAGACAGGCCCACATTCGCGGAGCTGGTGGAACATCTGGGCAACCTGCTGCAGGCCAGCGCCCAACGGGTCTGTACACCGTGTCCATCAAACATTTATATTCCAGGAAATATTGTCAGTTGTCAGACAGCAAGAACAAAGAGGATTCAGATGTACCGGTTTCTGTCCAGCCTCAATAGTCCATCATGCAATTTATGATTAAAAGGCACCGTCCATGTCTTTTACTGTGCTGTAGTTATGGCCGTCAGTGTTCCCAGTATACCGGAACTCATTCTGGGAAATTTAGGAAGTTAGCTGAAGAAATACAGGCTGACGCAAGCGAGTTGCGACAGGAGAAAGCTGATTACAGCATCAGGACAAGTAATTCCTGGAAAACGTTGAATTGATCATTTTTAAAGGCGAGTTGATATTTCGACTCATTTGTGTGGATTAATTTGATCCAGCGTGTATTTATCATCCAGGATGGGAAGGACTACATCCCTCTGACAGTCGGCAGCGAGGCAGAAGGATCTGCAGTGACCCCCGACCCCAGGAACCCCTACAGCAGGCCGCAGAGTGGGGAAATCCTGGAGGCTCAGCTCCACTACGACAACCCGCCGTCCCTCGGGTCAGCATGACGATCTCACTCTCCACGCTCTCCAGATCCACTGAATGAGTCTAATCACGCTGCTTAACCATGAAAACGTTACATTACCAGAAGCAGTTGAGAAGAAATTACACCAAAGATGATGTTGTTTGTGTAGAAAAACCATGTGGAGGGAAACAAGAAACCTAATTTCAGTATGCAAAACATGTGGACGGAGACTTAAATGGCAAAACATTTGTTGATAAGCGCATTTTTACTTTTTTGGGACTTGAAACTCGAAATTTAGGACATAGAACTTCAGCGCAAAGACCAATTTCACTGGTCAAACAAATATCTCTGCAGGTGGAAATCTGTTGAAATCGTCGTTGCACGAATATTTTGTACCGTTCACTTACGGCTTTGAGGAACTCCTCCGCTGTGAACGTTATCCAATCGCCTGCTCCCTCTGTGCAGACTGTCCCAACAGAGCGAGCGGTGCGGCCGTCCCCTCAGTGTGAAGACGTTTGAGGACGTCCCTGTGGCTCGCAGCCCGGTCACGGTGAGTGTCTGCACGTCCAACACAACACACATCTCAGCTGTGATCTACTTACTCCTCAGCAAATGAGCCTTATTTGATTTATTCTATCTATTTATTTCTGCAACAATCCAAAATCTAATCTCATTGGTGAAATATTGCTCAAAATCTGTTAAAAAGGCCTTGAAATAAATCTTATTTTAAAAACACTTACCAAGCTAATTTTTCCATTATTGCAAGCAAACACACGTTCACGTTCATTAGTTTTGATTCATCCTTGGCGTGGACGTACCCTGCTTTACGAAATAAAGGGTGAACTCTCTGTTTGCACCAACCGCCGTGTTGATTTCCGCTGCTGCCGTTTCCACAGGACGGTCACACAGACAGCGGTCTGTGCTTCCCACCTGAGGAGGTGAAGGGTTTGAATCCACAGCTGCCAACGACACCCAACTTCAGGTGAGGGCTCACATCATCACCACACAGAGTGTCACTGTGTTTTAGCTGCAAACCAAGTTTAAATGTAACCTCCCCCCCCCCCTCCAGTCAGCTGCTGCGCTTTAAGAGCAAAGAGTCTCTGGCCTCGGAGTCGTCCAATCAGACGAGCGGATACCAGTCGGGGTACCACTCCGACGACACAGACGCCCCGATCTACGCCAACGAGGAGGCCATCATGAAGCACAACATGCTGAAGAAGCCTCCGCTGCCCAAGACGCCGGACAAGTTCAACGCGGAGATCCGCTACAGCACGGCGCCTGTCTGACCCCCCCCCCCCCCCACTACAACTTACCCCCCGAGTCGTTTCACTGCACGACTTTCAGGTGTTGCTCAATAAGTCAGCTGGGGAAAGAAAACTGGAAGGTTGTATGATGAGTTTGTAAGCGTAGCGCTCTTCGGCCATGCTTTCATGTTTACTCAGCCAGTAAAAAAGGTCGAGACACGAGGACACGCCCACTTCCGGAAGCGCAATCCAGCCACTTCCTCTAACGCAGGAAATGACATCTGGAACGTTCAGATAATTGAATCTGCAAATGTTTGTTTTTTGGCAGATTAAATGTCCAGTAAGGAGGTCGTTCTCACACCTCAATCCCAACACTGTCACATTTGTACAGTTCTTCTCTGCATATATATATAACTTACAGTATTTTATTGAAAATGTATTACTCTACCTGCAATAAATGTAACTAGTTTTATAAAATAAAAAATACTCACAGATTAGGACGGCTCTTGTTTACTCTGTTATTGTGAAATCTCCCGTATTTGTCACGAATCAATGAATCCAGACACATCTCATGTCCTCTCTCTGCGTCTAACGCAGAGAAAACACTACTTTCTCAGCCGTGTGTGTGTGTGTGTGTGTGTGTGTGTGTGCGTGTGTGTGTGTGTGTGTGTGTGCGTGTGTGTGTGCGCGTGCATGCTGTAGGAACAATGCCCTTCCAACCTTGGGTATTTCCTCAGCTGTATTCAGCTCACAATGCCCATAATAGTTCGGCCAAGACCAGTGAGGTTGTGTATGACAACAAACAAAGTAAAGAATTCGTTTGTAAAGCAGGTTTGAGAGCTGAGAAGAAAGAAATACACGTAATCACGTATGACACTGCCGTGTAACCGCACACTTGTGTGTGAATGTCTTGTTGTCTGAAACAGTAAATCTTTATGCAGCGGCATCTTGAATGAGGGAATGTGGATTACTTTAGTTTGAGGATTATTGCAGCCCCGTTTGCCAGGATGTGTTATTGAGACAGAGCCTCTGATGCTTGGCCTGAGACTTAAAGGAACATATCCCTCATGAACAAAGCAACCATTTATATGTCAATGAATCACCTTGAAATCTTGTCTTGTCACGTCTCCTCGCCTCTCTATCGTCACGACTCCCCAATCACACTCCTTGTCCGTGCGAGTCCGAAGTTGTTTTAAATAGTTTGGTTCTATGGAGATGTGTTAGTGAAGCAGTGATCAATGATTGGACTCTACGGCACTGAGCAGTGTGAGAGTCCGTAACCGGATGTTTTGATGTTGTTTTCCTGTTTTCTTCAAGAATTCACGGTAACACGAGGGGAGTAACTGCTGTACGAAAGGTCATTTTGTGGGTGAAGTATTCCTTTCAAAGTGCAGGTCGGTGTCAGCGTGACAACACAACATATTTTGTCTGCAATCAAGGGCAACAGGCACTGATTAGAGGAAACGAGTGAGGAGTTGTTTCCTCACTTCCACACCAAACACTGGGGGTACATTTGGAAAGTCCTCCCCAGAAGAGGCCAGAAGGACGCCTTAATATCTGGAGGTGTGCTCAAGACAGGGACAGAGGGTTTTTAATAAAAACAATGTTTCGAATGCATTATTTTACTCAGCAAAAGCATTAATATAACATATGAAGAACTGCGGATGAGAAGCAAAACATATTCACAGAAATGGTCTTTGAGGTTTTAAAATCACAGAAAATGAAGATCATCACTGTTCGAAAGGTTGTCGTGTTGTTTAAGGATACGTGAGCAACAGCGCCCTCTGTCGCACTAAAGATGTAATCACATTCAGTAGGTCAGACAATGTGATCAGCAGATATCTGGCATATGTGAAGCTGCAAAGTAATTGTAAAAAAGATGAATAAGACGAATTGAAGGAGACAAGGCGGGAACGTTCATTCCCTCCGGGGTGGAGGCACGAGCTGCAGGCAGAGCTGCCAGGAAATACCTTGGCATGAACAAACACACACACCCAACCCACCGACCAGGCTGCCAGCTCAGCAGACAGCGCAGACAAGGCAGATGAACAGTCAGACAGACAGACAGACAGACAGACAGACAGACAGACAGACAGACAGTCATACAGACAGACAGACATAACTGTATCACCAGGGGACTGTAGCCCACACAGGGGCTGGTAACTGCACTGAACTAATCTACAACTGGACCAACGATTGAAAGTCACTGATGTTAAAAACCACAAGCCAGAAATCCCGGTGTAGTTATGGATTCAGACCTCAACCTGAACAGTCATATCAAGACGATTACAAAATCAGCCTACTATCACCTGAAGAACACATCATCAGAGGACTTCTGTCTCAACAGGATGTGGAAAAACCTGCCGATGCATTTATCTTCATTTCATCACTGCTGTGTTTTATTTCTCACACTGCGTTTTAGTGTTTTAATGACTGTTTTTCATGTTTCAATCAATGTTCTTAATTGTTTTTAAACCTTTTCTTTTCCCTTATGTTTTGATGCTTTTAATGGTTTTATGTGAAGCACTTTGAATTGCCTTGTTGTTGAAATGTGCTGTACAAATAAACCTGCCATGCCTTAAATGACACCGTTTTTTGTAGCAGGAGGGCGGTGTCAGTGAGCTCATCTGATATAGCTGTAGGGGGAAAGGTTGGGGACCACTAAGTACATACAAAAAGAACACTAAGTTCTTACAAAGTAAAGCTCCACCCAAAATATCGACACAGAGAGAGAAGGGTCGTTTGACTTCCGTAGTGTTTGAGGCTATAACTTCCACCACTAAGGGGTAGTAACGCTTTAACATCGGCTCCCCAAAAGCCCTGCTGCTAAAGTCGGAGATCAAACAGAGCAGCAGGTCGGATCTGTTGGCCCTCGATGGAAAACCTTCAATGTACCCCCAAAGATCCCGACGGTGAGATTTGTCACGTGAAAGGAGACGAGGCAGCAGAGCCGTGTTGGATCATGTGTACCTGATGCTCATGACACTAATCTGTGTTATCACACACACACACACACGCACACACGCACACACACGCACACGCACACACACACACACACACACCAGTATGGAGTTGATCGATTTGGTTGTTAAACTGTCTAATTTAAATCAGTTTGTCACTCAAGAGATAATAAGTTGTGGAACCTCTAACCAGGTTCTTTCATTAGAACTGTCAGTTAAAAAACAAGACCCTAAAAAAAGAAAGAAAAATAACTGCAACCAATCAACACAGGGGCTTAGATGCATTTTCACTCACACACTCACACACACACGTATTGATTTGATAGATATGCTTGTTTCACCGACAAGCTTATCGCATGTTCTTGTCATATCCCCGTCCCTCCCCCGAGCTTTTAAAGGCTGCTTATACGAGCCTGTCACTCACTTGCTGGCAAGTCAAGATTGACTCCTGTGATAAACTATTTTGCAGAAATTTAACTCCCGTGGCGTTTCAGTGTTCAGAGGCAGAGGAAGGGAATCAGAGTGAATACGATCCACGTTGTTCACTTTTACAAAAAAAACAGTCAAATAGAAGCCGAGACGATTTCATTTCATCATTTAAAAGCACCGACTGAACCATGAATGAGCAATGAAAATATGATGTGACGTGCAGGGCAGGATAGATTGGATGAGTTACTGCAGTTGCTCCACCACACCCGCCCATCAATCAGCGTCTTGTAGTCTTGTGGGTGACAGACTCTGTCATCACCTCCATCACAGCGTTAGAGGAGCAGCAGAGCGCATCATCACAGAGGAGGAATTACGCTGAGCAACGGGTCTTTCCAACATTCCTCTCTGGAAAAATTCCGACGACAGATTTAAGTGCAAGTGTGTACAACACACACACACACACACACACACACATACACACACACAGATCATTTCCGAACATCTGTCAAGACCGGGTTGAATCAAAGTCATAATCTAGCCCTGCACTGAGAGAGATCCAAACCCACTCACCATTATACATGCAAATAATTAGAAGTCTTGCTTTGTGGTCGACAGTGCTGTAAACACAGACTGCATACACAGTAAACACCTGTAAACTCTGAACAATGCACACATTGATATCAGCGACGGTTTGCAGAAACAGAAGCTGATATTACTTTGCTGAATCCTTTCATTGAGCCACCGCGTGCAGTTCAGCTTCATTTTGTTGTTGTGAAACACACAATAGATGGAGGACGATCTCAAGATGCTCTCTGTTGTTTCTGAAACAGGAAAAGAGGAAATGGTTCTATGGTTACTGGAATGGATTGAGACAGTGATTCAAATCATAAATATTAACATGCTGGAATTTGTATCCGATGAACAGACTTAATGTGTAATAAATAACACGACGGAGCCTTTCAGAGAGAGATGTGAACACATTTATCATAAATATAACACGGTAACATTAAAGTGTTGTTTTTAAAGTGTGTTTATTTTTTTTTTAGGAATGAAATGTGATGAAATTGTTTTATTATATTATACTAACACAATAAACAACCACAAAAGATGATTGCAATGTAAGTTTATTGAATCGACTCAGATTTCCCGCGGTGCTTTTTATCCACATCAGTTTGTTTGCTGGACTCGGCGTGGTGCAAGACGACGGGAATAAAATGGCGCCTCTCCAACCAAACATTGTTCGTGTAATGCAGCTATCTGCAGCTGTATCAGGGGGCATGAACCCAACGATTCCGACGCAACTGCACTGCACAGTCACAACAATTGATCGCACAGTCATCCGTTCTGTATTGAGTGAAGCAGGATGTGCTGCCTCACTGTTATTGTGTCTCGTAGGCCCAACGAGCGGCTGAAATCTGCAGGGCCCCGATAAGAAAACCCGCCGGTCCGTCCATTCACAAATGTCTCATCAGGTCACTTAGCTGTTGGATATTAAAAGCCAGCGGGGGGGCTGAGGTAGTGCCGGTGGGGGGGCATAGAAAGTAACAACCTCCAGGATGTTTTTCTCCCAGAGTCGCGATAACACTGCTGGTTCCTGTCCAACTACGGTCACTACTTATCAAGGAGAAGAGAGGTATCTGTGTCACCGGCACTGTTGTGTGTGTGTGTGTGTGCGTGTGTGCGTGCACGTGTCTTTGGAGAATAATTCATTCATTCAAGTGTTGTTGTGCCGGTCAAGCACAGCTGTAGAGGAAGGAGACCCTCTCCGGTTATCAGCAGTCTCAGCAGACACTGAGTCACTGCAGCTACACTCATGTGTGATTTCTCTGTCCTCACATGGAAAACATGACACACACACACACACACACGCACGCAAGCACGCACACACGCACACGTACGCACGCACGCGCACGCACACACGCACGCACACACACACACACACACACACGCACTCACACACACACACACGTACACACACACACTACTAGCAGTGACGGCGAATTAAAACACTCCTTCGAGGTGTTGTTGTTGTTGTTGTTGTTGTTTCTTTCCTCTAAACAAGCGGAAACTGAAATCAAGAGATAAAACCAAATTAACCACATTACGGACGTAAAATAGTTGCGTGCCAATCCCGTTATATGTTTATTCATTAAAACTCTTTCACGGTTAAAAGGTTTACGCGTTGAACACTTGAAGTTTGGAAGCATTTAAATTGAATGGCAACCATTTGTGGATTGCAACATGCCGTTGGTGTTGCACAGAGGCCTGTCATCACGGCCCAACGGGTAAAAATGAAGAAGTGAGTCACGTGAGACGGAGATTTACCGTGATTTTAACAGCTGAGGGGCTTCGTTAGGCACGACGCAGAGCGTGAAACAAACACCCAGCAACAAAACATGCAATAACTTATTGATAAATACTAATTCTCCCGCCAACCACTGCAGTCTCCAGCAACATTTAGCAGAACAGTTGCCAAGCAACACAGGTGTGTGTAGCTTTTTACTTCTGCCAACAGCAATTAAGCTTCAAAAACCATAAAAGTGATGTTTATTCATGAAGTTTATCTTGCACAACAGAACATGTAAGTATCTATCAAGGGCTTTTTGCCACAGAGTTTATTTTCTGTAATAATCCAGAATCCAATGAAATATTCCCTTTTTTTTTGTCGAGGGAACCAAGAGAAAGACAACTCCCAGACAGGACAACACCGTGGTAGAGACCTGTCAATCACTGTGTAGCAGTGTAGCAACATGAGTTTATGTCTCACTCTCTCGTTTAAAGTCTTCTTCAATACAGCGTGATGTTCATTTCGTACATGATGGTCCATTTAGAGTCACACTGACCATAAAGCAGGGGACGCTTTTTTACCGTGCGTCAGGTTTTCGCTTGTTGGTGCACATCCAACATTTTCTAACTACTCGGACACGGATGAGCAGATACAACTGAGAACTTTGAGAATGTTGCTTCGTGGCAAAGGAAAAACCCACACAGGGAAAAGAAGATCCAAACATTTCCTCATCACAATTTCACATCAGCTGAAGACAGAAGCACCTACATTAGGCTGTCAGTGTAGACATACATACATGGGTTAGATTGCTCAAATTCAACCTAAATGTGCAAAGACGATGGCTTCCTGACGGGCCGAGGGAGCGTGAATCTGGTGAATTATCATCTGTGATCTGTGACGTAAGACTAAGAGAGAGAGAGGGAATGTGTGTGCGTGGATGTTTATTGAGCTGGAAAGAGCTCAGGTTGAAAGGGAAGGAAGACTGAATAATGAACGCAGAAGCAGGATGTTTGTTGCGTACTGTTCAAAGTGAGGAGATTACAGACGTGTGTACAGAACAGTGAGCCGGAGGGCTGCAAGAAACGTCTATCCTCTCCAGACGTTCAGCCTCAAGTGTCTCAAGTATTGAGGAGAAAACATCAACAAAATGTTTTTTCAGAACCTTTTCTATAATTGTACCCATTAAAGATCAAAGATAGAGAATGAATGTTCTCGTAACAAGTAGATTTAGATTGAAAACAACAGAAGTTGTTGTTTCTCTTTCAACAATAATCATTAAATCTCTGATTGAATGCAAAGATAAGACAACGAGGTTTAGTAAAGAGTGGAACTTCTGAGACTTTAAGCAGCTTGACCTCCAAACATCCTGTTGAATACATTCAGACAGCTATAACCTCAAATCCATAAAATAACAGGTGCCTAAAACAAAACCTAAACCTAAAACACTTCATGCTTATCTGAATTATGCATTTCCAAAACGCTTATGATTATGACTAATTATGATTTCTTAATTATGAATTATTAATCACTTTTATTGTATCTACTGAACACACAGTTCTATGCTCAAATGTCTTACAAAAACATGTGCAGCTGACGGAATCTCCAGATGAAGGAAAAGTATGATCAGGAATCGTGCAACGACGACATAAAGCAGCAGATCTTTTCCTGTTGAAAGCTGCATTCTTCCCTCACAGCTGTCGCTCGTTTCCTCAGTCTGAGCCGGACCGGCGTTCTATAACCTGCCGGCATCGACTGACACCAAATATCCCATTTTAATGATCGCAATCCTTAAAAAACGAAGAGCACATCTGAGGTCTAATGTCCTGAGGTGAACATGTGTATTGGATATAGAATACTTGAGGATCATTTTTTGAATAATAACTTGAATCTTGAAATCATTAGTGTTCCACACTAAATACCTTCTTTTCTTTACTTCTTCTGTGCCAACAGAAAGGAATCTCTGTCAGGTGTTAAGAAGAACACCAGCAGCTGTGTTATGCTCTAATGTGACTTTGAGTCTTGTTCTTTTTCATCTTGGCCCCTGAATGAATGTTTGTAGTTGTATTTAGTGTCCTTCTATAATGTGTTCCTGTTGTGTTTTGCCTTGGCTTTGAATTGCCTTGATGCTGAAATGTGATAAATAAATAAACTTGCTTGCAGAATCTCTTCCTCTGTCCGGCTGATGGAAAGAGTCGCTGGATAAAACACATCGGGAGAGACAACGTTGCATTTGTGAGTGGAACACAGCTACGTTAGCTAGCTGGCTAGCTGGTGTTGGTGATGTGCATTGAGTAAGACAAGAGATGTCGTTCACTAAATGATACAACCGCAAACTGCAACTTTCTTAGACTTGCAAAACTTACTTTTAAATGAATAAACATAATATGTGTCATTTTTTTCTTTCGCCGTTGGCTACTGTACATATTTATTCTGAGATAATAATGTCTCATGTAGGACACCGAAAGTAGCCTCTCTAGTCAAATTGGACACAAAATTTGATTAAACAAGCGAAAGCTCTCTGTGCAGCAGCGGGGGGCGGAGCCTCAGGGACTGAGTCGAGCATGTCGTTAGTCAATGACTGAAGCTCACTCTATCTTCTGGCTGTTGGATGAACTAACGTTACAACTAAACTCTTCTTCACTTCCCTGGAGTCAATGATCGATGAGGGTTTCTTTGGAAAATGTTGCAAGCAGCAACACCGCGTATGAAGCATTCGGGGCTCCCCGAACATGAAGCGCACGAGTGCATCTTATAAAAGACACGTTCACCTGCACACCAGCCGCAAAGGCTGAGTTTCTCTTACCAGACATGTACTTATGGAGAAAGAATCCTGAGAATGACTGTCTCTGGTTCTGTATTTCAGCGTAAGTCACCTTGTTGGTGGTGAAGCACAGAAAGGTTAACTGAAGAACTTAAGACACCAACAAAAGTATCAGTTTCTGTCAACATCCACTTGTCAAAGAGCAGGACGAGACAGACAAGTCTATCGGCCTCAGGCCTCCTTTCCCTCAAGAGAGGAACGATACCGTCAAGGCCTCGCAGCCAAAGCAAACAATGTCTGGTATTCCACGTCTCACTCCAGACAGGTTGTAAAAATCGATATAAGTGGAAGGTCTCAACATGCTGTTTACTCTGTTTACATGATACAAACCAGCTGTTGTAGGGAGTGAAATATACAAGAGTGAGGCAACAATTTGTCTGTGGCACATTACAGAGAAAAACATGAACAGAAAAATAGTATTTTGAAATGTAGAACGAACAATAATAACAATAATAAGTCCTCTACATGGTTTAACCTGGATTAAACCATTTTATGAAAAATAAAATGGTTTACACAAATAACACACCTTGAAAATAAAAGTCTGCTAAAATAAAATGCTTTGGGTTGTAAAAAGGAAGGTCCCTCACAGACTTAGTTTGTAATGAGGTGACACTTTGCCAGCTGCACGGCTGGAGGAAGGGAAAGCTGCTCCACTAATTTGGTCCAGACTGAAATGTCTGAAAAGAGAAGTACAGGATGACCATTTGTACTGACATGCACGGCCTCCTGACATGTATTCTAGCAATAACAGGTTGATATTTTAGATTGATTGTGAAATGTTCCAGCAGCTATGTGCGATGATGATTTGGTACAGACGTCCTTGGCACCCAGAGGATCTGGTGACCCCTGACCTTTCCTCTGGTGCCACCATGAGGTTCACATTTGTGGTTTTGATTGAAATGTCTCAACAACTATTGGACGGATTGCCATGAAATTTGTTACAGACTTGTCCTATTCCTCTCAGGATGAATTGTACTTAACTTTGGTGATCCCTGGACTTCTAACCGAGCACCATCATCGGGTCAAAATGTGTCCAATACTTTGGTTTATGACCAAATATTGTACCTTGAAAATCAACGGCATTCCCATCAAAGATCACTTGTTTATTCAAAGTGTATTGAACTTGAATATATGGCTTATCAATGTTGTGTTTCTCTTGTCTCTGCATACCCTTAGAAATGCATGATCTACAATAAAAACCACAAACACATACAGTACAGCGAGCGCTGCTGCCGCTGTCCCAGCCCTCAGTCCAAAACTCAAAATGTATTAAATGAAGAAAATTCTAAACTTGTTTAAATGGAACAAAACATCCGGCTTCAATCCTAATTTGTTGGCGTTCACCAAACTGTTTCCCCTCCACTTTCTGTCTCACGTCCATGAAGCACCAATCAGGACAGACTATCGATGCTTCATTTGCAAACCTCAATAGAAACTTTGAATGTGGAAAAAAAAGACATTAAACGAGGGCTGCAGCTCGCTGAAAAGAATGTTTTTGAGGCGTTTCCAGCGACGCGTCTCGGTGGGATCGGGGCCGAACGCAGACACTGCCTGTGTCCAAGTTGCACCAACTTCTCCATTGCGTGTCCTTGTGTCCCCAGCAATCCACCCTCAAAGTGTGAAGTAGATCAGATGAACCCTTTGGAGGGTTTGCCAAGGACATACAGACTGACAGTTCTTGCTTCATAGTTAGAGAAAAGAAGAAAATGAAATTTCGCCAGAAACAACATTGACTTCATAAAATCCTGTCGTATGTTTATCATGGCGCAGGGAGCTGCTCATGCATTTAACTGAAGGCCATAACACCCGGGTGTCCCAGGTTCCCTCTCTTATTTACACCATATGTGAAGGGACTATGAGTAACAGCCTGGTGGAGCACAATCCAATGCACTCATCAGCTGAGCCACCGGAACATATGGCAATCTACTGTATGTACATATACTTGTGTTTAAATAGTATCCAAACCCCAGCATAAAGGCAGAAGATGACAAATATAAAGTCAAACAGCCCACTTTCATGCAACAAGTCCAAATAAGAGCTTGAGTGTCATTAAGGAAAGAAAATATTGCTTTAAAATCTCTAAAGAGAAGAAAATAATCGAGTTTCAGAGTTATTTGCAGTTCATTGCTTTTTTAAACGGCAAGTATGTAGATCAGGGACATCCAAGGTTTTGTAATTATGGGATCGTTTGATATAATTGTGGGGTTGAAATGAGACAGGATATGCGAGATAGTTTGGAAGATATTCCCTCTTAATGTAATGTTAAAAGGCTATCCAACTTTCCGAAGTGTGTAAAATGTATCATTGGTGATAAAGCACAGGATACGGTGATAACCTGGCTTTAACTGCAGTATGATGAGACACCCGAGTCAAGATTAGACACAACAGTGGAGCGGACAGTCATTGAAGAGGAATGAATGGCATGTTTGGCAGAGTTAACTCTGGCTAAACGTCATGATCTATGTGCCAGTTCCAAGGCAACTGGAGATTTAAACTCAATACCTTGCTTTTGTCAGCCTCTCAGCCGTACCAGTTCAATATTTGATGAGCCGACAGGTGATATCCTGTTACCTGTGACAGAATGTTCCGGGACACACAGAACGTTTTCCCAGGAGGACCCGGAGGACCTGATGGACAGCAGAAAAGTTATGAGGCGATAAGGGAGTTGAAGAAACACTAAAACCAGAGAGGGGGATTCATTATGTTTCGGAACTATGACCTGAAGAGGAGTCTGGAGAAATAATATTGCTAAATCTACATAAAAAACTAAATGAATCAAATGGGATGACAGGAGGTCAGAAATAAGCATCACGATATATTTAGGGTTGAATTAAAGCTGCTGGAAGTTATTCTTTAACCCGTTTCACCAATGATTGGCCCACACCCTGATAGATACGGGCCTACTACAGATAGGCAGCGAGGTTTCCATGGTGCCTTGCTGTGCGCCAACTCAAACAATGTGGCATCAAGCCCGAGGTGACGGGTCACATTAATGATTAGCTCCACTGCACCAGGCTGGAGAGACCTCACACCGACGGAGCGCTCACACATTCACCCAAACACACTGCATTCCTAATGAGACGGCTGTAAGACAGACTTACAGGCCGATGACTTCTTCATCTGTTAAACCAATGTCCCATGTCCCAATATTTCATATCTTGTAAAAACATCTTGTCAATAATATTTTACGTATTCATATCTTATGCATATTCATTTTATGTTCTCTGTAATATTGTAAAGTTATAATATTATGTAGGTGGAGGCTTCAAATAAGCCTAGTTGGCTTTTTGCCTCTTCCTGCACTGTGATATTATTTATCTCTGTTATGTTTGTCTATTTGTATTTTATTGTTTAAATTGTGCAAAATAAATAAACTGAACTAAATGTCACAAACGCTACCTGTACATTTGAGTTGCATTAGAAAGCTGCTTCTATAACAGAACACTGATGGTGCTTCATTTCTCAAAGTAGCTACCTGGTTTATATATTTACCAAAATCCCCATGACGTTTACCACGAATGCAATAAATCACCAGCAATCTGTAAAGACTTTACGGTGTACTGAACACTCTCCATTAACTCTAAACTCACGTTTACACTTTTTAATCATTAACACAAAGAGAGTAACTACATAGTAGCTTCAGGCAAATCAAAACTATAAAACTACAGTACCTTGCTAACCAGCTACCATTTAAAAGAGTACCGTACCTTTGCTAGCATCGCAAGCTAGCTAAAAGATAACATTTTACTTGAATATGTGCCAAGTTTACCCAGCAGACCACGTTGACATGAAGCCATGAGGTTAGTTAGCGCACAGAATACTTCTGGCGATGTCTTCATCTTCTTCACCGTTAACCCAAAACCAGAAGGAAGCACGCGTGAACGTGTAGAGCGCCATCTAGCGGTTAAACGGTACATTAGCATGTCAAATATTTCAGTTGATAGGACGATTTGACATTTGTGGATAAATTAAAATAAGGAATAAATAGTAGGATGTGGGTCTATTCAATATCTTGTACCTAAGATTTGTACACATTTAAAGTCCTGAAAAACTAACTCCACTGAAAGATGTCGGTGGTCAAAGGACGAAGTAACAAGACGCTTTTTCAGCTGACGTCATCAAAAACATTGGCAAAGGAAGTGTCGCTGTGATCCAGTCGTCCAGTTATCGAGCTTTAGACACCGAATTAAAAACGGTTGTCAGCATCTAAATGTCTGGTTGTTGCATGTTTAGTTGTCAGTTAAAGTAATTAATCCTGCTTGTGTGTACTTTTAAGATTATGAAGAGATTTCTTGACAAACTTAGTTAGCTTAGCATACTGAAAACAGTGAAAACTGGACCACAGTCTATGCTTGGGACCAACAACTTCCTTCGTTGTCTGTTGTTTGTTTTTTTGTACAGAATAAACAAGCCAGATATTATCATCTGAAGCTCAACCAGAGAGCAAATAAGCATTTTTTCCTAAAATGTAAAACTATTCCTTTAAATATTAAGCTGGAGTTCATTTTAGCTTAGCATAAATATTGACAATAGGGTGGAGCAGTTGAACTCACGGTGACAACATGGCTCCAGGAAAGTCACCCCCCCCCCCCCCCCATAAAAACACAATTTGTCAAGGTCATGATCTGTTCATAGATTGCTGTAAAAACAAATCAAAATTATTTTCAATCATAATTCAGCAAAAACATTATGACAAGACACAAGTATTGAATTACATTCATGAAAACATCATGTCAAGAATCATTGCAGGGAAAGGCAAGCAAGTATAATTGTGTGTTAAAGGAGTAAACTCTGACCTTGTATTTTTTAGGGAGAATCTCGGTGAAGCTCCTTGATCCGTAGATCCTCGGGGCCTAGCTGAACTGTACAGGGGATAGAGGTTTCTGAAATGTAGCTCAGGGCGAGACCATGCAGGTCTTTAAACACAAACAGAAGAATGTTGTAAGGAATTCGATACCGAACAGGGTGGCCGGTGCAAAGATGCTAGCACAGGAGTATCCCTTCTTTTTACGTTTGCATAGGAGTCTGGCTGCAGCATTCTGTACCAGTTGTAAGCAGTGAAAAGAGGATGGATGAGTTTTTTCTAAATCTTTGGCGACAAGAAGGGGCTGATCTTGGACATGATTCTGAGCTGGAAGAAGCAAGATTTGACAACTAACCTGAGTATTGTTAAATATTATTCTAAGGATTATTTTGTATAGGGTTTGATGTGATTGGATAAGTGGTTGAGGGACAGCGGTGCTGGAGGAGTTTGTGGGGCGGAACTATACGATCTCTGTTTTGTTTTTCTTTCATTGTAAAAAATGATTAGCCGTAACGATTCTTTATTAACAAGGGAAGGTTGCTGTGTTTCATCTGTGTAGCAGTAAAATGGGATGTTGTGGTTCCGGACAATTTTGCCAAACAGAGGCTTATAGATGGAAAATAGAAGGGGACCCAAGGTTGAGCCTTGAGGGATGCCACATGAGAGGTACAGGGAGTAGAGGATTTCGTTCAGAAATGGCAGTCTGAAGTTATATGGTGTTAATGGATCAAGATCGTTTTTTTTTAAACCGTACTTTCGAGCCATAGACTGCATATCAGAAGCTGATGTGATCACCGTGACATCACCCATTGGTTTGTGGACTGACGCTTTGAAGCGTCGAGTTTGGCTTTTTGGCTGTCGTCATCTTGTTTTTTTTTTGCAACCAGAAGTGACACAAGTGGGTGGAGCTAAGAACAACTGAATGCTGAATAATACATTCGTCACAATTTACTTTCATGAAGTGAAAACACAGTGAAATAGTTACAGTTTTAAGACCAAAACACGGACAAAACCCAGACCAGACAAACGCTGTGCTAGCGACCTGTCAATCACAGTAAGCCCCGCCCTAAAGCATCCCCTGCTTTATGGTCTATTTGACTCAAAATGGACCATAATGTACTAAATGAACATCATGCTGTATTGAAGAAGACTTGAAACTAGAGATTGAGACATAAACTCATGTTTACAATGTTTACTGAGGTAATAAATCAAGAGAGAAGTAGAGTCATTTTCTATAGACTTCTATACAACCAGAGGAGTCGCCCCCTGATGGACATTAGAGAGAATGCAGGTTTAACACATGAAGCTTTGGCTTTACTTTTTAGAACCAGAGGTTGTCGTCTGATATTAGCGAGGGCTTTTGCTCTTTAAGTTTCCTTCGGACAAGTTATAACATGTTAATTACTGAACTATTAATGAGATCTTTTTTTCACCTTCTGTGTTTGGGTTGCTTCAAGTCTTTGTGCTAAGCTTCATCAACACCCCCTTCATATTAAAAAGAACAGATGACTAACGAAACTATTCCTTTTCTACGGTCAACCAATGTTCACCAAACAACAAAATGTCTTGTGATTTCTTTACAGGTCATGAGAAAAATCCTAAAAAATGTTACGAATCATACAAAGTACGATGAACAGTTGTTTGTCCATCAAGTGTTTTTATATATACTACAGCAGAGTAGCCGGCAGCCATCTGCTGGAGTCCTGCGCCGGGAACAGAAGGTTCCCTCTTGACACATGAGGAAGTGCAGTGTACCTTAGATAAAGTGTTGCCCTCATCACCCCCACCCGGCCCACACACACACACACACACACACTCATCCTCACCCATGGCCGCCTGCTCCCTCTGCGGTCGGTGTATCTTCTGGCTGGCAGGCCGCAGCAGCAGCAGCCCTCCTCGGCTCAGTCAGGGCGCAGGTTTCCTGAGCAACTTCAGCAACAAATGGGAAGTGGTGGTGACCCGAAAAGTAACCCCCATATGTGGCGCACTCATGTCGCCTTCCTTTTTTTTCCCGACCTCCAGCGCATCGGTTAACTGCAAAAAAGAAGAAGAAAGGTGCACAATAAAATCTATTTATTAAAGTAAAAGAGACTTTATGCAATTTCGGTTCAAAGTCTGTGACAATGGCTGTATTCAGGTGTTTTCGGGGGTACATCGAGACTCGATGCCGTCTTTGTTGCATCGCCCCCTCCGGCGTCACATGGTAAGGTACGAAAGCATCACATGACGCTGAAGAAAGACTGTGTGATGTGGCCGACGAGGGTCATTTCACAGAGGCCCGGAGGTTGTTACTGTTAAATCTTTCTTTTCTTTTTATACAAATACATTTCACAGAAGCTGAAGGCAATTTTTTTGTTTCTGAGTATGTGCTTTGTAATTTCTCGAAAAAAAAGGTTCCCTGTTCACAGGAAAACGGTTTATTTGCACCATCGTCTCTGTTTCCGTCTTACTTTGCGCTTCAAAACAAAACAGGAGGTGTTTCATATTAAAACTGCCAGATTTTACCACAAACAGCGTCGGAAGGAGTGTGACATGCTTATCAAATTTAGAACCACAGCGAGGAACCGCAGCGGGTTGAGCAATCCCAGAGGGCCCGTTGCACAAAATACACTGGGGTTACATGCATATGTTCTTTCTTTCTTTAATGACTTTTTCTATATTTTTACAAAACACGAGTCAACTCTTTTGGTGCCAGATCACGTCCTAAAGCTAAATCTTCCTGAGGGATCGGGAAAAGAGGCTGTTGCCAACAGATAACTGATGGTTCTTCTCTCTAAACGCAGTGTAATTATTATAATGGTATGCTTACTTCAACAAGAACATTTTCATTCTCAAGACAGCATGAATTTCCCGCACAGTGCACGCCTATCAGCCCTCAAGGAGACATCACTACTTTCCATGTCTGACGTCCTGTCTTTTTTTCCAGTTCAGGATGAAATTTTGGATGTTTGGTGCGACAGAAACATGTTGAAGCGCATTTAGGAAAGAAATCCTATCTTATAGCATAGGAATGTTGCTATTCCAGAAGCATCCTAATTCTGCTATAAAAGCCAGGAACACCGATCAATTTCTGCTTGTTACATGGTTACATTCTTTTTTAAATAATGTTCCGTGTTCACAGGAAACAACAGATAGATTTAGGAAACAAGAACTACTTAGTTGTCATTTGGGTTCAAATATCTACAGAAGTGGCGTTCATGAAGTACGTAAGTAACATGACTAATAGATCAACATTGAGCGAACAGCGGTCTGCTGGCTGAAAGATCTGGTTGTTGGACCCATCCACCCCCGACCACCTTCTTTTTTGTAGGTAGAGCTAAGAATGCTGGATGAGGCCAGCCAGTCTCAGTGTAGTCCTGATCCTCTATCAGACCTCCATCAGTAAAGAGACCATCAGAGAGAAGATGGTCTGTTTCTATAGAGTTATTCTTGATGCTCGGCATCGGTGCCACCGGGTCGGATTCTGGTGAAATCAATTGAAATCATGCAGGTTCACCAGAACCTCCTTCAGCTCAGACTCCAGCAGAGACCGGTCCACCGTGGACAGACCCAGATCCTCCATCAGAGACCGGTCCACCGTGGACAGACCCAGATCCTCCAACAGAGACCGGTCCACCGTGGACAGACCCAGATCCTCCATCAGAGACCGGTCCACCGTGGACAGACCCAGATCCTCCAGCAGAGACCGGTCCACCGTGGACAGACCCAGATCCTCCAGCAGAGACCGGTCCACTGTTGGCAGACCCAGATCCTCCAGCAGAGACCGGTCCACCGTGGACAGACCCAGATCCTCCAGCAGAGACCGGTCCACTGTTGGCAGACCCAGATCCGGCTTCACCCGCAGTCGGAGCTCTGGAGGCAGCAGCATCTCCTCCTCCTCCTCCTCCTCCTCCTCCTCCTCCTCCTCCTCCTCCTCCTCCTCCTCCAATTTTGTCCAAAATGAAAGTTCCTTGCAGTAACTTTCGTTTAGTCAGGACAAACAGTTGGAATATCTTTCTGTAATGACGACGGCAGTATTTGGTATGAATTAAAGAGGTCTAACTATGTCAATCAGGGTTAAAAAGCATCTTATTTCACTTAATTCACATACAACCGTTAAATGAGATTAGAAGGAGCAACTGAAAGAAAGAGAAAGAAAGAAAGAAAGAACTGACAGAGTAACTGGAAATGGCTGTTCTTTGGGAATACAGGACTAGATTGTTTATTTCCTTCATGCTTCTAGCCTGAAGGCTGAAGATGATGAACAGACTTGACTAATACACATTATGTGTAATTAGTGTGTAACATTCTACATTGAATTAAGTGTTGTACTGCTGGTCAAATTACTACGAAGATACACCTCAGCCTCTCTTTAACACTTCCTTAATTCTGACAAACAAACATTTACTTCAATGGTGGGACTTCCTGCTTGTCTCTTATCAGTTAGACCCTGAAACAATGGATTCTGCCCACGCAAGGTTTGTCCCGAGTGCTGCCGTCCTCCTCACGTCCAGATGTCCCTCTCTGGGCTGGAGCCAAAAGGATTTAGAGGAGAGCAGGAAGAATGGCTAAAAACAAAGAAATCTGATAGTGTGTCATCCATTACTGTACTTTACATTAGCATTTGAACCTCCAAAGTAGAGATGATCTAAATTACTTGTGACAACAGCCTGAGGGGACACACTACGAGCACACACACACACACACACACACACACACACACACACACACACACACACACACACACACACACACACACACACACACACACACAGCTGCCACTGCACTGGAAAAATATAATTGCATAATTTATTTAGTGATGGGTATTAAAAAAAGACCAGTCCCCTTAAAATGATACCGATACCAACAGAGTACTTCATTCGATACCAATCATGTGAATGGAAGCATTTAAGTCATACTTTTTCGACGTATTGGTGGCCTCTTGGCGTGCTGAACCACAGGCTGCGTTAAATTGATTAACGCTTGTCGTGATTGGCAGCTGGCAAAACTATACAAATTATTTTCTTCTCTAGATTTGGTTACGAAAAAGGATTGAATGCAGTTTAACTGGAGAAGTTTCCGTAATACTTGGGTTGTTAGGTCGACACCAAGGCAGCAACCTCCGGTTCTGACGAGCGAAGCAAAGTAAAACATGCATTCTCTCTAGTGACCACCAGGGGGCGACTCCTCTGAGAAAATGACTCTACTTCTCTCTTGATTTATTACCTCAGTAAACATTGTAAACATGAGTTTATGTCTCAATCTCTAGTTTCAAGTCTTCTTCAATACAGCATGATGTTCATTTAGTACATTATGGTCCATTTAGAGTCACACAGACCATAAAGCAGGGGATGCTTTAGGGGCGGGGCTACACAGTGATTGACAGGTCTCTACCACGGTGTTGTCCTGTCTGGGAGTTGTCGTGTTTTTCTCTTACAACTTTAACCCTTTCACGTGTGTTTTCACTTCATGAAGGTTAATTGTAACATTCTGGTTGCCTAGAAATGTTTTATTTAGCGTTTGGTTGTTCTTACTGGTGACAGAAACAGCCAAGGAGAAATACCTGTTGTCTTTCATCTCCATTCAATGCGGTCTAACTACACCAATGATCTGTCGCTAGTTAAGATGTAACTTAAGCTGGCTTTCATATTTGTATTTGTGGCCTGTCATGCTCACTTTTCTCTCATTATGTTGTCAATACAGTTCTGCAGGGATGCATACTGTTGAAAGCCAACAGGAAGTTAGCATTGCACTGGTTCCCGTTGACTTGAAAATTGGTCAACTGTTTTCCAGGTTTTCCAGGACACGTGGGAACCGTTTCCATGCATGACCGTGCAGAATTTAAGAGACATGCGACGACAGCAGCTGCACAGAATGACAGTGTGTTGAGCAGGAAGTGTTTCTGTGCAAGGATGTCAATGAAAAGAAAAAAATAAAGTTTCATTGGGAATTCAATATCCACAATTTTATTTACAATGACAACATCAAAATTACACAGTAACACTAAAGCCACAGGTTTAATAAATATGTAGCAAAATGCAGGAAAAGCTCTTCGGGAAGCAAAGAATTTTAAAATAATCTCATTGGTATTTTTTTTGTTGTTGCTGATATTGCTGATCACATGTGATCATTGGTGTGTTTGGATGAGGCGGTGGGCCCGAGTGAACTGGCGTAACTGTTTGAAATGATGAATCAGCCTAAATCTATCCAAAGATAATCTCTTCCATTTAAGTTACCATGGTGACAGAGATACAAGCTTTCTTCTTCTTTTTCCAGTTGAACCAACAGTTTTAAATCTGTGCACACATTAAGAAAATATGGCATAATATAACTGTGCATCAATGTACCACATCTTCATTGAGATAAACATCTTCAAAAGCGCAGACATTACTTCTTTACAATAAAACGCACATTTATATTTACAAAAAGACGGAGCAGTAAGACTGTGGGTTTCTTTTGTAGCCTAAACGACTTGATGAATCTTTAGCAGTGGCACCTCTTGACAGTATTTCTTTTAATTCTGCAGTCACACAGACATGCACACACACACACACACACACACACACACACACGCACACACACACACACATGTTCATACACTCAAACAAGACACTTTCCTGGTGCTCTTCACAACCACGGCCACCAGTTGTGGGAGGAGGGGGAGGGGGAGGGGGGGGGTCACAATGGTCTGGGACTGGTGCAGACCACCGCTGAGAGGTGCTGAAAAGTCACACATCTGGTGGAGGAAACAGCTGGAAGGGCTGCTGGGAAACCAGCTACTGGTTCGAGAACAATGAGACGACCGACACGCTGAAGCTGAGCGTTGACGGCCAAAATCAGAGAGCCTTGAAGACGACACAGTCTCACTCCCAATTCGTCAAATATAGACAAGTTCAGTGGCCTTTAGCTTTAAACGATGTCGCTCTACGTTTTGGACGGCGGGTCAGTTTCCACCAGGCGGGAACCTCCGGTTTTAAAGACATAAAGCCGATGTGTTGAAGCTGCATTCTCTCTAGTGTCCACCAGGACACTCTGGTTGTATAGAAGTCTATAGAAAATGACTCTACTTCTCTCTTGATTTATTCCCTCAGTAAACATTGTAAACATGAGTTTATGTCTCAATCTCTAGTTTCAAGTCTTCTTCAATACAGCATGATGTTCATTTAGTACATTATGGTCCATTTAGAGTCACACAGACCATAAAGCAGGGGATGCTTTAGGGCGGGGCTACACAGTGATTGACAGGTCTCCACCAGTCGTATACGGCGTCTCTACGTCACTCCTCCTCAGTCCAAATATGGTCACTTCCTGTTCACTGGTTGCAAAAAAACAAGATGGCGACGACTTAAATCGCCGAACTCAAAGCTTCAAAACGGCGGCTTACAAACCAACGGGTGACGTCACGACGACTACGTCCAGAGTCCATGGTTTCCACTTGTTACATGCACAGTGTCTTTTTGGGGGAAAAAACTTCCGTCTTCACAGGAAGTTGACACAACAAAACCACTAAGTTAGGTTCAGGAAAAGAGCGTGGTCGTCTCACTTTCTATCGACGAGTGACAAACGAGTCAAGGGACCGACGACACTAATGACTAACGATTGGCTTGACAAAAGGTCAACGTTTACTTTTAGTGTCACACGGGACACGAACAGCGGTCGACCCTTGTTCGACCCTCTGTGGACAATCTCACTCGATATTCTACTGGAGTTAGCTGCCAGCCCAGTGCGTTGGTATAAGTCACCGAGGGCCACCGTTTGGTCGGTATTTGACGAATTGGGAATGAGACCGGATTGTTGAAGAAGACCCACTGTGTTGTCGACTCAAAGAATATTGCAGTCCACTTATTAGGCATTGCCCTCGACTTTATCTGTACTGTACAACAGAGAGCTACAACCAAAGAACAGCCCATCAGCCAAAACAGAAAGGGTCCCGTTTCCCGGTCCTTCATTGAAGGGGAAGAAGGTGAAAAAGCAGAAATGGCAGTACCTGTCTCATGCTTGTAAACAAAGACCACACACTTGGATGTGGCGGGAGAGCAAACCACATAAACCATGAACAGTTATTTACACTTTTACAAAGAGAACTCTGCAGCAGTCCAGCTGTCAAAAAGTGAAACTACACACCTGCATGCTTACGTAACAGAGCTAAAGACCCAGAGCCACAGGCTTCTCAGTGTCTCGTTTCTCGTGACCTCCCATCATCAACATCTTCACATGTACAGTCAACAAGCACATCAAATGAAAAGCTAACGTACCGTGTCTGTTCCGCATCTCTGAAGACAACTGTGTGTTAATAATCGTGGGCTGATCCATGTAACCCGTTCACAGATCCAGCAGTTGCTCTCTAGGTAGCAACATCGTACATTGAAAAAAGAGCAGAAATACTTTTTCCAAATCGACTTGAAGCACTTATGGAGTCTAAGCATGACCGACCATGCTGTCTAATAGCTTATACACCAGTGTCTCCATATCTACACTCAAATTGGCCCCCGAAAAAAGTATCTCCTTCATATCAACGTAGATGTGAACAGTTGGAAATAATACTGACAGTAAAAGAGAAAGAAGAGCTGCATCATGTGGTGAGTGTGTGTTTGACAAGATGTGAAGTTCAAGTGCCTCGAATGCTTTTCCTCCAACGATTGCAACAGCCACCCAAAAAAAAAACAAAGACGAGAAAATAAAATGCTACATAAATATCAGGAATAACAACAAAGAATAACAAAAACACAAAATGTAAAAACAAAAAAAAACAAGTTTTTGCAATGGCTGGAAAGAAACAGAACAACCTTTATGAAATGTGTTGGAAAAATGGAACTGAAACAAAAAACAAAAACAGTTTTAGACGTGTTGATGTCCCTCCACCGTTTCCCAGGTGCCTCAACAGTTCTCTGCCAAGAGCATGGGAGCATTCGTCCAACTGACCTCCCGATAATCTGCAGGCAACAGTAGTGATGACAGCGATCACAGCCATCCATCTTTGTTTCTGGTAATCGATGGCAATTACCGTTTGTCTAGCAACAAAGGCTGGTGGGCGGGTGTCATGGTTGGTTTTGTGGCGGAACATTACAGGCACTTTATGAGGCAGCCAAACAGGTCGGGCAGGTCCTCACACCCGTTGGGCTCTGAGGGTTGTCCCCTCCAGGAAGACCTCGTGCTGGACCAGTAAGGGCTGGGTCGGAGTCGGAGCGCTGTTGCTGCCGGCTGAGTTGAGGCGGTGAAGCGCAGCGATCTGAGGATCGGGCTCCTCCCTGGCTGTGGGCGTCGCAGGAAGCCTGGAGCTAAAGTTCAGATAAATCTGAAGAGAGAGAACATACTTTTAAACTCTTTCAGTTCCCATCGCAGTAAAAGTTGTATTTGTCATAAAATGATGCAGATAAAAGGAATAATTGGAAGGCAGGTTTAAAAAAGAAAAAAATCTTATCTTGCTAGCTTTTATGCTAAGCTAAACTAGCAGTCTCCTGGCTGTGGCTTCAAATCTAAAGCACCAACGTGAGAGCGTTATCATTTTCTCTCATCCAACTAATTCTAAACCGATATGAAGCTAAAATCGGTTCCCACGTCCCTGCACGGACGTGACTGCTAAGAACTTCTATTAGACTACAAATGGAAACCAGCACTCTTCCGATGGCAAAATCTTGTCCTGTTGCCAACAGACTGAATGCAGATGTTTTTCAGAGATTAACCTGACATCGACATGGAGAACTGTCAGAGCTGATGAAGTGCACGAGGACAGACATGAAAACAACGGAGGCGCTCACATGTAAGCATGATCACATCTAGCTGGAAGCTCAAACACATCTGCTGCTCATGCTGTGAGAGCCCCCCCCCCCCCCCCCCCCGATCTTCAGCCAAATTATGTGTGAACGCTACTACGAGAAGTGATGCGTTTTACCGTCACACACCCAATATAATTCTGTTATCAATCCACAAAGGCAACTTTTTTTTTGGTCCAATAAAAACAGGAAACGGACACACAGACAAACATGTACAGCAAAGAGAGCTGTTTACGACTATGAAAACAAAAGTTACTTTTAAAATAAGAATAAAAATAAATGAATAAGGACATGAGGTCCACATTAGGGGTATTCCATATTTACTATGTGCCGAGCTCCAGATAGAGTTTTGGTTGGTAGAGCATTTGGGGAGGCAAAGGCACCGCCAAGAAGGGAAATATAATTATATATAAATATATATTTTTTATTCATATATATAAATATATATACATTAATATATTAAAAAATACTTCACTCACTCATACTCCAGTTGAACCGCCCGGGAAGTCTCTGTTCTGCACCAATTATAGTGAAAAACAAACAACCTGAGAAGTGGCGCTCAACCTACGTGTTTCGTGGCATCCGTCAGCTGTTGTTCGATCCTCTCCACCACCTTCGTGAAGGGGGGTCTGTTGAAGGGGTCGGCGTCCCAGCAGGACCTCATAATCTGATACCTGTACAGCAGCAGCGAAACACACAAACACTTGTATTGGTCTGTTCGCTTGACTCACATCCCCTTTCATTTGTGTGTGTGTGTGTGTGTGTGTGTAGTGGTGTAACGGACCACTGTCGATCCCGGATCCCCCCTGGCGAACCGCAGATTACATACACAGTGTAACGTTAACCATCACAGTGTAAATAAAGTTTTACTGACTCAGTAGAACATACGTTTCTAGTCTCTGATCTCTGATAATGTTTAATTGTAAACAACCAATCAGTGTTTAAAGCAACAGGAGGAGAGCTAGTAACGTTAGCAGCACCGCTAACGGCTAACCAACAGGAGGAGAGCTAGTAACGTTAGCAGCACCGCTAACGGCTAACCAACAGGAGGAGAGCTAGTAACGTTAGCAGCACCGCTAACGGCTAACCAACGGAGTCACCACTTCAGTTACATTATGATGCCTTCAGGCTCTGCTCAGTGAACATGAGTACTGGCTGAAGGTACATTATAACGTTATCATGATGTGTTCACATGTGATGAGAAAGTTGAATAAATCCAGTAGTTTGAAGATGTTTTCACATGAATATGAAATCGATATGAGAGATGAATTATGAGCTGTTCACACTAACTCCAATAATACATCATCATCTCTCCTCTGATCTTTTTACACTTCCAAACCAATAACTCACATTTCGCCGGGTGCAAACTCCGGAGCATCCATTCGGTATCCTTCTTTTATCAGCTTGTAGAACTTGGCGTCCACAGGCATGCCAGGATAAGGACTGTTTCCTGCGTTTTAGAGATTCGGTTACATTGTGCAGCGCTGAAAAGAAACAACACACGACAAAACACACAAGCGGCTGGACGGACTTACCAAGAGAGAAGATTTCCCAAAGCAAGATGCCGTAGGACCACACGTCACTCTCGAACGTATACACACACTCAAAGATGCTTTCTGGAGACATCCATTTCACCGGCAGACGAGCCTGCAAGAAGCAGCAACAATAATCACTGAGTGAGATGGAAAGTAGAAATCAATCAAAGCCTTTCACACAGCGATGTTTGCTTTCTTTTCTTTCGAGGTCAAACACGTCTGTGACTGAGGGCTGCTAAATGACCAGACAGTAATACATGTCAGGTATGCACACACACACACACACACACACACACACACACACACACACACACACACACACACACACACACACACACACACACACTGTGTTCGCCTGAGGATCTAGAAAAAACATCACTCAGAGCTCAGTTCATACCTGACAGCTTGTGGGGGAAAAAACACTATTCTGTCACACTATTCTGCATAATAATCAGCCTAATAATAATTAGGTTTCCACGGTACATTTTTGGAGAAATGTACCGTGGAAACAACGGTATGTTTTGGGCTTTTGATCCAATGATGCATATTTGTGTTTTAGAACAATGGGCCACTGGAACGATGGGATGGGTTTGGGGCAACAGGTTTTTGATCCAGTGGGTCGTACCGTGGTTCCGTAATAATGGGCCGTCGGAACAACAACGTGGCACCGATATCGCCAAAGTGGCTGGACGGATTATTACGATCCTTCTCCCTTCATTGCTTTATAATTGGAACTGCGACAATAGCCCTCACTAATCTCTTTCATTGTTCGTTTATATCAAGAACAAAGGACCCTGGCAACATATGGATGACCCTCCCTTACTATTAGCAAGCTAACGTTGTGTATACACAACAGTTCCCCCTGACACATATGAGGTGTAAATATTGAGTGACAGCTTCTCTCTATTTATAAACTAGTTTGTGAGGTGCAACCTGTTTTACTTTAGTGTTGCGTAAGTCTTCACTTTGTAATCACTTGTTAGAACACATTTCGATTTTAACCTGCAAATAACTCAAGGTAACGTCATAAAATGTTTCCTAGAAGAAGTAAGTGAAAGACAAATACCAGTTTGGTCTGATGTTTATGTGTAAAACATCATCAAGACTAACTGTACTTCCTTGTAGCTAATATATGTCACAATGAAAATCCCCTAGTTGAGTACTTGCATGAAGACAATTATGTTTTGAATTACAAGTTTTCTGAAAAGTTATGTTTAAATATGCAAATGAGGCATTATGTAATGGTAACTTTTGGTGAATTTAGGAGAAATCTACAGACGTAAACAGACAAAGTATAAAATAAATGTTTTCTCTACTCTAGTCTGAAAGAAGAAGAACACGGTATGAAAGTAGTTTGGGAATCCCCAAATCTCAAAATTGATTAGTGCATGAATAATTGTGTTTTGCCTGTAGTGTCTCGCCTTAACAACCGCACAGCTCCTGATAACGTTCTAGTGATTTGGAAAAGCCGAGAAGGAAGAAGTTTGACAAGTAAAGACATGATTGACTAACCGAGGTCAAACCAGTTAACTACATCATTACTTTACAAATCTATTTTGACAGTTTGAAACCAGCAAACTGAAGCACAGGGTTTGATTGAAGACAAGAAAAGGCATCTTTAGTGCAGACTTACGTTGCCTTTAACGACATAGTTGGAGTCCATGTTGATGTCTCGGGCCAGGCCAAAATCACAGATCTTTGCTACTCGTCCTTGAGTCAGGAGGATATTTCTGGCAGCCAGATCTCTGTGGATACACTGAAGGAAAACAAATGCACCACTACCTTTAATACCCAATGATACATGTCATATTCATGACCAATCAACAATATAATAACATTAGGCATGGATGAGGTGCTTCTTCTAATGCAGTTTGGTGCTGAATTTCCACACTTGGATCTGTAACACACAACCACTGACACCGATACCGGAGCTTACTGGCCACGGTATCTTGACTCCAGGGCTAATAAATCTTTCAACAGTGTGCTCCAACATGCGTTTTAGATCCGTTTACTAGCTGTGGAAAGATGATCCGTGCTCTGTCAGAGTTTTATCCAAAAGTAAAATCACTGTCAGATATTTTATTGAGTTTTCTTTTAGGGAAATGCTCTGAGTGAATTTGAGTTCCCTCAACAGTTAGTATATGTCTATGGCTTTTATTGTGAAAGGTAAGTACAGAAGGATTGGATCTGGTCTGGATTTATGTTAAGTATGCAACAAAACAAACGTTAAATATGTAACAAAACGAACGTTAAGTATGTAACAAAACAAACGTTAAGTATGCAACAAAACAAATGTTAAGTATGCAACAAAACAAATGTTAAGTATGCAACAAAATTAATGTTAAGTATGCAACAAAACAAACGTTAAATATGTAACAAAACGAACGTTAAGTATGTAACAAAACGAACGTTAAGTATGCAACAAAACAAATGTTAAGTATGCAACAAAACAAATGTTAAGTATGTAACAAAACGAACGTTAAGTATGCAACAAAACAAATGTTAAGTATGCAACAAAACAAATGTTAAGTATGTAACAAAACGAACGTTAAGTATGCAACAAAACAAACGTTAAATATGTAACAAAACGAACGTTAAGTATGTAACAAAACAAACGTTAAGTATGCAACAAAACAAATGTTAAGTATGCAACAAAACAAATGTTAAGTATGCAACAAAATTAATGTTAAGTATGCAACAAAACAAACGTTAAATATGTAACAAAACGAACGTTAAGTATGTAACAAAACGAACGTTAAGTATGCAACAAAACAAATGTTAAGTATGCAACAAAACAAATGTTAAGTATGCAACAAAACAAATGTTAAGTATGCAACAAAACAAATGTTAAGTATGCTACAAAACAAATGTTAAGTATGTAACAAAACGAACGTTAAGTATGCAACAAAACGAACGTTAAGTATGTAACAAAACGATCATTGTGTATGCAACAAAACGAATGTTAAGTATGCAACACAATAAACGTTAAGTATGCAACAAAACAAGCGTATGCAACGAAACAAACGTTAAGTTTTGGCAACAAAGCCCCTTAGTTGGGTTTAGTAAAGACATCATGGTCGGGCTTAAAATAAGAATGTAAACTACGTAGATGTGTTTAATTTGCATTTCCACGACAACAAAGGATCCTAACTGACTTTCTGTTGTTCAAGTAATTATAACACATTATGTTCCACCACCATGTAACGCGCTGCTAAAGCTCTTTTTCACTGTGTTACATTTCCTTCCTGTGTGTAAGTATTCCAAAAACAAAAACAGCGGTTAGAAAGAAATATATTGAAGTACAACTACATCAAACCCTAAAAAAACCCTGCTGTGGCATGGCCATGATGGTTGTTGCTCACATTTTTGGCGGCCAAGAACTCCATGCCTTTGGCCACTTGGTGTGAGAAGCTGAGGAGGTCTTCTGTGTCCAGAGACAGACCATCCTCGTCGAACATCTCGCTCTCTGCATCTTCTTCATCGGAGACACCTGAGAGGACAAACAGGACGAAGATTATCCTGCGAGTCCACTGCTTTTCTTGTCTGAGTATTTTAAGATGTTTGATGAATGGCTGGCTCTCTTGCCTTTGCGTAGTGAGCGTCTCTTCTCAGAGGATGAGCCGAACGGCAGCTTGCCAGCAGCAGAAGGCCTCATGGTCATGTAGCCGTTCAAGCTGTCACTGTGAAGAGGAAAAGGAGCAGTCTGGTCTCAGCCGAGCACAGCCACACATCGGCACGCCGGTGTCCAAATACCCTCCTACGCACGTTCTGGAGAGTATATACTAGTGCTCTCCTTTCTCTTACACTCACAGTATACCAGTGTTTTACATACAGAAAAGAACCTGACCCAGCTACGTCGCTCTGCGGCATGACGTTGCGGTAGTGGCAGTCTTCCTCCAGCTTATAGCAGATGAAGGATTCCCTCTTTCTGCGTAGAAAGTTCAGGAGGTCTCCGAAGCAGCAGTACTCTGTGATCACCAGTGTAGGGCCTGCAGACCACAGCGGCACCAAGAACCACAACCTAAATCAGTCTCCCTAAATCTCTGATGAAATGATAATACAGGACAGAACATGGCTGCCGCACCTCCAACAGTGCAGGCTCCCAGCAGGTTGACGATGTTCATGTGGTTTCCCAAGTAACTGAGGACTTTCAGCTCCGACATCAGGGCCTCTTTCTCTGTGGCGTGAGCGCTTGCTGTGAGGGGGAAAAGAATTTGAACAGAATCAGAATGGTGAGGATTGCTCAAGTTGGACCACGAGTACATATCGCGATCTGGTATTTGTGCTTGTTGCTGGAGGCTGATTTGAATAAAGAGATGCCTGTAAAATACGGTTATTTGCCGTCAAAAAAAAGATATTTTCATAATGGAGGAAACAACCACTATGTTGTGGAAGTCCCACATATGCCGGGAAACTAAACAAAGTCTTGTGTGGGTTCATAACATCATTGAAGATCGAATAATTTCATCGAGCTGTGTTGACCGTATCTAGCAAGCCACGCGTCGGCTGGTTTACTACAGCTGTAAGAACCCAAAATGTAAAAAATGTTAAAAAACGTTTGTATGTAATCCAGTCACTCGAACAATTTGCGTGGCGTTTGGTGTGAACGCAGCATAATAGTGACGAGTAGCTGCCTTCTTCTCTTTTTTGTCTGAGGAAGCCAGCCACCTTCCAGGTTGACAGATCCCTGATGTCATTGATTCATACATCTGTTTATTGAGTCAGTCTTCATTGGATGGTACACATCTCTCACCCCCAGACAGAACGCCTTAACAGGGGCGACGACAGTCAGCAGCAAAGATATTGGCGTGTATCTGAACTATGTACTATATACATGATGGTATACCCTCCCTCTGCTCTTTGATTTTGACGCTTTCAGGTTCCCACCTCAGACAAACATTTGCCAAAACAAACAGCGACAAAACCCTTCCGGGACAAATAAAGGTCTCCCACAGTGTGTTGCCAGCACTCACTTTTAAGCATCTTCACCGCCACCGTCGCGACTGAATCTGCTTCGGAGAGTCCGTACGCGGTGGCCTCCACCACTTTCCCAAATGCACCAGATCCCAGCGTCTTCCCTGAAGACGAGAAGACAGACACACACAAACAACTGTTATTCCTCCATCCCGTTTCCCTCCAGCATGCTGGCCCCATGCCAGTGTTCCCAGGACAACACCGGTTTGAGCCCCCAGGCTGTGTACATAGGCACCAGGACACGCAGGATCCTGTTTGAGGAGGTTTCTTTAAAACAACACCCAGAATATGTCAACAATGTCATGTTTGCAGTGAGGGAGTGGGGCTTCATCACGAAGGAGCTGTGAAACTGGTTAATGACCACGCGTGGCTAAAACGCCATGTCCACATACACAGAAAACAGACTGTTTGTCAAGCCGCATGAAGTCGCCCGAGGCGGGCAGCGGTGATGTCATGCCGTCTGCACTGTTAGGCTATTACTGACACACACCCTCGTTCAGCTGCACATCACTCTGCCCCGACGTTGATTTACAACGCTAGACGGAAAAAAACATCATCAGAAATGACAGATTCATAGAATCATGGAGGCCTAACGCAGCACAAACACGCCTCAGATCATAAAGGATAGAAAGGAGTTGCTCACCAAAACGCAAGTTGTTTCGCGGGAACTCCCACTGGTGATCGTACGGCAGCTGGGTGGGGTCAATGTAGACATAGTTGTTGCCATGGATGCCCTCGATAACTTTCCACTGGATCTGGTACTTGGGTTTCTGGCACCAATGCAGACAAAAGACAGACGCGTCAGTGACTGTGACAATTATTTGTTGCTGATGGGTTTTCAACACGCTTTGCTCGACTTGACTCAAATTGTCAATGGAAGAGAGCGTGCCAGGCGGGGAGGAGTGCAGATCTGTCTTACCTGCATGTACTTGTAGAACAGCATGACGAGGACGAGACAGAGGACACCTGCTGCTGACACGGAGCCAATGAGCAGAGGGGTGAAGAGATCGTGGGCGACGGTTCTCTCTGCAGAGAGACAGAAATGATCACGTTCGACTGCAGGAGCAGCGGCAATAAGTGCTGGGCCATATGGAGAGCAGGGATCACGGTTATATTATATTATATGAGGATGAATATTTTGAATAGGCCTATAGCTAATGACCAAAAATATTTATGATCAACTATATCCTTGACATTTGCTATAGTCATCTTTAGTGGTAATAAGTTGCTTCGAGCTCGTGTGAGGAAGTGAAACCGCTGATAGTTCATCTGTAATATCTATTTCATGTTGCAACTGGTTTCTCAAGAACTACATTTTTAACAAGATTACATTTGAACACATCATGATAACAATAAAATGTACTTCATCCGTCATTTATACAGAATGGAGCTTGAAGGAACCATAATGGACCTCAATGGAACCTCCGCATGTCATAACGTCACTCCTCCTGCCGATTGCAACATCTGTTGTTATCATTGTCAGACTTACTCGAAAGCAGAAATGCGGATCTTCAGATCACATATTTGATTTTCTATATCCAAAATGATTGTGATTGACAGTTTTGACCCATTTTTGGCGGATACATGAGGCTGGAATGTCAGCTCCCTCTGGAATGTTTGCAGCTCTTCTTCTCAAGGCTTCAGGTGAATGACCAACGCACAAAGACAAACCGTTGCGCCCACACGTGTTACGTGACTCGCGCTCTGGAAGATATTACCACACAGACACCAAACGTGTCTCACGAGACTCGTTTCCACCGACCAACAACGCAGGAATCAGGACACCGTGAACATCGTAGCGTCTTCAATTCTGACGAGTAATGTTAACACACTAAATAAACATTGACCGTGTCGATTATGCCGTCTGTGGGCGGCTAAAAAACACTTTAGTCTTATTACGCCATCCAAAATCTAAGACGATATCTTGTCTCAAATCACGATAATTAAATAATAATATAATATTGCCCAGCCTTGGTGGACTTGGAATCTGTGACTCTTTCACTGGTTTGCCATGTTTCCACTCTAAATGACATTGCAGAGGGGCATCACGGTAAGCCAGAGAGGGCTAAGTCACAGTGAAGCTCACTTTGGTCAAATCACAGCCAACTAATCCAATTGCACGTGTAAACATACTGTCTCTGCTTTTTTTTCTTCCTGCGTTTACAAATTCTGTTTTTATTTGGTTGACTTTTTTTATATCCGTTTCCATCATATGGTATTTTACCGTTTTTTCTGTTCCTTTTCCAGCTGTGTCTGCGAGTAATTATACGTGACCAGTGTCCTGTTCCTCTGCGCCTGGCTGTTGGTGATGCCTCATTGTTTTGCTCCTCTGTACAGTGGGATGTAATAAGCTCTTTAGAGATAAGAAGCTTTCTCTTCATTTCAAATCTGAGAATGCAGCGTCTGCAGGAACTAATCCCCTGTAAACCTGTCAGTGGTTTCTAAAGCCCGGTGTGACACCTCCCGAGCCGCCCACAGCCCCCAGAACGGATCCCAGCGCCGCCAGGACTCCCACTGCGCTCCACACTCTCGGCGCCTCCGCCTGGTCTGCTGTTGCTCAGTGAAGCGCACGAAATCCTGAGCGCACGCTCCGAAAGACAAAAAGGCTTGTGCTGCCTGGCCACGATCGCCCACATACCCGCTGAACCCGCCCTAACCCCCCACCCATGCCCTCCATAAACCCGGGTCTCCGGGCTCATGCAGGAACGACTGTCCTTTCAGTTCCTGCGCTCACGCCACATTGAGGACGTCACACGGCAGATGGGGAAGCCGTTATAACAGAGCGGATTTGGAGTCATAAAGTAAACAATGGACTAACTCCCATCTGTAAGGGACAACATCCTATCGTGGCCAATCACGGGCGAGGTATCTCCCCTTTGCTAATGTTTACTTAACAGTTTAAAGAAGACCAACCAGTACTTGGACCACGCCGACGCGTTAATCCTCCCCCAAATCACGCTGGTAGTAAATATTTTGACTCGAGCATTAAGTAGCGGTTTACAGAACTGCTAAGATAACTTTGTGTTTTCAGTGCACAAAGCAGGCTTTTCTTTTTAACAGAATACTCCAGTAAATGAAACAGGATTTTCATGTGTGTGTGTCTTCTCTTGTGCTGTTGAACTCTGGTTTAATTCCAATCTGAAGGTGAGGACGAGCAGAGGAATTACATCAAATCGGCAACAAAACACGAGACTGACATGCGCCCCCCTTCAATGCCACGTGGCCCCTATTTAAGCGTGTTTGTGTGGACCGCATCCCACTTTCTTTGTATATACTCACCGCTGATAGAAAACAGTGTGTAGGCCTGTTCTCCCTCCACCGTCGCCACACACTCCAGAGTGCTGAACCGTCCCCGGCTCACGTTCACGCGACTCTCCACCTCCGTCTTGCCGAACAGGGGGCTGAACAGCGTGACGGTGATGACGTTGTGCTCCTCCTGGGTGGCGTTCACCTGTTGGGAGCACCTGAAGAAGCAGAAGATTACAGGCTGTTGACAAAAGGGATCACAGAGTTATTCATCAGCTGTCTTACTGAGACGTCTCTCCTTTTATGTGTCTGCGTGAGACACAACGCCCTGGTAGAGACCTGTCAATCACAGTAGCCCCGCCCTAAAGCATCCCCTGCTTTATGGTCTGTGTGACTCTAAATGGACCATAATGTACTAAATGAACATCATGCTGTATTGAAGAATACTTGAAACTAGAGATTGAGACCATAAACTCATGTTTACAATGTTTACTGAGGTAATAAATCAAGAGAGCAGTAGAGTCATTTTCTCATAGACTTCTATACAACCAGAGGAGTCGCCCCCTGGTGGACATTAGAGAGAATGCAGCTTTAAGACATGAAGCTTTGGCTTCCCTTTTTTAGGACTGGATGTTGCCGCCTTGTTCTACATTGTGGGCTCATCACTATCAAGAAATTCTTCAGTGCAAGTTCTCTTTGGTTTTGGATTTTGCCTCCTTCCTGTCTGGATTTATTCGCTCATTTCTCTCTGGTCTGACCCTCTGTGTACGACCGCCTGGAACCTCAGTGAAGACCCAGCCTTTTTTTAATTGACCTGAAAAAGACCTGATTCTCTGTGGTTCTGCATATTGTGTGAACATAACGATTGTGGGTTGAACAGTATCAACGTGTCCACCAGAAGTATTAATAATTGAGGGGAAGTTCCTCCTGTGCTCATGAAATATGAGCGAGAATAAAAGTGTCCCAGGGCTCCATTAAAAGCAGCTCTCTGGTCACCGGCTCATTGTCTTTCCGCACATTGCCGTGCGTGTCTGTAATTCGATTACACTTAAAGAATTACTGGATGGAGTTTGGATAATCACTTATGATCAACTGCCTGTGCCGCTTGGGATTGGTTGTTGCTAAGGCAACCGGGTGCCCCTTCGTTCGGACGCGCTTTATCTTTGACACGCGAGAGAGAGATGAGTCCCCGCGTCCAGTTTGTATCCAGGCAAACACGCGCTGGGTCCCCTCCGCCAATCACAAGTCAAGTCTATTCCAATCCCGTGTCACATGGGGGGCGGTCATCGTATCGCCGTCAACCAATCACAAGACAGCGCCGGGGAAACAGCCTCCTCAATCCCACATTCCACCGTCATCATCATTCCTGACTCTGTCCAGCCTGTAGGACCCTCGAGGTACACTTCAGAGGAGCTTTGCAAGCGTGTGAATCTTAAATGAATGGGTGGTGGCGATCATCAAGGGAGCATCACTGACAAATACGCCTTGTATCTACACATGGACATGCAGGCCTCGTTGCCATTGCAAAAACCATGACAGTTGTTTGCAAACATACAATGGATATCTAATAATGGAGCTCTGCCGGGATGACTTATTGCTGTAGACGAACCAGAAAGTTAGCATCACTGGTTCCCACGACAAAAAGCCAACGGGCATCTTCCACTTTTACGATTTTTTAAAGCGTGAATAAAATCGGCAGAAGTCAAAAGCATTAGGCTATACAGGAACTCCACCACGGTCACATGACTTCACGTTAGTCTATAAAGGAACTCCACCACGGTCACGTGACTTCACGTTAGTCTATAAAGGAACTCCACCACGGTCACGTGACTTCACGTTAGTCTGTAAAGGAACTCAACCGCGGTCACGTGACTTCACGTTAGTCTATAAAGGAACTCCACCACAGTCACGTGACTTCACGTTAGTCTATAAAGGAACTCCACCACGGTCACGTGACTTCACGTTAGTCTATAAAGGAACTCCACCACGGTCACGTGACTTCACGTTAGTCTGTAAAGGAACTCCACCACGGTCACGTGACTTCACGTTAGTCTATAAAGGAACTCCACCACGGTCACGTGACTTCACGTTAGTCTATAAAGGAACTCCACCACGGTCACGTGACTTCACGTTAGTCTGTAAAGGAACTCCACCACGGTCACGTGACTTCACGTTAGTCTATAAAGGAACTCCACCACGGTCACGTGACTTCACGTTAGTCTATAAAGGAACTCCACCACGGTCACGTGACTTCACGTTAGTCTATAAAGGAACTCCACCACGGTCACGTGACTTCACGTTCGTCTGTAAAGGAACTCCACCACGGTCACGTGACTTCACGTTCGTCTGTAAAGGAACTCCACCACGGTCACGTGACTTCACGTTAGTCTATAAAGGAACTCCACCACGGTCACGTGACTTCACGTTAGTCTGTAAAGGAACTCCACCACGGTCACGTGACTTCACGTTAGTCTATAAAGGAACTCCACCACGGTCACGTGACTTCACGTTAGTCTATAAAGGAACTCCACCACGGTCACGTGACTTCACGTTAGTCTATAAAGGAACTCCACAACGGTCACGTGACTTCACGTTAGTCTGTAAAGGAACTCCACCACGGTCACGTGACTTCACGTTAGTCTATAAAGGAACTCCACCACGGTCACGTGACTTCACGTTCGTCTGTAAAGGAACTCCACCACGGTCACGTGACTTCACGTTAGTCTATAAAGGAACTCCACCACGGTCACGTGACTTCACGTTAGTCTATAAAGGAACTCCACCACGGTCACGTGACTTCACGTTCGTCTGTAAAGGAACTCCACCACGGTCACGTGACTTCACGTTAGTCTATAAAGGAACTCCACCACGGTCACGTGACTTCACGTTCGTCTGTAAAGGAACTCCACCACGGTCACGTGACTTCACGTTAGTCTATAAAGGAACTCCACCACGGTCACGTGACTTCACGTTCGTCTGTAAAGGAACTCCACCACGGTCACGTGACTTCACGTTAGTCTATAAAGGAACTCCACCACGGTCACGTGACTTCACGTTCGTCTGTAAAGGAACTCCACCGCGGTCACGTGACTTCACGTTAGTCTATAAAGGAACTCCACCACGGTCACGTGACTTCACGTTCGTCTGTAAAGGAACTCCACCACGGTCACGTGACTTCACGTTAGTCTGTAAAGGAACTCCACCACGGTCATGTGACTTCACGTTAGTCTATAAAGCATATATGTCAGAGTCAAGGCCCGCGGGCCACATCCGGCCCGCGAGAAGGTTTTTTACGGCCCCTGGGATGATCTTGATTTATTATTAGAACCGGCCCGCAGACTGCAGCAAGCCGGCAGCCCGCAGATCTTTTACACGCACCAATACTACATTTCCCACAATGCAACGGTGACGCACCGAGCAGTAGGCTGCTTCATTTCAATATTTATTGGCACAGCAGTCGTCAGCATCACAGTAAAATTAACTTTCAGATACCCATCAAAAATGGCAAAACGGAAGGTGGACACTGAGAACCGGGGGTTTCAAACAAGGTGGGAGTCGGAGTATATGTTCACGGAGGTAGCTGGAAAACCTGTGTGTCTTCTGTGTGGAGAAAGTGTGGCGGTACTGAAAGAGTATAATCTGAGACGACATTATGAAACGAAACACGCGGACAAAAACAAGAATATGGACATGGAACAAAGGCTACAAAAGGCAGAGGAATTAAAACGAGGCCTCAAATCTCGACAGGCTCTGTTCAAAAAAGCCAAATCACAAGGCCAGGCTGCTGTCAAGGCCAGTTTTATTTTGGCAGAAGAGATCGCTAAATCAGCCCGGCCATTTACGGAGGGGGATTTCATCAAAAACTGCATGATTAAAGTTTGTGACGAAGTTTGCCCAGAAAAAAGGCAACTCTTTTTAAATGTGAGTCTGAGCAGAAACACCATTGCCGAGAGAGTAGACCAGTTGTCCATCAATCTAAAAGAGCAGCTTGTGAAAAAGGGAAAAGATTTCATTGCATATTCCTTGGCTGTGGATGAGAGCACCGACATTTCTGACATTGCCCAGTTGTCAATTTTCATCCGCGGAGTGGACTCCAGCCTAAGCGTGACAGAGGAGTTTTTGGCTTTACGTCCTATGCATGGCACAACTACGGGGCATGATTTGTATGAAGAGGTGTCAAGATGTGTAAATGAGTTGGAGCTGCCTTGGGAAAAACTCGTGGGTTTGACAACCGACGGAGCACCTGCGATGTGTGGACACAGGAGCGGACTGGTGGCGAAGATACGGGAAACAAGTGAACATTACTGTGCAATCACATATTTAGAGTTTTTACTCAGTTCAAGTTTAAAAGTTAAAGTTTAATATTTGTTTTCACTGCATGTTACTTCTCCTTAAACAAAGTGTTGTTTTTGATTAATAGATTTTTGCACTTTATTTTATTGTATTTCAATCCAATTATATTTTAAAAATATTTCAGTTGAGTGGATGATAGAAAATTGCTATTATTGTTTTTTTCTTTGAAGTAAATTTAGCCCACTTTTGCTAAAATAGAAAATATAGGCTACTGATGGTGCCTTGAATACCGGTTTCTTTCATTTAATGTTCATGTTATGGGGATTTTTATATAAAGGAAATTTGTCTTTTGTGTCTGTTGAAAATTAAAGATTACTGACAGAGCCATAAGAAAATATTGCTTTATTTATCTGATCATATTGGAATATATTTGTTAGGTTTTCAGTAGGTTCAATTAGGTTCACTAGACTATATGCGTCATTTAAAAATTTTTCAATGAACATTCGAACAGTCCGGCCCTCGGCTTGTAGCTAAATTTTTTATTTGGCCCTCCGTCCATTTGACTTTGACACCCCTGCTATAAAGGAACTCCACCACGGTCACGTGACTTCACGTTCGTCTGTAAAGGAACTCCACCGCGGTCACGTGACTTCACGTTAGTCTATAAAGGAACTCCACCACGGTCACGTGACTTCACGTTCGTCTGTAAAGGAACTCCACCACGGTCACGTGACTTCACGTTAGTCTATAAAGGAACTCCACCACGGTCACGTGACTTCACGTTAGTCTGTAAAGGAACTCCACCACGGTCACGTGACTTCACGTTAGTCTGTAAAGGAACTCCACCACGGTCACGTGACTTCACGTTAGTCTGTAAAGGAACTCCACCACGGTCACGTGACTTCACGTTCGTCTGTAAAGGAACTCCACCACGGTCACGTGACTTCACGTTAGTCTATAAAGGAACTCCACCACGGTCACATGACTTCACGTTAGTCTATAAAGGAACTCCACCACGGTCACGTGACTTCACGTTAGTCTATAAAGGAACTCCACCACGGTCACGTGACTTCACGTTAGTCTGTAAAGGAACTCCACCACGGTCACGTGACTTCACGTTAGTCTGTAAAGGAACTCCACCACGGTCACGTGACTTCACGTTAGTCTGTAAAGGAACTCCACCACGGTCACGTGACTTCACGTTCGTCTGTAAAGGAACTCCACCACGGTCACGTGACTTCACGTTCGTCTGTAAAGGAACTCCACCACGGTCACGTGACTTCACGTTAGTCTATAAAGGAACTCCACCACGGTCACGTGACTTCACGTTAGTCTATAAATGAACTCCATCACGGTCACGTGACTTCACGTCTCCACCACTAAGCTAAAGGAGGACTAGTGATCTAGTGAGGACGTTACGTCGTCTCATTTACTTTTTTAAGACACGTAGAAGTTTCTAGATTAACCAGAGGGAGATATTCTGACCGATTTTATATTGTAGAACAACATTTTTAAATCTCTTCATCTTAAACCACCTTATTTTAGACATCTAACCAAAAACATCTTGACTTAGAGACGAGGGAACCAGAAGTGCATTCATGCTGACTCGTTTTCTGGTTTCAGGACTCATTCCTGCAGCACTTTATTGGATATTAGATTGTTAGAATCGACCCGTGGGATAACGGTATTGGTGCCATCCATCTTTAGGGGGCGCCACAAATGGGGGAATTTTTAACTAATACTATTTCAATAACATTGTTCCAAATGATTACAAAGAAAAGCCCACAACATAAATATGAACGCTGCTCATCGTCCCTTGTTCTCGGTTGCCTGCAGCATCGCTTCTCGCTCTTAGTCAGACTTACCTGAGCAGGTGAACGACCAACACTGATCCTGACAAGTGATACGATGAACATCATTTCCCTCGAATATATTATATCATGTCAAAAAGACCAAAAGCCCTCTGGGGCCCAGGGGAGAAGAGAAGACGGAAGAAGAAGTGATAAAGGTGCAACGGATCACAAAACATCAGATTGTATCACGGTTCTGAGTCACAGATCAGAGCAGCAGTGCTGCCTTGAGCACCAAATTGGTCAGATTGATTTTGGTTCAGCAGCTTTTCTTTTGTTTGTCGTCAATTTAATGACCAGTCTGACTAATCCAATCAGTCCAATCCCTGTAATTCCTTTAGGCTGTAGTTCTTAAATTCAGTGCACTTATTACACAATCCAAGGATATTCTGTCTTTGCTTTTTATTTTATATTTTAAACTGATAAATGATGATGGAAAATGAATGGAAACCTTCACCAATAAATATGCACAAATGTGGATAACGTTTGGATGAAATATTGATATTTATTTCTCTCTCTTAAGGCTTCTTAAGCCCCTTAAAACTACTCAACTAAGTATTTCTCTGTAATATTAAGTGTTCATTACTAAATAAACAACAATTTACGGTAAAGTTTGACAAGTTTAGATATCTTCAATAAAAGTTTCTTAAAAACTCATCAGGACTGTGAGGGTGTGGTTTTTATTGGCCAGATTGTTATCACTGAGTCTGATTGGTGCAAGGACATACGACATTACATTTCCCAATTTTAGCCCCGCCCACTGCAAAACCAGTGAGAACGGCACAAACTAAAACAGAAGCGCAGGAATCTAGCATGTGAAACAATTGAAACAGTTTTAACTTTGGATAGAAAAAATTGTCGAATTACTGATAGTAAGAAAAAAATCTCACCTGACGTACGGCTGCTCGCAGTAGTACCAGGTGATCTGCGGGGCGGGGAACCCCTCGGCCACGCAGCGTACCTGTCCGTCCACCGGACCCTCATGAGACACGATCTCAGGTTTACCTACAAAACAAAAACACACGTCAGGACATGTCACGGACATTAAACCTCCGTGAGGCGTGACTGATACACAGCGACGTGAGGTGGATTCTCAGGACCTCATTTCACACACAGAAAAAATCAAATCAATGAAACATATTCCCACATGTCAGCGCCAGAAGATTAATGCAATGTGCAGTGATGGAGTTCATTGCACATTGGACCTTAAAGGAACAGAAAACCTTTCACACACACACAAAAAAATAAAAACCGATGAACCAACTCACTGATCACAAAGATGGTGAAGGTGTAGTTCACTGAAGCGTCGCCGTTGGAGGCTTGAAAGGTGTAAACTCCACCCTCTGACACCTTCAGTCGCACCAGCCTCAGCTCGCTGCTGTACCTGAACACAAAGCAATCACATCGATTCAGCACTCATGCGTTAAACATCGTATACACTTTGCATTTTACTTTTTATATTCAAGTTGACTTTTGAAACTCTGGAACAAGAATTTCCTTCAGGATTAATAAAGTTCTGTCTCATCTTAATGCATTTATCAATGTTTAAGAACCAGCAGTAAAAATGTCAAAGAACCTGAAATGATCTGATATTTTCATTTTAGATGACGACCAGTTTGCTTGTTTAGGCACAAATTGCAGTTTCCAATTATTCTGGCGGAGAAATGTCTGAGTATTGATTTATTGATTACTGTGCTCCCTCGCGTGCCCTTAATCTGCTTGGGAACATGCAGCCTTGCATAACATTATGTAATATCTCTATCTGCAGCACGCAGGTAATACTGCACATATTTCACGCTTTCTTTTCCTGTGAAAAGCCATTTATATTCTGACAGCTCCCCTTTCACCAGAAGCCCCCGGAGCAGTGTTTTAGAGTTCCAGCTGTATTTCTCAGGAAGCCGTGAGCAGCAGCACCTCCACTGACCTGCAGCCGAATCCAAAGGTGTCAAATTCCACCGAGCGGGGTTAATGAACATTTTCATCTCGGTGGTAAAACCAAAGGCACTTGAAGGCAAGTGTGCGTTTGTGTGTTTGTCCCACCTGTACTCGTGGCTGTGTGTGGTGATGACGTGGTCCGTTGTGTTCCTCAGCTCGTGGCCCATGAAGCTCCAGGAGAACGAGTGCGGCTTCGGATAAGCCTCCATGTCAATGTTCAGGGACAGGCTCTCGCCCGAGCGGACGTGGATGGTTTCGTTGATTGTGGGTTTTAAGTTGATGAATCCTTTCTCTGAAAAATAAGAGAAATTAGATATTTTTACAGGGATTTGCAGAAGTGAAATTGAGTCTATTTTTATTGGAGTAGAAACTGATTGCAGCTGCACCTCCCAGTCCAGAGACAGAGGGGCAGAAACAACAATAATGAATCACAGCACAAATGTACATGTACGTTAATTTGCGACATAAGATGAGAAGTTCAGTGTCACTGTCATATCTGGCAGTTGGTTAGCTTAGCTTAGCATAACGACTGGAACTAGGGGGAAACAATTAGCCTGGCTTTCTCCAAAGGTAACTAAAGCCACCTACCAGCACTTTTAAAGCTACGTAACACGTATGTCGTGTTTGTTTGATCCATACACAGACTGTCTCAATGTAACCTTTTTAAGAGCATATTTGACACATTTCTGCCTTTTGAACGCAACAGAAATATAAATAAATGATCTTCTCTTTCTATGCTGTTTGTTGATTCGTGCGCATTAGAGGTGCCGGTAGAGTGGGTTTTTGCAGAGAGCCAATCTAGCCGTTTCCACTTGTTTCCATTCGTTATGCTAAGCTGAGCAAAGCTAATCAACTGCTTCACGTTTACCAAACAGACATGAGAGCACGGAGGCATAAAGAGAGCTGGATACACAGCGTGGAGGCGAGGCCCAGATCATTCCAAAGAAAGTTGCTCAGTGGCGCTCGAAGCTAAATTAAAATGACCCAAATCTTCCACATCCAGAGAAAGAACACCAGCGTTCCCTTTCAGCCGGCTTCCCATTCGCTCGGCCATTATGCAGAGAACAATAACTCTGCTTTGGTTAATAGTTTATTCTACAACTTTCAGGACCCAATGATTTAAATATATTAAAGTGTTCGTACTGGGAAGTTTATTGACCTGAAAATAATGTGTGTATATACATATATATATTAGTGCTGGGCAACGATTAAAATATTTAATCGCGATTATGTTACGGCAAAGTTCAATAATGAATTATAAAGTAGTGTATTGCGCACTTTTATTTTAAAGTACTGCTATATGAACAAAAGGGCATTAACATTTGGTTCACGAGATGCAGGCAGCATGTTTCATACTTAATGTGAATATAATTCATACTTTGTTGGCATCTTATTCTGAAAACCGGATGTTGGTCTGAAGAAACCGGATGTTGTCTCACATTAATGTTTCCGCTAACTTTCAAAGTCCTTCGCTCCCGATCTGTGGCGTTTAAATGCGTTCACGGTGAATGTCAGCAGATAGGTGCACTGACATGTGAGTGTCTGTGAGTTGACCACGGAGATCTGAGTGTCTGTGACTTTACCAGCGATGTCCAGTCGTCTCCAGGGAGAGCAGCGGAAGTCGCCTTTTCTCTACGGCAACCCTGAAGGGACATCATATCTCTAATGCAAAACCATAAACATGAGACATGACGACAGGATGTTTGCTGGCTTTTATCCCACTGTTCTTGTCATCCTCTTGTTGTTATGTATATGTGTTGTCTCTTGTCTTTCAGTTAAAAAACAAACAAAAAAAAGAAAAAATCTTTTTTTTTTAAATACGTTAACGCGCAATAAAATAATTGTCGGCGTTAATTAATGAATGCGTTAGCGCGAAATGAACGCGTTAGCTTGCCCAGCACTAATATATATATATTCTCTGATTTACAGACGTCTCATCACTTGATGGACCTGGATAGTAATTCCCAGTTTGGACACAATGTGAAATGAAAGCCCGGCGCTCTACCGTGGGCTTTATATGAGAGTGATATCAAACTTCTCATCTAACTCTCAGCAAGAAAGCAAAATAAGTGTATTTACCAATATTTTCAAAATTGGGGATACTTCAAATTTAATCTCAAGAAATTCAACAATTCAACGACTGATTGACAGGTAGCACTTTCTGCTTCAGGTCTCTCTTCATTGGCCGGTTACATTTCCACATTCATTGCTTTACGACATCAAAAGTTTTGCTTTAAACGGAGAAGAAGCAAAACGTCTTCGTGTACTCACCATAAACATCGAGCCACGCCGACTGCGAGCTGACCCCTCTTTCGTTCTGGGCTTCACAGCGGTACTTCCCAACGTCTTGAGGTCTGACCGCTGCGATGTGCAACGTGGCGCCGCGCACGTGACTGAAGTTCTCCGTCAGGATGCGTGAAGCACCGTCAACCTTTACTGGTTGCTGTGGATACCAGACGGCACCCTGTCAACGCCCAGAGATCTCTAGAGATTAACCCTGTCTGCTGGTCTATGCTTGCCCAGCACACAAACACTGACACCGGCTGCATGCAAGTACACACACACACACACACACACACAAGGACGATCACGCCCGTACGCACACGGTGAACACACAGCCAAGATCCTGAAGCTTAGCCAGCGAGAACTTTGACCCCTTTCACTCTCGTTCATAAGAAGAAACAAGCACTGATACCAGGTAACAGAAAACGATTCCATTTACAATAATACAAATATTCAACTTGTCATGTTATTTTTTGTGGATTGGATGACGAGTATTAAGAATAACTCTATAGAAACAGACCATCTTCTCTCTGATGGTCTCTTCACTGATGGAGGTCTGATAGAGGATCAGGACTACACTGAGACTGGTTCAGGACCACTTAAAAGTTCCTCAGAGTAACTTTAAGTGAAGAATCTGATCAAAGCGCTTTTAACTCTAACAAGACTACAGTCAACACTCAGTGTTCAGTATTTTTCTAGTTGAATCTTCCACCAACAGCACAGCACACGGCAACGGAAGGGAAGAAGGGTCTCACCGAGCCAGGAGGGGGGACCCACTTCAGCTGGATTTCTGCGTTGACGTTGGTGGTGTTGCAGGTGAGGGAGAGACTCTCATCCCGTGTGAGAATCACTCTTTTTGTCGCCTGCATCTCAATCACAGGAGGAGCAACAGGGACTAAAAAAAACAAAACAAGCAAATGTGACTGAGTGTTCAACACCGTCTCCGACAAAATGATGTTCCCACGCAACGAAACTACATCCTCGAGTCCACGTCGAAGGAAACGTATTTTCCACAGATTACAGTCTGAAACACGTGGTTGATCATGTAAACCGAAACAGAAACAAAAGAAATGCTACAACACTACTTGTTTACACTTTCTACAAAACATCAAGGTTTGCATTAAAATGACTACGAAATTGAAAACAAAACAAAAACAGAACAAAACTTGCTTCACATGAGACAAAGTCAAAGCCCGTTGTTTTGTTTATGACACGTCAAGGCGAAACGTAAACCACGACAAAACACGTCTCCCTGCAAAAATGTAATGTCGAGCAGACAGACTACAACACACTGGAGTGCATTGACACCTCTTTACCTGGCCTCACTGTCAGGTAGTAGTCATGCGATCTGACGCTCTCCTGCCCGAGTCTTCCCGTGCACACGTAGCATCCTTCGAAGGCCTTTTGCGTGTTGTGGATGACGACGCCTCGCTCCGGGCTGGCAGAGAACTGGAGACCAGAGGCCGGAGCTCTGCTGGAACATGTTTCCAGGCGCAGGTTGTCCAGACTTGGATCGGTTGCCAGGCAAGGGATGGAAGCATTGTCTCCCACTCGAGTGAGAATGTTGAACACCATTGATTTTCTGAAGGGATTGTCGGGATCTGCCAAGAAACGGAGGCGTCAGAGCTGTGAACAGGTCTGCACATTGAGCTGATGAGGCTTTAGTTGGTGATCATGTGCCATGGTGTAACAACGCAACACACACATACACTCGTTTCCCACCACTATTTTGTTATTTTGAGTTATTGCCATATGAATTCACAGAAAATGATGAATGTGTTTAATCGAGTTGAAAAAGCGAAATCAACTCAGAGCTGAAAAGCCGCCGCCGCCGTTAGCTTCATTTCTCAGTGCGGTGGCCTTTGATGGACATCTGGAGCTATACGGCTTCACCAACCGTGGTCGCCGTGATCTTAACAGACAGCAGCAGTTAGTGCGGTGCTTGAGGTTGCAGGTAAGTTGTGTTCATTCATTTAAAGTGTACTATTAGCAATTTGGTGAGTAACAGTGAATGTAAGTAAGTAAGTAATGGGCTTTACCACACCCTCGACCTGGTTCCGACTTATGGCATTAAAACAGAAGATTTAAGTCTTTCCACAGAACGCTCTTCTATCGGACCATTATCTAATAACTTTTGAATTCCTACTAACGGAGTGTACGTTAAGCAAGAGTTACTTCACTAGATGTCTATGTGATGGTGCCGTAGCTCAATTTAAAGGAGTGATTCCGTCTGTATTTAACTCCATACCATGCTTCAATATAACAGAGGACTCCTGTGATAACTTTAGTCCGACCCGGGTTGATCATCTTGCCGATAGTGCTACAGGCTCACTGAGGACACTCGACTCTATTGCTCCTCTCAAAAAGAAGACAGTAAAACAAAGGATGCTAACAGAGAAAGATAAGAACAAACCCAGGTTTCTCTTCGGCACTGTAGCCAGGCAAAGACAAAGGACTTGTCTCTGTTCTTGTCTTGTCAGACCATAGCGCTGCGTTCGACACCATCGACCATTTCATCCTGTTGCAGAGACTAGAACATTATGCCTGTAATTCTGTTTTGCTGTTCATTCTGTACACATGACATCGAGACTAGACTTCTGTCCATCAGAGAGGGATCCTCCTCTGATGCTCTCCCTCAGGTCTCTCCCTCTTTCCTCCCCGTTAAAGGGTTTTTGGGGAGTTTTTCCTGTTCCGATGTGAGCGATCCGGGACAAGAGGATGTCGCATGTGTACATTTTGTAAAGCCCTCTGAGGCAAATTTTTTATTTGTGATTTAGGCTATTCAAATATAAATTTGATTGAACATTTGCCACGGCTGCTGCTTCACATTAAAGGCTAAACTGTCCCACTTAAACTGTGAAGCAGTCGCAAGAAAATGCAATGCATCTGCCACCGCGCTGAGCAGTGACCGCTACCATTCATCCAAACGCATCCATACAAATAAAGCAAGGGCCAGTTTTGACAGCAGATCACAACAACGTGGGTTTGTTTAAATACCATTAGCAGAAACAGACACACCAGCTGCTCGTCTGTCTTCTTAAGGATTACGTCTATAAATCGACCTTTTCTTTCTTCTTCAAATTCGTAGAACTAACAGACACAAGGACATCTGATCTGCCAAAAACGATGACTCAGCTGCAGCTTCTCAGAGAAGCCAAGTTGCCAGAGCTTGAATTGTTCGATGACCATTAATCAAATCCAAACATCTTGTGACAATGTTACATGTGTGCCTCTCATCATAAAAGTAGTTCGGTGCGAACTGTGGAGCGAATGATAAGCACATGATGTTCGCCTGCAGCGATGGCAGCGGGCCACGGAGATGTGGAGTCACTTAGAGGTGGAAACACGCTCCACCATGCACTCGATAAACAGTTAGAGTATTTACTCTACCTGTCCGGGGCAAAGCTACAAACACCCACACACCCTGCTCCCTGTACTCTGGATTTCAGTTCTCTCTCACACACAAACACCATGTAATCCCAAACACACGCGATCCACTGAATACACTTGAACACTCGACGGTTACACGCAGCTACCTTTCACATAGACGTAGATGGAGGTTCGCTCCTTGGTGCTCTCCTCCAAGCAGATGTAGCGGCCCATGTGAACAGGCTGGGCCCTGGGGATGCGCAGCGTGGACATCCCAGCCACCTTCTTCTCCCCCCGCACCTTCGGCCGGTCCTCCCGCTGCCACTGCATCTCCTTCTCACCCTGGCAACACAGCTCGAAGGGTGCGTTGAGCGGGACGACAAGGTGGGGGTCGACGGGGGTGATGGTGGGCTTGGTGTTGCCTACAAAGTGACGGAGAGCGAAATCAACTGCATGTCAAACATAATAAAGTCACGATGAGACAGTTGGTGTTATATATGTATGTTAGAACAGTAGTCCCATTTTCCCCACAGTAGAGTCATTTTCTCATAGACTTCTATACAACCAGAGGAATCGCCCCCTGCTGGACATTAGAGAGAATGCAGCGTTAAGACGCTTCAGCATCGGCTTCACTCGGCAGGACCGGAGGTTGCCACCTGGATAAAACTAACAAGACTCGAGAGTCATTTACATAAATGAAGATTAAACACGACAATTGAAGCTGAACTGCGCACTTACACGTTTGTTTAAGCTATGAATTAAATGACATGACTGTTCTTTGATGAAACAAATCATAGCTGGTGTTCATTAATATTGACATTTCTTCACAAATTTAAAAGAAAATCTGCATTTCATGGTTGAAAATGGCTAGAAAAGCCATCTGCTGTTTGAAATCAAGCTTCATTTTTCCAGCGCAAAAAACGTTTGGGACGAATCGACATCATGAAATAAAATAAAGTTAACAACATCTCACCAGACCCCCCCCCCCCCCCCTCTTACTTTTTCAGTATCCTCAATGAAGCATTACAATCACAGCACAGCTCATATAGCGGCTGGCTAGTTAGCTAGCTAACGTTAGCTTGCTAAACACGCCATGTTTTTATACTAAAGTTACACTGCTAACAAAAAATGAGCAGGAACAGTTCTTGTCTCATTTGTGGTCTGATAGACGGTATAACCATCGAATTTAGCGCCGTGTCGCCATTTTCCAAGGGACTGTAGCGAGCGGTCATCAGCTACGGTCATCAGCTACGGTCATCAGCTACGTCATCAGCTACGTCATCAGCTACGTCATCAGCTACGTCATCAGCTACGGGCTGTCATATTTGTCCAGGCAATCGTCACACATTGTTTTTTTTTAGATATGCCCGAACAAGTGGGTAAAGTTAGTTTAACTTTGGTCTTTGTTGTAATTTGATAGCTGCTAAAAAATAAATGTATTTGTTTGGAAAAAATTGACTTCGTACAAGTGTGACAAACAACAACATTAAAGTTGAACCCTGTCTTTATGTTGACTCAAGAAGACAGATATAATTGTTAGAAATCCTCAAAGTTGAGCAATGCTACAAGAGCAAAATCATGTTCTCACCACTTGTAAGTCAACATCTGCAAAGATTCATTGAAACAGTCCCTGATCCAAACGCAAACAACAGGATCATCCCCTCCAAACTAAAAACACAAACAAACAGGATTTGTTCTGGCTCTCGTTCCCATCATTGATTGGGAGGTTGTTTTTTGATACACAGCTGGAACTGTGCAACGACTGTAAATATAAAAGTTGTTGTTAACGCAGCGGTTCCCATCCGATAATGGCTTGCGACAAAAAATAAAAAACAAAGCGAAGTCCACGAGTGACCCCTCAGCAAGGGGTTACAGCCTCAGTGTGGCTGCTGTGAGCAGGTCAGAGACATGACACAAGCAGTGGGACACATGCAGTATTTCATGAGTGGATGGTGAAAATACAGCTTGAACAAGTGACCCGTCAGATTCATTTTGGGACTTCTGAGTGTCCTCACCACCGTGTTAAAGGTTTGTAACAAAAATATGATTTAGATCATTTGAGAAACAGACATTTGTATTGATCATCCGTAACTCCACCGATGTGACTTCAGCTGCACTTAAGACTGTTCTGACCATCGTCCAGGGCTCAGTGTGACAGCAGGAGTCAAACCTCTTGACATCGCGGAGGCGAATGAGTCATATTTATGTTTCAGTATTTTCTTTTATTGAAGCCACCTCACCACAAAACACTGCAGGACTGCGGCTGCAGCTTCCTCTGGTGATACGGCAGCGGAGCGTTAAAACACGTGGCTGCGTTGTGGACCGGGCCAGAAGGGCCAGCGTGCTAAGACCGCATGGCCCGAGACTTCCGATGGAAGTCCAAAGCCTGGGCTGTCAGTATGCCCAGTGTAAACTAGCATCATGCCCCTATATGGGTGCTTATGGCGTGAGATAACCACTAGAGCCCCTTAGACCCCTCGGCGCATGGTGTGAGGGCCCACATAAGCAAGCCTATCACTAGGACCCTCCAAACCCCTTACGCTTCCAGTGTGAGGGCCAATAGACCCTTTGAAGTTTCAAACGTGAGCTGACCAATAGACCCCTTGTTGTTTAAAACATAAGTCAGCTGACCATGGCCCCCAGACCCCTTGCTGTTTAGAATGTAAGCTGATCACAAGAGCCACCCCGGGGCCCTATGGAACCTACAGTTTGAGGGTCCATGGCACCCTCTGCACTTAAAGCATGAGTTAACCCGCAACGAACGAGAATATATGATAACATCCAAAAGACATGCGTCCAAATCCTCCCATCCCTCCTTTGATAAAGAGACATCTCAAGCATGATGATGATGATGATGATGATGATTGAAGGACAGAAACGCTTGAATTCATAGAATCACAGGACAGCAAACAGCAATGTGTCATTGCGCAGAAACGGTTCTGTTTAGAGGCTGTCAGTTCTGATGTTCTGTTTGCTGAGCGGCTACAGTGTGGTCTAACGTCAGGGGTTGTTATGAACAGCCTCTACAAGTTCTTTATCTCAGGCATCATGTATATGTGTACATTGATTAAGCGCGAGCAAACACGGTGAATTAGGTCTGTGTAAACAGGCTGGAGGCAAAACCTAATGGCATCACATGACAGGCCAGCCCTGCGCGCACACACTGCGTAAAGATGTGGCCGTCATTTAAATCCCCCGATGATGGCGTGAACATCAACGTGCGCGTCGGATACTCTCACGATGTCGATCAGATGGAAACAAGGAGCAAAAGAAAAGAAAAAGAAGAGTCCACCTGATGCAGGAGGCTCGCCGGATAAACCGAGCGCGCACGGAGCGCAAAGTTAAACAGAAACACTTGTTTTTCGGCACAGATGGCGCCATGCATGCCAGCTTCTCCATAACAAATGTTTGCAAGCCAAGTTTGGCAACTTTCCTGACAAGATAAAACTGTTGACTTCGAATGGACTCGCACACAAACAGAATAAACACGTCTTAAAAAATGAAGCTCCAAATAATAAAAACAGGCAGATACGTTTGCGCACATAAGAGCCAATTAGTCGAAGTCGAAGCCAAAATCTCCCCTAAAATGGTCGGGTTAACAAGTGAGGAATTACGTAAGCATGCAACCCAGTTGTGGATATGGCAGCGAGTTTGCATGCTTCCTCGGAATCAGGAGTTGCCACTATATTTCCATAAAGACGGTTCATCTGAGGGGAAAACCGCATGAACCTGCCGCGTTTCCTCGAGCACAACACGGTGAAAAAGTCTGTTTACATAGCGCTCAATGTTTATTCAGCATTCTATACTTTCTAAATTATTATTATTATTATTAATGGCGCCCTGCTCACTGAATAAAACATGAATTATTAAGAGCTAGGCATCCAGATCATGCACCAAAGTGTCCGCTTTCCTCATCGGGTTTCAGCGACTTCGCTTCAGATCTCGTTGCACCGGAACAAAGAAAAAGTGGTGAAAATGCATCACGAATGACGATGCAACAACTCCCTGTGATGTGGATTATCTGGGCTAAAGGGAGCTGAACACCCGCAGACATTCAGAGATACAGTCGATCATGCGGTGTACCCCCCCCCCCCCCCCCCCCAAATAAAAAAATAAAAAACAATAAAACAGCAAGCGCACAAATGCCTCGTGCCTCACCTGGATGGAAGGTTAACTGCAGAAACACAGCCAGCAGTATCCAGTGGTATTCCATAGTTATTATTCCATGGGTCCAGCCGTGAAGGTGAGCCTCTCCGGGGTTAAGGTGTCTCTACTCTACTCGCCCGCGCGCGTCGGAGTTGTGGAGAAGTTGAACTGTGCGATGTGTAGAGAGGCGCACTTTACAAGCCTTTAAAGGCGCAGACGCTCAGTGGAGCTCGCCAACAAAAGCAGCAAGCAGCCGTCGCATATATCCGCCAACATTGCTGTGGAGCGCGCCAGAGTCGTGGGGACGAGACGCGGGAACGAACAGGTCGGTGTGTGTGACTCTGACTGACTGTGGCGTCAACATGTTTTTATGGGGAGCCGAGTGGTGGAGCCTGTTACTCACGAGGGGAGGGAGGCGTTGTGGGACCTGTCGTCTGCTTTACCGACAAAGAAAAGACGCAGCGCAGAGACGCAGACAAGACAGAGCCCAGCATCCACGCTTCCTTTTTCATCTGTTATTTGATGAAACATTGAAGTCTTTCCAAACTACTTCTCTTAAAGAAAACACACTCTGAACACACGCACATCTCTAAGGACACGATTATAATTACTTCTCCAGTATTTTATGAGCATTCTTTCACAACACACATTTGAAATCATTAAAAACAAAAAAACTCAATTGAGACAAGAAAATCACATAATGACCCTTTGTATTTTCCCTCATGAGACCCCACATGACGGTGTTTTTCTAGTAACACTCCCAGAGTTGGCCTAGTTTTCCATTGGCTCAAACACGCAAACCAGGTCTGGTCTCTGCATGATGTTGAATTAGCAATTCTATTTTGTTATTGAAAACAGCCGTTTTTAATCCCAACAACAGCAAGTTTGCCCTTAATTGTTTCCTTTGACTGCTCATAACAGACCTCATTATCTGCTGTGATCACAGATGTGAATGACACAATTTAGGGGAAACCATTAGGTTTGTTTTCCATTCATCCTGTGACGTGATAGACCGTTTAAGTTTTTATTTACATTCTTATTATTTAACATTTTTACATCTTCAGAGTTGTGCATCTTAAGTGGTTTAACCAGTTCTTGCATCAAATTTAAATCACTTCTTAAAACACATTGATTTTAGTAAATTGACTTTATTTTATTTATTTCTTAGTTAATTTTTTATGGTATCGACCGTCTCACTGAGCTTTCTGTTATTGTTATTATTGCTTTGCTTTTGTTGCTTTGTCTGTCAAAGCACTTTGTAAACTCAAAGGTGCTTGGATGTGGCCCAAAACCAAACCCAAACGCCGTGTGTCAGTAATGCCATACTTATTTTTTTTAGTCAAAAAATGACAACAAACCATACTGCGGTGGCGTTTACAACCCGGGGCCACGAATACCGTTACTACACGCATTTAAACAAACCTCATGACATTTGAGAGACATGTTTAGGAAACAGGTCATCAAAAAATGTGGCGAGAATACAAAGTTCATAACAAATGATGCAGGCGGCAGAAGCATGTAGCTTCATGTGGCACAAAAATGTTCCAGACTAGACTCTTCTTGTACTTGTACTTCTTGTCCTCTTGTAGCTAAACCACGATCTGCTCAGTAAATACAGCATAGAGAGAGGCAAAGTCCCGCCCCTTCCAGTGTCACTTTATTTTGGAAAAAAACTTAAAATAGTCAATGGTAAGGGATAAATATTTTTGTTGATCGTGTTTAAATTGCGCCATGAATTAAAACATAATGATGTTTGTCAAGATCATTTGGCAGATCAACAAGATCTCAATCTGTCGTAGTATCATTCACTACACCTCTCGTTTCGCACAATGCACGTCACCAACACGGCCGTTAGCTTGGCTTGCTAGCTAGCTAGCTAACTTAAGCTATGGTTCACGCACAAATGTAACGTGATCTTGCTTGATGTATTTTCAATAGAAAGGAGTGAGACCTGTTATTGGTGTGAGAACATCCTGGTATGAAAACACTCGTAGCTTCAGCGAGAGACGTCACTTTAAGACACTTCTGGGTTTGTAGTTTTTCTTAATTCATATTTTCAGTCTTCAACAGTTTTACAACAAAATGCAACTTTCTTGACGTGCAAAACGATCTTTTAACTCGACAAACACATTACATTCCATTACATTCCATTACAGTCATTTAGCAGACGCTTTTATCCAAAGCGACTTACAATAAGTGTATTCAACATCGGTATTCAAGAGAACTACTGTCACCAGAAGTCATAAGAACATCTCCTTTTTTAAACAAGCATCTAAGAGCATAAACCAGAGCAAAAGTACAGAAACAAACTAATACGAATACAATAAGTGCAACAAACTAATACGAATATAATAAGTGCTGAGTGGAAGGCTCAGGTAGTACTTCTAGAAGAGGTGAGTCTTCAGCCTGATGAAAGATGGGCAGCGACCAGGACAGAAAACAGCCGTGACCGACCAAACACCATGTGTGCCAATTCTGGCACAATTCAAACCGGATCAAGTAATTCACTAACAAGGACCACACCAATAACAGGATAAGTTTCGAGAGTTTTTATTGCGTAATGGAAAGATAGTTAGGTTTAGGAAGCAGAAGGGGTCGAGTGATGGAGGGATGTATGGGTAGGGGTAGAGGGATGAAGGGTAGGGGTAGGGGTAGAGAGATGAAGGGATGTAGGGCAGAGGGATGAAGGGATGTAGGGTAGAGGGATGAAGGGATGTAGGGTAGGGTAGAGGGATGAAGGGTAGGGGTAGGGGTAGAGAGATGAAGGGATGTAGGGTATAGGGATGAAGGGATGTAGGGTAGAGGGATGTAGGGTAGGGGTAGAGATATGAAGGGATGTAGGGTAGAGGGATGAAGGGATGTAGGGTAGAGGGATGAAGGGATGTAGGGCAGAGGGATGAAGGGATGTAGGGTAGAGGGATGAAGGGATGTAGGGTAGAGGGATGAAGGGATGTAGGGTAGAGGGATGAAGGGATGTAGGGTAGAGGGATGAAGGGATGTAGGGTAGAGAGATGAAGGGATGTAGGGTAGAGGGATGAAGGGATGTAGGGTAGGGTAGAGGGATGAAGGGTAGGGGTAGGGGTATAGAGATGAAGGGATGTAGGGTAGAGGGATGAAGGGATGTAGGGCAGAGGGATGAAGGGATGTAGGGTAGAGAGATGAAGGGATGTAGGGTAGGGATCGAGGTAGAGAGATGAAAGGAGGTAGGGTAGGGATAGAGGTAGAGGGATGGAGGGAAGTGATGGAGGACAGTTGGTGTCTGGCGGCTGGTGGGAACGGAGACTGTTGAGTGGGGCCATCTCTGGGGAGCTCCGGCGGTGCAGAGTCCCCTGCCGTTCCTGTAATCCTGCAAGAGAGAAAAAATAGGAAAACAAAAAATGGGGTTGGGGGGGAGGGATGAGAGAACAGAGTCGAAGAGGAAGTGAACAGGTGCGTTGAGCTTAAATACTTGTGCAGGGGAAATGAGCCGTGTTCTGGGCGTGGTCCCGTTCCTGAACTAAGTTCATGAAACTAAATTTATTTGTCTTCAGCCGTTGACTCTCGTACATATTTTTGGGGGAGTAAGGTCCCGTGGTGGTCCACCAGAGGGGGCGGGACTTCGCCTCTCTTCTCTTATAGTTTGCGTATGTTTAGTCACGAGTGCTTTAGGTCCCTGACCCACATGGCGCTGCAGGGCGACTCATCTGACAGGGCTCCCTTGGGGAGAGTTTGAAATAACAAGTTCCTGTATTCATTAGCTGTTTTGGACCCTTAAGCAAAAACAAAATGCTTGTTGTAAAAATGTCTCACTACCATTAAAGATATGAACCATAAACTCAAGCCTAAATAGGTTCTTACTGTCATTTAATATCTTTCACGATCACTTCTCATAACGTGAGCACCACAGACGACCCTTAAAGGCTCTAATGGCCTGAAACCAAACCTCTAATTTAACTTCCTCGAAGCATTAACTCCTGTAAAAGACCCATCAATTATCACACATTGATTTTTCCATTCACACAAATGTCTTTTAGGGTAACGGAAAATGTTTTGTTGTTTCTGATTAACAATGTGAAAACGGGTTGTTGTCAGATTCAGAAACACGGTTATTGAATGGGAAAATTAAATGTAGTTGCTTTTGAGGATCTGAATAATGCACAAAATCAAAGCTGTATTCATACGTCCTCTTGAGCCAGAGCATCTCTACCTATAAGCACATGGTTGTAATGTGAGAATGTTTCGTCTACGCTGTGATCAGATAAGAGGAAGCATCGGTCTCCCCTCTCGGCCTCCATCACAAAGTTTTTAAAGTGTCTCTTTCCAAATCATGTCCTCTGTTCGGTGGAAACATTGGGGGAAGACGCTGAGCGACATAAGTAGCAGCATGATACTTATCAACAAATCCGTGTTTGCGGAAACGTACGATGATTCACGGCAGTGTTATTACCAACAGCTGTTTTCAAGTACAGATCTGACGACTGTACACGTGTAGTGAGCTCCTCACTGGACCCTCATGGTTCCCAAGACCGCAGGGTCAGAATGACTACTGCTGTTAAAGAAAGAGGCTAGAATATAAAAAAGAGCTTTTATCGCTTGAAATACTCCACAGTGTGAATTGTCAACTTTACACTTCCTTCAATTTTATACATATCACATTAACTTGTTGCAATCTCAACTCACAATCATGCTTTGTTTGTTATGAGCAATAAACCTATCAACGTGATGCTAACAGGCTGCAATGAACCTCTGAGAGTCACAAGAGAGGAAGTAGCAGGTCTGGCACAGCGATATTCGAATATTGTCTGTGCTCCGCTCGTACAGCGGGGAGGCCCCAGCTGTCAGTTATCACCTGACACACATTAAAAACAGCTTCCCAGAGAGGGAAGGCTGCTTGTCGCTTGACTTCAGACACATTTACAACGTAGATATGACTGGAAATTGCAGCGTTTGAGAGAGGAGACGTTTTACCCAAGAAAGTTTGCTTAGATATGAAAGTAGACAACTCTGTCATTCCCTCCATCGCCTTTTGTTTTAGTTTCAAATAGGATTGGGAACAGGCAGGTGAGAAGAACCAGTGGGAATAAGCTTCAGCAACGCTCCTGTAACATTCACAGGCCTCGTTTGCTTCAGCCAATGTTGACATAGCCAATGAAAGCAAGGTGTAACAACCCAGTTCAGGAAATACTGTTGGAACTCTCAACTGCGTTTACAGGGCAACTTCATTTCAACTCGCCGTTTTAAAGTGTTTTAAGTACGTGGTAATGTTGCAAAGAAAAACAAAATTCAAAAAACGCGAAATAATTAGTTGGTTAGGTTTACGCAACAAAACTACTTGGTGGGAGTGATTGATTAAAAAACATCGTGGTTTGGCTTGAAGTTAAACAAGTTAACATCAACCTTTGGTTTCACAAGAGACATACGCAGCAGTGTCCTGGGTGAAAGTCCTGTTTGTCCTGTTGTAAAGTGAAATAAAACAATATCAAAATACATCAAAACTACTTGGTTAGGTTACTTGGTTTGGTTTAATTGGCTTGACTACATGTTTTACATTATTTAAGCTCCAGACCTAAATTCAAATAAGTGAACTTTGACTTTTTGTTTCACACAGAACTAATGTTGCACGGTGTATCGATACTAAAAAGGTACCGCGGTACCCGTACGTTAAAAACGATACGATTTTGCATCTTTTTAGTATCGATACTTCATTAAAATAGCGTGCGATCAGAGCGCCTCGCTGTTCCGCTCCCTGTCATGCTGCCTGCAGGCATTGACTGCAAGGGGGCGGGGCTACCCAGCGCTCACACAGGCGGCAGGCAGCGCGCACTCACAGCAAGTGATCGCAGGGGAGATGGCATCAAGTGCAGCAGCTTTTGCCGACCGTCCTCGGCTTGTTGGAAAAAAAGCTGCTCGAAAAATTCCACGCGAGACTGGTGTAAAAATCATTGATCATTGGACATTTATTCACGCAAGAAGGAACAGAGTTGAAACACAAACAGGTTATGCATCAAGGCTGCTCAGAGGTCTGCGTCTGAGCTTGAATCATTTATACCTGTAAACACAGGGTGGGCCATGGTCCCGGTCACAAAGGAAAACATTCATCGCATCTGGCGTTTGTTGTCAGAACACTTCACACTTTGGACCAGTTCAAGGATCATGCTCGTAGTAAATTAGCAAGGCGCCAGTCCTGGCGTTTTCAGTAGCTTGGATGTTATTTAGGGTAGCAAGCTGTAACCTCGAACTTGTTCCTCCTAATAGACAAAACATCTGTGGTGGTGTTCACTTTCAATGTCAGTGAAAGTTCAAGCAGAGTCACTTGAGGACCTGATAGAAACCACTATTATCGTATCGTAAGTATCAGGTATCATGATATTTATGGCAGGTATCATATCGAAGTCATAATTTTGGTAACGTGACAACCCTACACAGAACATGGACAGCTGTTTCCTGGGTGAAAGTCCAGTTTCTCTGCGTCGCAGTTGTAAAACGTTTTAAACGGTTTGACTTAAAATGACTAAGAAATGTAAACAAAACTCAACAAACATAATTGGTGAGGTTTAGTAAAACGTTATTTATTGTTACGTTATTTAAGCTATGTAGGTCAAATAAAATAATTAAACATGTACTTTGGATATATATATATACTCACAAAGGGACATGAACAGCGGTCTCCTGGGTGAAAGTCCTGTGTTTGTTCTGTTGCAGATTTTAACAGTTTCAGACTTGGGGTTAACAAAACAAAGTAAAAAAAGGCAACAAATCTACTTTGATGAGTTTAGGTAACAAAAGTACTTGGTTAGCTTTAGGAAATAAAACATAATGGTTTGGCTTAAAATTACTTCAAAACATAATTTGAGCTATGTGCGTAAACTAAAATAAGTTAACATTTGGTTTCAAACAGGACCTGAACAGCAGTCTCCCGGGGGATAGTCCTGTGTTTGTCCTGTGTCACAGTTTTAAATGTGGTTATTGCATACATTTTAAACGAAACGAAAGAACCCCAACACATCGACAAAACCAAGTTATCATTTTGTGAAAAACATTGTGGTTTGGCTTAACCGTTAGTTACATTATTTAAGCTGTGGGCATACATTTAAAATGAATGAACATTGACTTTTGTTTTCACTAGGGACACGTACAGAGGTCTCCCGGGTGAAAGTCCTGTGTTAATCCTGTGTCACAATGTTAGACCATTTTAAACATGTGGTGAACATTATAAATTGGAACAAAACATGCTACAAAACTATACTTGCTTCGGTTTGGGCTACTACTTGGTTATGATTGGGCTACAAAACTACTTGGTTAGGATTGGTTAAAAACATCATGGTTTGACTCAAAATGACTGTTTGTTACATTATTTAAGCAACAGAAGTTAATTAAAATGAGTGAATGTTGATTTTTGGTTTCACACAGGAAGTGAAAGTCCTGTGTTTGTCCTTGTGTCGCAGTTTTAAACACATGACACAAAACTGAACAAAAAACATGACAAAATTACTTGGTTAGTGCAAATAAGATCAATGCCCAAAACAGAGAAAGATCAAAGAAATATAAACAGGATAACAGTATGAACCATAACATTACAAACAGGTTAACTTCATGGATCATAAACATATAATCAGGTTAACTTCATGGATCATAAACATATAATCAGGTTAACTTCATGGATCATAAACATATAATCAGGTTAACTTTATGGATCATAAACATATAATCAGGTTAACTTTATGGATCATAAACATACAAACAGGTTACCAGTTTAATAACATAGTAAGGTTATGGATCAGTATAATTGGGGTTGTATGTAAGTATGACTGTAGAGTATCAGATTTATGGTATGAGTAGTGTAACAAGACACGGTTACAGAATGTCCATGATGACTAACTCATGTGCAAAATATTTACTCCGTCATTTTCACCAATACAAGTTAGAATGTAAATTGTAAATACAGTACATTTAATTCGTCAAAATACACTCGTTCTGCTCCACACATGGAGTTCAGCTGTGTGTTCTGTATTTTGAACGTTGAACCATATGATGGATTTCGTTCAAACCAAACTTTTTTTAACTACTTGGGCCATGAGAGCTTAATTCACTGCGACTTGACATGTTAAAAAAAGAAGAAAACAAAAAAAATTCAAGGAAACGTCCGCATTTACAAGAACACGCTGCAAGGAATGAAAAGTCCACCAATTAGATGAACGGAAGTCACAGAGCACACCGTGGAAATCAGGCTTGAGGCGCATATATGCATCCGTTTGTTTTTTCATCACATTTCTGTATTTGACTGTGTTTTCTGTAGTTGTTGGTGTTTTCTTTATTTGTTGGTGTTTTCTGTATTTGTTGGTGTTTGGTTGTGATAGTGTTTTCTGTGGTTGTGATAGTGTGTTTGCTGTGGTTGTGATAGTGTGTTTTCTGTGGCTGTGATAGTGTGTTTTCTGTGGTTGTGATAGTGTGTTTTCTGTGGTTGTGATAGTGTGTTTTCTGTGGTTGTGATAGTGTGTTTTCTGTGGTTGTGATAGTGTGTTTGCTGTGGTTGTGATTGTGTGTTTTTGGTGGTTGTGATAGTGTGTTTTCTGTGGCTGTGATAGTGTGTTTTCTGTGGTTGTGATTGTGTGTTTTCGGTGGTTGTGATAGTGTTTTCTGTGGTTGTGAGAGTGTGTTTTCTGTGGCTGTGATAGTGTGTTTTCTGTGGTTGTGAGAATGTGTTTTCTGTGGTTGTGATAGTGTGTTTTCTGTGGTTGTGATAGTGTGTTTGCTGTGGTTGTGATTGTGTGTTTTTGGTGGTTGTGATAGTGTGTTTTCTGTGGCTGTGATAGTGTGTTTTCTGTGGTTGTGATTGTGTGTTTTCGGTGGTTGTGATAGTGTTTTCTGTGGTTGTGAGAGTGTGTTTTCTGTGGCTGTGATAGTGTGTTTTCTGTGGTTGTGAGAATGTGTTTTCTGTGGTTGTGATAGTGTGTTTTCTGTGGTTGTGAGTGTGTTTTCTGTGGTTGTGAGAGTGTGTTTTCTGTGATTGTGATAGTGTGTTTTCTGTGGCTGTGATAGTGTGTTTTCTGTGATTGTGATAGTGTGTTTTCTGTGGCTGTGATAGTGTGTTTTCTGTGGTTGTGATAGTGTGTTTTCTGTGGCTGTGATAGTGTGTTTTCTGTGGTTGTGATAATGTGTTTTCTGTGGTTGTGATAGTGTGTTTTCTGTGGTTGTGAGAGTGTGTTTTCTGTGGTTGTGATAGTGTGTTTTCTGTGGTTGTGATAGTGTGTTTTCTGTGGTTGTGATAGTGTGTTTTCTGTGGCTGTGATAGTGTGTTTTCTGTGATTGTGATAGTGTGTTTTCGGTGGTTGTGATAGTGTGTTTTCTGTGGCTGTGATAGTGTGTTTTCTGTGGTTGTGATAGTGTGTTTTCTGTGGTTGTGATTGTGTGTTTTCGGTGGTTGTGATAGTGTGTTTTCTGTGGCTGTGATAGTGTGTTTTCTGTGATTGTGATAGTGTGTTTTCTGTGGCTGTGATAGTGTGTTTTCTGTGGTTGTGATAGTGTGTTTTCTGTGGTTGTGATTGTGTGTTTTCGGTGGTTGTGATAGTGTGTTTTCTGTGGCTGTGATAGTGTGTTTTCTGTGGTTGTGATAGTGTGTTTTCTGTGGTTGTGATTGTGTGTTTTCTGTGGCTGTGATAGTGTGTTTTCTGTGGCTGTGATAGTGTGTTTTCTGTGGCTGTGATAGTGTGTTTTCTGTGGTTGTGATAGTGTGTTTTCTGTGGCTGTGATAGTGTGTTTTCTGTGATTGTGATAGTGTGTTTTCTGTGGATGTGATAGTGTGTTTTCTGTGGTTGTGATAGTGTGTTTTCTGTGGCTGTGATAGTGTGTTTTCTGTGGTTGTGAGAGTGTGTTTTCTGTGGCTGTGATAGTGTGTTTTCTGTGATTGTGATAGTGTGTTTTCTGTGGCTGTGATAGTGTGTTTTCTGTGATTGTGATAGTGTGTTTTCTGTGGCTGTGATAGTGTGTTTTCTGTGGTTGTGATAGTGTGTTTTCTGTGGCTGTGATAGTGTGTTTTCTGTGATTGTGATAGTGTGTTTTCTGTGGCTGTGATAGTGTGTTTTCTGTGGTTGTGATAGTGTGTTTTCTGTGGCTGTGATAGTGTGTTTTCTGTGGTTGTGAGAGTGTGTTTTCTGTGGCTGTGATAGTGTGTTTTCGGTGGTTGTGTGTGCTGTATTTTTGCTTCACTGGGGGAGCGGTATCCTGAGGGGAGTCGGTGGCAAACAAATATAACAATAAATGTTCTTGTTCAACTCAGACAACAACTTGTTTTTCCCTTCAACTAGTGATAGAAATATCAGATTTTCACAATAAAATGCATTTCTGCATGTAATAACCAAGTTATTTCAAGTAAAAGTGAATCACTCTCACCAGGACCAGGAGGTGACAGTGATTCACTTTTACTTGGCGCTCTTCTCTGGTTAGTAAATGTTGCCGATGAAGGCAGAATGAGTTCAGGTGTTGCCCGTGCTGAATCAGTAAAGCAGCAGCTGTACTGACTCTGCTCGACCGCTCCAGGACTACGACCACCTCCACTGACATCCGTTCAAAGAGGCCTGAAGCAGAGTTTGAACGTGTTTGCTCTGACACATGGAGGGCGTGTTGTGGCCTTTTAAAACAGTCTTGCACGTTGGTGAATTTAGCGAGTTTATTTCTGTCAGTCTGGCATAAGAAAGGAGTAAATGTTCCCCACGGAAGCCTGAGGCTCCTACAGTTTGCCAACACAGCCCACTGTCACTGGTCACATGAATGGTCGGGAGTCATCCCCAGGCCACGGCCAGAAGTCACAAAGCACATGACTACTATTGGCTCAGTAGCATGTCTACACAGAAAAAGGGCCACACATCAAAGCGCACACACATAGACTCCCAGAACACCTCAAGATAAAAAAGGGTTTTTTTTTGCAAAAACAAGCCTTCACCAGTAAAAAGAAAGCAACCACATGCACTTTGCTTTGAGTAAACATTTTTGTATTCAGATCAAACCTTCCAGAGAGCACTGAGGAGCAGTGGTCCAATAGCATGAAGAGATGTTCAGCGACAGTTCATCGATTCAACACATTTTGGCTCGGAGGCAAAGAATCCGCCAGCACATGTACTGGGAATTATTATTTGGAGCAAATCTGTGGGAATTGCTTTTTTTCAGTTTAGTACGAACTGAGCGTGGTTCATTATGGAGCGTGAGGCAGACATTAATGTTTAAATACACTATGGGGTGGAGTGGAACTGAACAGCTAGGTATCCGGTGTCCTCAACAATCACCACCATAGTTTAAGACCAAGTGGTGCTCGTCAAACCTGAACCATCAAAGACTTTTCTTTTCAAATGAAGCACCCTGTCATGGATCATCAACACTATGTTGAGATCTAAACTCACATATTCAGTGTCTGTAGTGGGTGGAGCTGTACACGCGTTTCTATGGCTCCTAAACGGATGTTTATGGAACAATTTAGAAAATATATGTTTGCAAAATCCAGAAAAAAACGTGGCAAAACATTCTGCGTGATGAATGTAAAAACTAGTGCTGGGCAAGTTAACGCGTTATTATCGCGTTAACGCATTAATAAATTCACGCCGACAATTATTTTATAGCGCGTTAACGCATTTTTTAAATTTTGAAATTTTGAAAGTCCGTTGCTCACTGGCAGCGGTGGAGGAATGGAGACGACTGGACATCGCTGGTAAAGTCAGCAGACACTCAGATCTCCGTGGTCCACTCAGCAGACACTCACATGTTACTGCACCGATATGCTGACATTCACCGTAAACACATTCAAACGGCACAGATCGGGAGCGAGCGAAGGACTTTGAAAGATAGCGGAAAGATTAACGTGAGACAACATCCGGTTTCTTCAGACGAACATCCGGTTTTCAGAATAAGATGCCAACAAAGTATGCATTATATTCACATTAAGTATAAAACATGTTACCTGCATCTCGTGACTTAAAGGGAAAATACACATAAATTGTGGGTAAAGTGTCTTTATTCTTTGATCGCTGGGTAACCATCATTACCTCGGAGTTACAGCATTGTGTTGATGAACAGCAGAGCTGCAGTGGAACGTTTCACATACAGTCACACACTGAGCACAGATAGTGAAGAGATAGAACTGCTGCTGTGTAAAGGGAATACTGCTGTTAAAAAGAACCTGATGTGTTTAAAGTTTTTACAAACCAAATGTTATTGCCCTTTTGTTCATAGAGCAGTACTTTTAAAATAAAAGTGCGCAATACACTACTTTTGAATTCATTATTGAACTTTGCCATAACAATGCGATTAATCGCATGGATTTTTTGCGATTAATCGCAATTAAAAATTGTAATCGTTGCCCAGCACCAGTAAAAACATACTTTCAATACAACAGACAAAGTCATATGTTGGCGCCACTGGTTGCTGACCTTTATCCCTGGATATACATGAACTAATGGAAGACAGAGACCGTGTTTGTGCTTTGACATACGACATAACCTCTTAAACACCAGCTTTACTTGAAAAAAAGTAAACATGATAACACCAATCATGTAAGAAATCATTCACATTATTATGTCGTGAGAAAGACACCAAATACAAGTCTGCGTGGGAACAAATTAAGTTTTTATTTTTTCGATTTTATTGAACTCTCAGACTCCGGATGAGAGATTTAATAGAAGGAACCTTTTGAAATATTGTCCATGTAAATAAACTATTTTTTTTTTTTAAAAGGAGCAAGATGTGACCAAACAAAAGTTGGCGTAGCAACTAATAAATATAAAAGTCAGTCTTCCCGTACTGCCTCAGCCTCCAGCGCTCTCATATGATTCCTGAAAGCAGACTGTCCTCACAGTCATGAGTTAGCATGTTTTTCTGGCTTGCAGCAAGTTTCCCAACAACAAGAACTGCCTATGTGATTGCAGCTATAAATTCGAGACAAGAGATCAGTGGGTTTATTTCCCCTAATTATTCTGTGACGAATCAACGGCAGTATATCTCCCAGAGATGGTGCTTTAATCTGGATATGATGCAAAAAAAAAGAAAAAATCTAGGAAATGTAGAGGAGAAAAAAAATTGAAATGGGACACCGGCTGGTGTCCTCGAGGACACGCGGGCGGCCAGGAGACAAATCTATTTTACAGCAGATCAGTCTAAACCCCTCGACCATAACTCCTGGAGCGACGCTCCCAGAGGAGCGCCGGGATGGAGACCACACGGAGCGGCAACGCGGCGTCGAGTTTCACCAAGGAGGCTGATGTTCCGTATCAAACAAACCAAAGAGATCGCTAATCCAATTGTCTCACACTCACTCGTGCAGCCAAATATATCAAAATCAGATTGCCTCTCACTCTTGCAAAGTAAAACATGATGCAATCAAATACACCCCCCCCCCCCCCCACATATCTCTCCAATGAATTATGATCTGGCACGGCCCTCGCCGAGTCTTTCCATGCTGTTAAAAGAGATCTTTATTTGTTATTCCAAATCGAATCTCGGTATCTTGGTTCTGAAAGCGTTCAGCAAATGCGCCGCTTGTGCTTTGTTTGCATTGCATTTGCTATAGTCAGCCTTCCATTTGGCAACTCAAAGAAATGAATTGTTCCTGTGGGAAGCCAGGGTCAACCAGGATCCAATCATATGATTTGTTCCATATTTCTGTGTGCTAACTTGCCCGACATAGTTGTTTTCTGGTTTTGTTTTCGTCACTCCAGGTTTGTTTTTGAGTGCAAACCCTGTTCGACACATTTCTGACAGAGCCCAACAACCCCTGCAGGGCGCTAATTGTCCTCAGCGCGTCTCGATTAAAGTCTTAGAAATGAAGTCAAACGGTGTGAAGTGGATCAGCAGCACACCAAATCACGTTATGAATAAACAAGTGTCGTTAGTGTGTGGCTCCCCTCTGCAAGATCCTTATCGTTACACATTAGCACATTTGTTAGATTAGGTTGTTAGGTTAATTTGCTTTGCTTTAACTTTAACAAGCGTGTGTGTGTGTGTGTGTGTGTGTGTGTGTGTGTCAGTCTGTCCAACACATTTAGTCCAGACTCAAATTCGTCAGCTGTTTAAAGGATTGCTGTGAAATGGTGTCCAGATATTCGTGGTCCCCAGACGATGAATTGTGATGAATTTTACAGGTTACGTTTTTATTTATTTTGTGAAACATGTCATCATCTACAGAGTTTTTCGTCCTCGAGATCGTTCCATCAACGAGCAACAGACCACAAGTAATTGTCAATGGAAGCCCTGTTGGTCTTTGGTCTCGGTCTCAATACACTTTGGTTTTGACTCGCCTGATATCAGATATCCATCTTCAGTCTGACATTCAGCCTCCACTTTCATCGATTTCCACGGGGGAGGGGGGGGGGTCTGATTTCAGCTAACCGATCACAGAAGACCAACTTATCCGCCTGAATCTAACGTCATTTTAAGTCGACAGGTGACGTGTTGCCACCACAACGTACTTTGTGCCAACGGAGCGGAGAATAAAGAAAGAGCTTAAAGACAGAGCTTATGCGATGTTGGGCCAGGCCATGTACGTAAAAATGTATTTGTTAATCAAGGTGGCCACATCAAATTCAAAAGTATTCTTCAGCTGCTCAAACGACCAAAGAGAGGCCAACAATTGAGAGACGTCGGGGGTAATTCTCCAGGAGTTTTTGTGTTTAAATGTTTTAATCACTTGTAAGGTTTGGAAAATTCACAATGTTTTTTAAATACGTGACAACACCGAACACAGACACCACGCCCAGCTTTAGTGATCCTCTGATACTCTGATATTCGAGCCCCATCATCAGGTCTAAATCTCAACTTGTCCAGTACTTTTGGTTCATTCCCACATAGGCCTACTGTACCTTAAAAACAATGAATGACATTCCAGCCTGGTCTCACTCCCAAGGGCGTTAAATACCAACTGCTTGGGGAGTGGCAGACGGCGTCCTGAAAATGATGCCGTACGGGGCTTCCAATGTAACCACATGTTACAATGCTTAGCTGCAACCGTCTCACAATGCTAACCACATGTTACAATGCTTAGCAGCAACCGTTTCACAACGCCAACCACATGTTACAATGCTTAGCAGCAACCGTTTCACAACGCTAACCACATGTTACAATGTTAGCCGTGACCGTCTCACAACGCTAACCACATGTTACAATGTTAGCCGTGACCGTCTCACAACACTAACCACATGTTACAATGTTAGCCGTGACCGTTTCAAAACACAAACCACATGTTACAATGTTAGCCGTGACCGTCTCAAAACGGTAACCACATGTTACAATGTTAGCCATGACCGTCTCACAACGCCAACCACATGTTACAATGTTAGCCATGACCGTCTCACAACGCCAACCACATGTTACAATGTTAGCCGTGACCGTTTCAAAACACTAACCACATGTTACAATGTTAGCCGTGACCGTCTCACAACGCCAACCACATGTTACAATGTTAGCCGTGACCGTTTCAAAACACAAACCACATGTTACAATGTTAGCCGTGACCGTCTCAAAACGCTAACCACATGTTACAATGTTTGCCGTGACGTTTCACAACACCAACCACATGTTACAATGTTAGCCGTGACCGTCTCACAACACCAACCACATGTTACAATGTTAGCCGTAACCGTTTCAAAACACTAACCACATGTTACAATGTTAGCCGTGACCGTCTCACAACACTAACCACATGTTACAATGTTAGCCGTGACGTTTCAAAACACTAACCACATGTTACAATGTTAGCCGCGACCGTCTCACAACGCTAACCACATGTTACAATGTTAGCCGTGACCGTCTCACAACGCTAACCACATGTTACAATGTTAGCCGCGACCGTCTCACAACGCTAACCACATGTTACAATGTTAGCCATGACCGTCTCACAACGCTAACCACATGTTACAATGTTAGCCGTGACCGTTTCACAACGCTAACCACATGTTACAATGTTAGCCATGACCGTCTCACAACGGTAACCACATGTTACAATGTTAGCCGTGACCGTCTCAAAACGGTAACCACATGTTACAATGTTAGCCGTGACTGTCTCAAAACGCTAACCACATGTTACAATGTTAGCCGTGACCGTCTCAAAACGCTAACCACATGTTACAATGTTAGCCGTGACCGTCTCAAAACGGTAACCACATGTTACAATGTTAGCCGCGACCGTCTCACAACGCTAACCACATGTTACAATGTTAGCCGTGACCGTCTCAAAACGCTAACCACATGTTACAATGTTTGCCGTGACGTTTCACAACACTAACCACATGTTACAATGTTAGCCATGACCGTCTCACAACGCTAACCACACGCAAACCAAGTTGGACACTCCTATCAACGTTTTATGCTAGTTAGCAGATGTCAGCATGCTAACACTTACTATTACGTTATCTCAAAGCACAGGCTCACCACGCTGCTAACATGGCTGTAGACTCTTAATCTTTCTTATCAAGGAGTTTATGGTGTGTTTTGGTACAGAGCCTGAATGAGCTCCTGTTGCTTTTCTTTGAGCTGTAGCTGACCGTTAGATGTGTGAATGTGTGTACTTTCTCATCAGATACGTTACTCTGGAAATACATTTTCATAAATGGAACCAGTCTGCCAAACCTACAGTTCTTTTATTGCTGTACAATCACTACAACACTTTGCATGCACGTCTCACATTACGCAAAGGTCCACTGGCCCATTTGTTATCATCATAACGGACCTTTCAGCCATTTCCATGAAACTTCTCTGGAGAACAAAGCCTCCTTATGGGGCCGTTCTGGGCTCGGTGGTTTCATTTCAACAGCAAATAATGCTTTCGTAATATTTCCATGCAATGAGGGCTTTTTGTGAAAAATTATTTGTTCTGCTACCTGCACGCTAACCTTGTTAACCTTCAACTATCGGTTCATAGCAGGGTCATATGTTTACGAGGAGCCTCGAGCACATCTCCACCGACTATCACAACTTGTCCATCCAGTCCCACCTCCTTTGTACGCTCCCCTGGGCTCACGAGCTACAGCTGCGGTTTTGGAGGAGGTATTGACCCCACTTTGTCTTGGTGCCGGTCTGCCTCAAGGCTTCAACACATTGTGCAAACAAAAGATTAAAAAATTAACGGGAAAACCAGTCGAACACGACTAATTATGCAGGACAAATTATGGAAAAGTTGTTTTTCCAAGTTGTATAACTGTGGAAAGATGTGGGTAAAGTTATAAAATTTAACTTTAAGAGGGATGAAACAAATTCAACAATTGTCCTCTTAACGTGGTGCAATGTCTTCCAGTAAATGTCCCCGATAATTAAACAGCATGTCAGCAGACATCATAGTAGATCAAAGCCCCAGAGAGGAAGGCCTTATGACAGGTGAGCACGGCTGTGATCTGATGGATGCTCCATAAAACTGTAAACTTAACTCAGGACACACACCATCTTACTGTTGAAGATGGTCCACCACGCACACCTGCAGGCTCAGATCATTCGCTGGGCCTCGACATCAGGGCTTCCTTTTCTCCCACTCCATCTCCTACGCCTGAATGCACCGAGCTTCCTCTAGACTCTGCCTCCCTCTGGTGGGAGGAAACGGCGACAAGTCATCTCTCGCTGCTTTCTTTGGGACGTTGAGCTGGTTAAATATAACATAAAACTTCAGCGATATCTAAATGTAATATTTGAATGCATGGGAAGTGACTATTTACTCAAGTATTCTACTGTAAGTTTGAGGTACTTGTACTTTACTTTAATTTTTCCATTTTATGCGACTTTATACTACATTTCATAGCAATGAAACACTTTATACTACATTTTAGAGATATTTTTTTTACTCTACTGTTTTTATCTGCTGTAGGGACTTTTTAGATTAATATTTTACACACAAAAAAACACAGTATAAGCATATTAAATACACCGCATTGTTAGATTAAAGTGAAAGCACTACAGGCATAAAACATTGTTTTTCATGCACTGATCAGTTTTATGTTTTTGGTCTGTTTCCTGTTCCATAATATTTCTTGTTTATTTTACTACTTTGTCTGTTTACATCTGTAAATTTCTCATAAATTCACCAAAAGTTACCTTTAGATAATGCCTCATTTGCATATTTAAACATCACGTTTCAGAAAACTTGTAACACAATAAATACTCCTGAATGTGAGTAATGAAGTGGTGAAGTTTCATGGTGATATCTATGAGGTCATGTTGTGACTCTTCACCTGTAGAGTCTTCTTAATGTGAGTGATGAAGTGGTGAATATTCACCTGTAGAGTCTCTTAATGTGAGTGATGAAGTGGTGAATATTCACCTGTAGAGTCTTCTTAATGTGAGTGATGAAGTGGTGAATATTCACCTGTAGAGTCTTCTTGATGTGAGTGATGAAGTGGTGAATATTCACCTGTAGAGTCTAAATGTCTGTGATGTAACTAAACGTCTCTTTAAGACGTTTCCTCTCAATGAGTTTGTTCTCAGACTCTGATGATAAATCTCCACTTCAGCAGCTCTTACATTCACCAAACTTCACTCGTTCATTCCTCTCTGTGTGCTGAAGGTTCACACATCACTCACACTCATTTATGCTACATTTTATTAATAAAAACATGGAGAAAATAGATTTTTTTTAAATAGCTGTTTTGATACAAAGAGATAGAAAGAATTCCCTCCCTAACCGCCTTTGACTCCAATATGTTAACATGAAACAAGAGTTTTGAATCTGGCTGTATTCAATGTTTATATTTATGTATTGGAAATGTATGAAAATGAGCACATATGTAAATACTGTAGCAGTCGTGCGTTCCTGTCCTGGGGGTCGTGTGATAATTAATTGAGGCAAGAAAGAAGAAAAAACAAAACCTTTGCTTTTGCTATAAAACGGATGATTTTTATGTTTAAATATAAAAATGAGGCTTTTCCGAATTAACATTGTTTTATTTTTTATCTACTGTCACTGATCTATGTAATTTCCCTCACGCCGCTGGTCGTGTGTGTGTGTGTGTGTGTGTGTGAGACATGCCCAAAGGCACTTCTTCTACCAGTCTTGTATTCGTCATGTTGATGTTTTTATGACCAACAGCAACATGTTATATTCATGAACATAAAAAGAGTCGTATTGTTCTCGTCCAGGAATGCTGCTTCTAATATCCTCCGGGACAAATATGTACTTTTAGGATTCTATATTTGGACCCCCCCCCCCCCCCCTTTTATAACAAGGGGTCCTGGAGGGTCTGTTTGGTTGTGTAATCATTTAAAACCACAGCGAGCGGGAGGTCTTGTTCTTTTTTTACATTATAAATCATTTATTGAAATATAAATCATCTGAATGTACATGATGTAACATATTGAAACATAGTATTAACTCATCATATTGGGGGTGATTAGCTATTATTACAGATACTGTACCGTCAACAACACGTCACAAACATTCACATCCACACGGGCTGACTGCACATCTCAAGACCTTTCTGTAGAGCATCCAAAACAAAATGGAAGAAAAGGAGGAAAGTGCAACAGATTATATCACAGTCAAAAGGAATGGCAGTGGCACAGCTGGTACAGTAGCTGGAGGATTACAGAGTCTACACATACACTGATGTATAACATCGACATGATTCTCTAGTCCATCGAGCGTCCGAGTTTAACTAGAACCTGCTCAGAGAACTGCAGGAGTGAGTCCTAAAACCAGGAAGTAATTCTTTTACACTTCCTGTTCCCTCGTCTGGAAGTCAAGTGTGTTTTTGTTGATGTCTGAAATAAGGTCTGTGGTTTTGTTCTACGATATGAAATATGTCAGTAAATACTACTGAGGTGAATTTAGAAGCAGATCTGAAATGTGACGCCGATGCTGAAGTGTCTTAAAGCTGCATTCTCTCTAGTGTCCACCAGGGGGCGACTCCTCTGGTTGTATAGAAGTCTATGAGAAAATGACTACTTCTCTCTTGATTTATTACCTCAGTAAACATTGTAAACATGAGTTTATGGTCTCAATCTCTAGTTTCAAGTCTGCTTCAATACAGCATGATGTTCATTTAGTACATTATGCTCCATTTAGAGTCACACAGACCATAAAGCAGGGGATGCTTTAGGGCGGGGCTACACAGTGATTGACAGGTCTCACGTATACGGCGTCTCTACGTCACTACTCCTCAGTACTAATATGGTCACTTCCTGTTCACTGGTTGCAAAAAAAACAAGATGGCGACAGCCAAAAATGCTGAAGTCAAGGCTTCAAAACTGCGGACCACAAACCGACGGGTGACGTTACAGCAATACGTCCACTTCTTGTATACAGTCTGTGGGTTATAGCCTAGCGTTAGCTTCTTACTGCTGCTGATTGGGTTCACGCTTCAAAGAACCTGAAAAGTGATGTTCGTTTGTGAGGATTATCTTGATGAACAAAGTTTGTAAGTATCAAAAACGTTTGTTTGCCACAGAGATTATTTTCTGTAATAATCCAAAATCCAACAGATGAATCTCATTGGCTTCTTGTTGAGGGAACTAGTGAGATGCTGACTTCCTGTTGGACTTCAAAAACACGTCACCGCTGAAGCTCTTTGAAGACGTCGGGACAGACGATACGGTACGAGACAGGAGGACACAACCTGCTGCCGCAGCTCTTTGAAGACGTCGGGACAGACGATACGGTACGAGACAGGAGGACGCAACCTGCTGCTGAACCTCTTTGAAGACGTCGGGACAGACGATACGGTACGAGACACCGTAATGAACCGTTCTTTGTTAACTGACGTGATGAACTCGGTTTCTCTTTGATCTCCTGTAGTTCCTCATTTTGTTGTCGCTAAATTGATTACGATCCATATCATACATTAAAAACATGATCAAATATGAATATTTCTAATCCGCAAATATCGTCAGAGACTATATGATATCCACGATATGATCGCAGACGTGATTCCTACAGGAGGGAAATGAGTTATATTTGCTTTGTTGCGATGGATTCATCAGAAGCAGCATCGGAAGCATTGCAGAAGCTTAATATGTGCTTACAGAAAAATAACGGTTATCCCAATAATCTCTCTCATATAAAAACAACACCTCTGGAGTATTTACAATACAATCACACTTTGTTTCTTCGTGTTTTCAGACCGAAGTCTGTCGGGGGGACGTTCTGGTCGGGCGACTCAAAAGATCTTCTTCCTCAGAACCACGGTATTCACAAACAACACACGTTTACGTAATGATGAAGTAAGAAAATAGATTTGAATTACTGCACGTGTTCCTGCTATTAAAGGAAACAAACAGCATGTGGTCAGTTCGTCCAGATGTTGAGCTCTTCGAATCGGAGCAGTGCTCCTGATTGTGCCAGCATCAGGTGAGGGTGAAGTGAGTCGACCTGCCAATGCTGCTGCTCGTGTTGGACTCCTTTAGTTTAGTGCGTCTGTAGTGGTTAAATATATATATATACACACATACAGATATATATATCTATATATCATGTGAGCGATATCCTGTGGAGTTGAATTCGTCCCTTCTTGCTTATGTTGCTGTTAAAGAATGCCCGATAGAATAAAGCTTTGCAAATGAAAATGATCCGTTTTAGGTCCGACGCTCAGGCTCGGTGGTTCTCTCGAGTCCCTTAAAGTGTCACGTTCTCTTCGGCGCTCGCTCCTCCAGCCCAACAGGGGGCAGCGTCCAGGGGGGAGTGAAGGTGCGTACTGCCCCCACATCCAGACGGTGAAGTGGTTCTTTAGTTCTGTCCTCTGAACGGGAGGAGGAGGAGGAGGAGGAGGAGGAGGAGGAGGAGCGGAGGGTCGACAGCGACGAGTCTTTGGTTGATTTAACAAGTTTTTGTCTCGAGTGTCCTGCGTCCTCGCAGCTCTTTCCCCCTCCTCTCCTTCGCTGCTCCTGCTCTCCAGGCTGGCTGTTGGTCACAGGAAGCTGTCCTCCCCCAGGTCACTGCAGTCCAGACACATCTCGTCCAGCAGCGTTATGTCCTCCAGGGTCTCGCCCTCGCGCTTGGCGTAAGTGGAGCTGCTGGAGCCCGTCTCGATGGCGCTCTCCTCGGATGTCTCAGAGCTGCAGAGGACACGAAGAACACAAGTCAGTGTTGTCTGTGGTGAACACAGCAGTGAGGGAGACGCCCCGTGGGGCTGAACAGTGAAACAGATGCTTCATGTGTTAAAGCTGCATTCTCTCTAGTGTCCACCAGGGGGCGACTCCTCTGGTTGTATAGAAGTCTATAGAAAATGACTCTACTTCTCTCTTGATTTATTACCTCAGTAAACATTGTAAACATGAGTTTATGTCTCAATCTCTAGTTTCAAGTCTTCTTCAATACAGCATGATGTTCATTTAGTACATTATGGTCCATTTAGAGTCACACAGACCATAAAGCAGGGGATGCTTTAGGGCGGGGCTACTGTGATTGACAGGTCTCTACCAGAGCGTTGTCCGGTCTGGTAGTTGTCCGTGTTTTGATCTTACAACTTGAACCCTTTTCACCGTGTGTTTTCACTTCATGAGTTAATTGTAACTGAGTTCATGAGTTCAATGTCGGTCGACTAAAAATGTTCGGTTGTGCTTAGCTCCGCCCTCTAATGTCACAAAAAAACAAGATGGCGACAGCCAAAATGCTTAACTGAAGGCTTTAAAGTCGTCGATTTGTGACGTCACTGTGATTACGTTCACTTCTTACAGTCAGGCCAGTAAATCTCACTTCCATCTTCGGCCCACTGACTAGAATATTAAGTATGAACTCGAGTATATCTCGAATAAATGAGCTCGTTGCACTTCTTCGTATGAACACTAGATGTCGCTGCCATATTGAACAACTGCTTGACCTGCATCGATTACAAGTCGATGAAAACATTGAACTTCACTTGATGAGCAACATGTTGGAACTGAACGGACGAGTCAAAAGGGAAGTGCGTGTGCTTAACCTGCAAGGATTATGTTGCTGTGATGAAAACGAGAGAAGACATCATGAAAGCAGACAGTTCTTCAGTTTCTCACTTCGTACACGTACTTATGCTGGAAACAGGTCGTGTAGTTAAAACAATGTGTACAAAGTGACTCAGTGCAAGTAGACGCGGTTACGTCCGGTCGAGCAGTGGAGGTGAATGTTTGCTTTTCTTTACCCGTGTCTGTTCCTCTTCCCGTATTCGTCGTCAGATATGGGGTCCAGGTCGGGGAGGGGAATGATGTAGCCGCTGTCGGAGCTCAGCCGCTGCTCGTCGAAGCCGCTCTCCCGGTCCTTCAGCTTGCCCTGGTTCTTGTAGCTGATGCCCACGTAGGCGTCGTCGTTCTCCACGCACACCCGAGTCACGGCCGGGTGGTCGCTCTTCAGGAACTCGTGGTTCACCCTCTCGTAATGCTGCGTCAGAGAGACGGACACGTTGGGGGTTCAGTGCTTGAAGGAATCAATAAAAGGTCACAGTGACGCCTCAGGAGGTACGAGTGTGTGAGCGCCGGTGGTGCCGTTAAACCGCTGTGAAGGAGGCAGAGGTACGGCTGTTTTGATGTGCCATGTGGAGCTTAATGGGGTCATTTAGGCCGGGTGGTGGAGGCTCACCCAGCTGCACTCTAATCACTTGTTGGGTTCACAGAAACACTTCTCATGCACTCTCAGGAAGTGGAAGGGGCGTTTTTGAATTCGACACTGTTTTAAAAACCTGCACTTTGCTCGGCAACACGACTCAAAAGAAAAACTGCGAGGGGAGGAGCCAATCGTCAGCCTGGAAAACGCCAAAGAGAGAAGGAACAGAATGTGCACGAGGTCGAGAATGAGAGGTGGTAAAGCCAGAAAGCAGGTGTTGGGAATCCAAAGAGGTCTGAGGGGTCACGGGGGGGGGGGGCTCACCCTCTTGTAGCTGGAGGGCAGCAGAGAAGAAACCGTGTCACTCAGACCCATGAACGAAGGCCTCTTCTCCTGCTCGCTGTTCCAGCACTTCATCATCATCTCATACCTGAAAGAACGAAAGCAAAAACAGGCGACGTTAACTCGACTCACGTCAGCCGCTGCACATCACAGCGCGACACAAGGCACTCCTCATCACAGCACATGTGATGATCATGTGATCACCTACACGTCATCTGGTGCAAGCTCCGGTTTGGACATCCGGTATCCACTCTTGATCTTGTTGTAGAAGCTTGAATCCACCACCATGCCTGGGTATGGGGTTCCACCTTCAGACAGAACAAACCAAAACAGATTCTCATCATCCAGCTCCAATGTCAAGGCTTTATTTTCTCCGACAGACGCTTGCAGTGGGCTCACCTAAGGAGAATATCTCCCAGAGCAGGATGCCGTACGACCAGACGTCACTCAGAGTGGTGTACATGTTGTCGAAAATACTCTCTGGCGCCATCCACTTCACAGGCAGGAAAGTCTGCGTGACGACGGGGAGGAAATGCTCAGTCTCGCTTGCAAAACCGTTATGAAACAACTGTTAAAGACTGGAATATGAAAGCTGTGTTTGAAGTGACAGCTGGTGCGAGCGGAGACTCACACTCCCTTTGGAGACGTAGTTGCTGTCGTGCATGATGTCTCGGGCCAGTCCGAAGTCGCAGATCTTCACGATCTTTCCCTGAGAGAGGAGGACATTCCTGGCGGCGAGGTCCCGATGAACACACTGCAAAGAGAGGAAGCAGAAAGGTGACCAGCAGCTCGTCGCTTCACACACGGTTGTTGTTTTCAGCCCTCTCAGTTCCCTCCGTTCCCAGAAGTCATTCCGCTCCCACAGCGACCGACTGCATCTATTTCTGGAAGTGTTTCATTTCAGCCGAGTTCATTTTTTAATGCCGTTTCATTTTTGCTTCATAAAGCTCGGCCTTTGTGTAAACATGCCAGTTGGAGGGATGGCTGTGACCGCTGGATATTTAGGGATAATAACTGTGAAGCTGAGTGAATAGCTTGTGGCTGCAGCCCGGTAATTCTAGCCCTGGCTGTGCCGCTGCTATATTCGGCCCCTGGCTGCTCTCCTGAGTGGGCTCGGCAGCCTTCACCGGACCGCTTATCACCCAACGGCTTCAGTCCGCCTTTGGCCGGCACCGCTGTCCCCGTATAGGACAAAATCCACAACCAGCGGGAATGTGAGGCTGCAGGACCTAAAGCCATGGACGGATTACTGACCGGCACACAGGGGCCCAACAGGTTAGGGGGCCCCTGGGCCTGTGCCCTTATATTTATGCTTATATTTCTTGGTAGGAAGTCAGAAAACCCCCAAAAAGAGACGCAATAGAACCATAACCAGACACAAAGTGACCAAAACAAGATGCAATACGACTAGAAAAAGATGCTAAACAACCGCAGAGACAAGAAACGACCAAAACGAGATACAAAACAACCAAAAAGAGACGCAAAACTACCGAAGACGCATGGAAAACAATTACAAAGGGATGCAAAACAATCGAAAAGAGATGCAAAACTGCTACAAAGAGACACAAAAGCACCAGAAAGAGACGGAGAACTACAATTTGATGCAAAAGATGCAAAACAACCAATAAATCTCTTTGAATCTGTGGCTCTTGTTCCTATATTGCAGGGGTGGGGGCCCTTCACATGTCTGATAACCCATCCATGCCTAAACCAAAGCTGGACACATGTTTTCATTTATTGTGGACAAAACGTACATTCTTGGAAGCCAGGAACTCCATGCCTTTGGCCACCTGGTAGGTGAAGCTGAGCAGGTCGGTGGTGCTGAGACCCTCGTTCATGTCGTCTGACAGCAGCTCGTCCATCTCGTCCTCTGGTTTAAGCAAACACACAGAAAGCAGCCATGAGTATATACGTCCATCACGCACCGGCTGCTCAGACCTGCCGTCTGAACTGATGTCAGGGAGAAACCGGGCATCATTACGCTGCCTGCTGCAATTACCCTCTCCATGTAATTACAGGGCCGCACCCCTCAAAACCACCGCCGACCCAAAACAAACGCAGCGCTGACGCCGAGCCCGTGCACACCGGTAGCTCAGAGGAGAGGTGAGCGGCGTGCGTACCTTTCTGAGAGGGCGGGTGGTCGTACTCGGACTTCTGGATGCCTGAGTACTTGGAGCCGTCGCTCATCTCCAGCATGGGGACGTACTGAGTGTTGTCGCCCTGCTTCATGTCCATGTAGTCTGCTTTGCCCTCGAAGGACAGGATCACATAACTGTGTGCAAAGAGAGGGAGAACATTAGAGCCATGATGTGGCGATAACACATCATGTTACACATCGGATTCTGTCCCTTAGTGTGTGTGTGTGTGTGTGTGTGTGTGTGTTCTCTGGCCCGGCCTTAGAGGAAGCTGTGGTTGAGTCTGGTACACAGCAGCCGGGATGAAATCATGTTACGGTCAATTTGGAGGTGTGGTCACGGTGAGTCATCAGACAGAGGGCTGCTGTTTCACCGCGGGACGCCAGGCCGGACAGAACTAACCGGTACCAGAGCAATGACATCAGGGCTGAAAGCTGAGACCACTTCGGGCTGCGATTTGATGAGGGCGAAGACACCAGATGATCTCCTCAACCGTGGAGAAAATGACGATAGAGTTACCGATTAGGGGTGCGTATGTGTGTGTGTGTGTGTGTGTGTGTGTCCCAGTCCCAGGAACTACTTTTCAAGGAACTAAAAAGGTTCCTTCGGCCCGTTGTTGTCTGTGTTTCTATAGTGATTTAAAGACCTGGCAAATTAATCCGCTGACGTATGAAAAAAGGGACGATAGCTGCTGGTGGTCTCAGGGTTAAACACACTCTGCAGCCTGCAGCTCAGTGTGTTTGCAGATTTAACTAAAAACAATAAACCTGAGGTTTGGTCAGCGTCGTGTTTACTGATGCAGTAAATGTCCTTTCATTCCTTTCATGAAGTGAAAACACACGGTGAAAAGGGTTCGAGTTGTGAGACGAAAACTAGGACAACGCTCTGGCAGAGACCTGTCAATCAGCGTGTAGCCCCGCCCTAAAGCATCCCCTGCTTTATGGTCTGTGTGACTCTAAATGGACCATAATGTACTAAATGAACATCATGCTGTATTGAAGAAGACTTGAAACTAGAGATTGAGACATAAACTCATGTTTACAATGTTTACTGAGGTAATAAATCAAGAGAGAAGTAGAGTCATTTTCTCATAGACTTCTATACAACCAGAGGAGTCGCCCCCTGGTGGACATTAGAGAGAATGCAGGTTTTAAAACAGTTCTGCATTGACTTCACTTTTTTTTTTTTCACAGAGCCTGTTTAGAAAGTAACATAAAAATACAATAATCGGAAAATCTCTCTTTTTCTCTCCGTCTTTGCTTAAAATGAGTCGAGAAGCCGACAGCAAAGCCGAACTTTACTTTTAAGGTTATTAAACGAAGAGCACTTGTCCTAAAATGACACGAGAGTACTTGAATGAAACGGTAAACGAGTTGAAGCAGCGGCGCCGTTTGTGTTTGACCAATCAGCGACGGTCATCCCTGCAAACCCCACCCTGAAAGTTTCCTCTCAAAGTGTTAAAAACCCGACGCGGCCTCTTTGGGAGGTAAAACGTTCCCAGAACTAAACTCAGACTCTGGTCCCTGCAGTCAAAAGGTTCCTGCTGCCCAAAAGGGTTTTTATGGGGACGGTGTATTGAAATATGTGCTTTTGTCCGCTCCCTGAACATTTCCCGAACACGATAACTGTCCGAATTACATTTTTGTCTTGAATCTAAGACACAAACCTCCTGCTGCTCTCATCTGCAGGGTTGATCCCAAAGATGTCCAGCTCTTTCTTGCTCTTCTCCGGGTTCAGGGTGAGGAAGGTGTCCCTGTTCTTGTGCAGGTAGTTGACCAGGTCCCCGTAGAAGCAGTACTCCGTGATGATGTAGATGGGGCCTGGGAACCACACGGCAGATAAGAGTCGTGCATCGGCGTCAGTCTGCAGGCTAATCTTATCAGAGAGGCTCGTAAAGGCTGAAGAGCTCAGTCGAGAGGGCAAGCCTCCACTCTGCCATAAAGCACCACGCCCACCGCAGAGCGGAGGCCGGTGTCTCTGGGCTGTAAATCATCTGAATGAGTGTGAACGTGCGTGCATGAAGCAGCGTGAACGTGCCTCTCGTGTAAAGCGGTGGCTAAATTGCAGAGAAGAGGAAACTTAAACTGAAGCACCGTTTGTGTGTGTGTGTGTGTGTGTGCGTGTGCGTGTAGTGTTTACCTGATTTGGTGCACGCTCCCAGGAGGTTAACGATGTTCAGATGTGGTCCGAGATGAGTCATGATCTTGAGTTCGGACATCAGGGCCTGCTTCTCACTGGAGCGGGCTGTGGCTGAAAGGAGGCGTGGGAAACTGTGACTGTCGTGGCGTGTGATCAGCCACATTCAGTTAAAAAGGTGCATTCGTCATCCTGCAGACTCGAAAGTATCTTCCTTTCCCCAAACTTCGGCAGTCGTTGAATAAAATCAGCTGTCAGGTGAAATGTTTTCAGGATTAAATGGTTCAACAGGACTGATATTTTGTGTCACTGATTTGAATGTGAGGACGTTTAGTCGTCTCATTTAGGGGCGTTCACTGACCTATTTTATATCAGAGAACTAAAGGTTTAAATCGTTTAAAGGGACAGTTCACCCTAAAATCTAAAATACATGTTCTTCCTCTTACCTGTGGAGCTATTTATCAGTCTACATTGTTTTGGGTGAGTTCAGTGTTTGAGATGTCGGTCTTCTCTCTGATATGATGTGACTTGATGGCACTCAACAGAAATGTCTCTTTCTAGAACTCATGACCCGTTTACTGAAGATAACCCAAAGAGGTTGTGAGCAGAACACTGAAAGCATCGCGATTACTAGAGAGCACTACAGGTAAGAGGAGAAACATGTGTTTTCATTTAGAGGTGAACTGTCCCTTTAAGCTTGTGATGACCACATTCCAATCCAATCCAATGAATCCACAAACAACTCACCGACCTCTCACCTGACCACACCCTATAACCCCTTCAACTCATCTCAGATGACCTGCAGCCACACGTCTTTAAAGTTAATCTTATCTGTTGAACTCACGTTTCAGCATCTTCGCTGCCACCTTCATCACGGGCTGGGAGCGGCTCAGTCCGTACGCGGTGCCCTCCACCACCTTCCCGAAGGCTCCGGAGCCCAGGATACGACCTGGAGAGAGACACGGCGTGAAGAAGCCACTTATCAACAGACGGCAGACAGAAGAAGCTTCGCTCTCTGGATGCTCTCGTGCTTTCTCCTCTGTGACCGAGTCAAACCAAACCCCCTTCTGCCCGGGCGAGATGAGCTCGACACTTAAAGGTCTCCAGCTCGAGCATCGGAAGAATGATATGTCAGCTCACCGAGCATGAGTCTGTCTCGGGGGAACTCCCATCTGGAGTCGTAGGGAAGCTGCATGGGATCCACGTAGATGTACTCGTGGCCGTCCGGGCTCACAGACTCGATGACCCTCCAGCGGATCTCGTAGCGTGGTTTCTGAAAGACAGAACACACGGAAGAGCTGATTCAGCAGCACTGTTGGACGCCGTACTGGGTCTCACATCTCCAAAGCCTTGCAATGTCTGTTAGGAAATTTAGTTTAATTTATTATGTATTATATTAAGTCAGCAGACGTTTGCTTCGGGTGGCAGCGCTGCTATTTGGTGGATAACCAAACATTTATAAAAACCTTTTGTGGGTTCTTTGTGGGTGGAATATTTGTGTGGGGGTAAAAATATTTTGAAGGACTGAAGTGGGATTTTCCACCTGCAGAAATATATCTTTGACCAATGACCAATGTCAAACCTCAAGGTCATCATCAGCTGTTAGTTTCTCAACACCTAATATTGTTCAAGAAACACTGCGACGAATCCCTCAACAGCAAGAGAAAGGACAATACACGGCTTGAGGTCGCCAGCAGCTGTGACACGATGCTAACGTAGCTAACGGTATAACTTGGTCACGCGGAAAGACCCGCCATGCGTTGCTGGTTGAGACGTCGACCTCGAGTAGCTAGCATCAGCTAATCCTAGCGCTTGAATGCTGCAGAGGGCGGGTCTTCCCGGGAAAAGGTTCTGGGTCAGATTATTTTATGTATTTTGTCGTTAATTCGTTCGTTAGCCTCTAAGACGTTCTCTGTCTGGGTAGCTCTTATTTGATGTTTTTTTATTGTGTTATTTTGTGACTGAAATGGAAGCCAGCAATGCGGATAACTCGCACTGGACATCGGGAATTTCACGCTGGACTTTGTCGCGCTACTTCGCTGTCAAAAACAAAATTTCCCAAATACATAAACAAGTGCAGGAGAAGAGATGAACACGTGAGAATGAATGCATAATGGTGCCAACAGTACCTGTTTCCAGATAATAACCAAGACAATGAGTGAGATGATGACAATGACCAGCAGCACCAGCACAGCAGCAGCTACAGTCAGCTCTGGGTGAGGGCCTGTTCGGGAGGAGGAGGGAGGGAGGGGGGGAGGGGGGGTCACACGTGTTAACATGGTCCATCACATGACATGATGTCCGTCACGTGTTGCACAATAAATGTCGTCTGTCAGGGCTAAGAAACAATGAAATCCTGACGGTGTCCAGTGGGACCAAAAGGTATGCTGGGGAGAAAACATGGAGGTGGGGGAGGGAACAGGCGCTGGTTTCGGGGGAGTGGGTGAGGATGGGGCTGTAAAGCTCATCTGGAAGGAGCAAATGGCCTGACGATCTCTTGCTTCCCTGAATTAGCCTTCACAATAAGAGCCTCCTATCAGCTGTCTCGCCACAAACTCATCACTGACAGCTGCTGTGACGCTGTCGCACTCTGAGTGTCACAAACGGAAGCAACTCCACAACAACAACAAACATCAAATGTCAAGTGTGTGTGAGTGTGTGTGTTCTTACCATTGGACACCAGTTTGACCTCCCTGCTGACGATGCCCATTTCGTTGCTGGCCTGGCAGCGCACCGCCAGCGTGCTCTCCAGGTGACCAAACATGACCCGGCTCTCCAGGTTGCTTTCCTCGTCGACGTGCGAGTCCATCGCGACCTCCGTGGAGTTGGCGGGGAGCGGCACCCAGGCCGACGAGTCGTTGGCACAACTTGCACAACAGGACGAGAGACATGACGTCAATCAAAGTGTCCCGGCTGATCCAAGCATCTCTGTTGGCTGTCGCTCTGAAGAAGAAACTTACTGTTTGATGTTCTTGCAGACGAACCACTCCACCACCGGAGTGGGCTGCCCTCTGGTGATGCACACCACAGACTGGCCGCTGGCTGAGCCGTGGTGGATGTCCATCAGGTCCACAATGACTGCAGGCACTGGAACACAGTCCGACAGCAGGGGGGTAAGCTTTGCAACGAGTGTGTAAATCAGGCGGCTACCGTTGGTTTTGAAAAGTGAAGCCAAAGCTTCACGTGTTAAAGCTGCATTCTCTCTAGTGTCCAGCAGGGGGCGACTCCTCTGGTTGTATAGAAGTCTATAGAAAATGACTCTACTTCTCTCTTGATTTATTACCTCAGTAAACATTGTAAACATGAGTTTATGTCTCAATCTCTAGTTTCAAGTCTTCTTCAATACAGCATGATGTTCATTTAGTACATTATGGTCCATTTAGAGTCACACAGACCATAAAGCAGGGGATGCTTTAGGGCGGGGCTACACAGTGATTGACAGGTCTCTACCAGCGACGTATACGGCGTCTCTACGTCACTCCTCCTCAGTCAGCCGATCAGAATGTCTTCCCTCGCCTCCTAACATCACTGCAGGACTTATCTTTGTCGCGTACCGCCAGAAAAACCGACCCACAAAAAATCACCAGTTTGTCTAAAAACTTAAACATCAGTACCCATATTTACAGCAGGCACACATACATCAGCACATGAGAAAATACAACATTTTAAAAGAACTGCAGCAGTGAAAATAAGACGGAAATAAAACACTTAGACAGAATAAAATGCACAAGTTCAGAGGAGGAAACTTCAGACTAACATGTGAGGACAAGACTGTAACTAAGGACATAAAGCGGCATGCTGACCTTTCACCGCCAGGATCAATCCGACGTCTCGTCTTTGGTCTCCGTTCTCCACCCGCATGGTGTAGTTCCCGCTGTCCTCCTCCTTGGCCCGGATCAGGGTGAGAACACCCATGTAGCTAAACAGAGCGACACAAACCAGAGACTGCAATTGAAACACAGCAGCCGTGGAGGTTCACGGTCGCACCGAGTCCTAACGAGAGGCCTGTTTGACGTGAGGGAACTCGTCATTGGTCGACCTCGAGCGGGAGGCTCACCTGGTCTCGCTGAGCTGCCGGAGGCTGGTGGAGATCTCCGCCGTCACGTCGCTGAGCGGGACGCCGTCTTTGAGCCAGGTGACGTGGGCGCTGGGGAAGGAGCTGATTTCGGCCCTGAACTCCCGGACCTCGTCCAGCTCCGCCGATTCATATTCTCTGAACTCCGGCCAGACGGACATGAACTCACTCGCTGTTAGGAAAGAGGCCGACGGACAATCAGCGCTCATTCAGAGAGAAGTTGATGAAAGAACACGAAGTAAATGAAACACAGCTGTCGTACCAAAGACTCTAATAGCCAGCTCCTTCGTCTGGCTCTCGTTGCTGATGATATCGGTGATGGAGCACGAGTAGATGCCGCTGTCTTTGGTTGAGGCCTGCGGGATCGTCAGGGTGTAACGGATCTCCTGGTCCCTCTTGTTCTCCTGCACTGTTTTGATTCCACGATTAGCCTGTCAAAGAAAAAGGAACATCAGGAACGTTGAGCTGTGATCGGTTGGTTGGTTTCCTCTCTGAATATCTTTGCGTTGTGGACATTGGAGGATGTCTGTCATCTTGAGATTTGGGAAACACTGAAAACTCGTTTTTCATACTTTTCTGCCACAAAATGACTCAAAACAATAATTGTCAATGAAAACGACGTGATTTGAGTTTCAGCAACAGGACCTTTGGGAGACTGAACCCAAACACACTCGTTCTAGATCTTTTTTTTGTGCTGCATAGGACGACTTGTGTCCTCACCAGTTTTCCGGGGTATTTCCAGTGGTCCTCCAGGATCTCAGATCCCCGAGCCAGACAGGTGACGGTGACGGCGTCTCCCACCAGCAGAGCGGTCCGCTTGGCCGTCAGCTCAACGTGCAGCGCGGCGCCACCTGAGATGCAACAATTAACATGAGCAACATGTGTCGGGGAAATAAAAGAAAGAAAGCACGGAGCTGGTATCTGAAGGGTGAAGCACCTGCCCAGCCGTGGACGATGTATTCCCCGCTGTAGTGTTCCTCCCCGTTTATCAGAGCCTTGCAGACGTAGGTTCCAGCGGTGAACACTCCCAAAGCGCCCCTCTTGCTGTCGTAAACGCTGCTAACGGGCTGCTGGGTGTCCACGTTGACCAGAGTCACGTTGGCACTGGGATCGGACACGCGGCACTGGATCTCCATGTCCTCGTGGTCGGACAGGACGTGGTTGCCAAAGGGCACCAGCGACGGCACAAAGGGAACATCTGGATCTGGAGTACAAGACGTTTCTCAGACCAGATGATACAAAGCATTGAACAGAAAACAAATAGACAAAAGCTCCAGGCTGCTGTGTACCTGGCACATAGATGTAGATGCTGCTGTCCTCCGTGTCCTCGGTGGTGTTGCGGCTGTAGAAGCAGGTGTAGTAGCCGGTGTGCATCGCCGTGGCTTTGTCCACTGTGACGGTGGTGACGAACAGGCCGCTGTTGTCCTCCCGCGCTTGCTCGAGCACGTCGATCGGCGTCCCCCAGGCGAGTTTGGCCTCTCCCCGACAGGTCACGGTGAAGGGGGTGTGGAGGGGCACCACCAGCTCCTCCGCCTGAGGCAGCAGCACGGGGGCGGAGGACGGAGGGAACATCAGAGTGGTGGGGGCTGAAAGAAGAGACGTGTGCAGAGCTCAGTCATCACTAAATCCTCGACCTCTGGGGTTCTCTGTCTGCTGAGCCACATGTGTGATCGGGGAAACATTTTCAAGGACCACCTTAGAATAAAATAAAATAATATCACGTTGCTTTGTTTTTATTCATGTGAATATTTGAGCCATCTATTCATCCATCTACCTGTCTGACTATCTATCTGTCTGTCTGTCTCTCCATCTATCTTCTTGTCCATCCCTCCCCCGTCTGTCCGTCCTTGTCTTACCTTTCACTCTGAGGCTGAAGGAGAACTGAGCGGAGCGAGGCCCGCTGAGGGCTGTGATGGTGTAGTTCCCGTCGTCTTTCCCCAGAGGCTGTCGTAATGTCAGAACGCTTTGATACCTGGGGGAAAAATAATAATAATATCTATTATAAATACATTTTATCTCCTGATGCTTCCACGCAGGGACGGTAAATATGACGGCGGTTAGCTTAGCTTAGCATAAAGACTGGAAACGGGGAAACAGCTAGCCAGACTCTGTGACAAAGAATCTACCAGCTCACTGATGTTATTAGTTTAAATCCTTTATTACTAAGAATTAGATGTATTTAATTCAACTCTATGTTTATATACTTTACACCAAATTATATTTTCCTGTTTATGTTTTGACTAATTTGTTGCTGCATTAAAAATCTCCCGGCTCCAGCTTCACATTTATCGTACAAAGATCAGTATCTTCTCATCAAACTCGGCAAACAAACCAGATATAATTTCCCCAAAATATTCCTTGAAGCGTCTTAATCGCTGTCAGAACTGAAACTGTGTTTCATTAACGAATCACAAGCTCTATTCTCACCGATTCCCCTCCAGGTGGCTCGTCTTGGCGAGGACGTAGTAGCTCTGCGACATGTCTCTGCCGTCTTTCAGCCAAGACACTTTGGGGGCCGGGTACCCGTCGATGAGGATGGTGAACTCCGTCTCCTCCAAAAGGCTGACGAACTCCGTGGCCAGAATCCCACTGTGGTCCAGCGCCACGAAGGAATTCTCCTCTGAAGAGAGCAACAGAGGAAATACATGGATGAGAATGGGTGAAAGGTTTAGACTCTGAGTGAGTGAGAGGTGCAGCACAGCGGAGGGAGGACGGGTGGAGGCCTGACACACACATCTGCTGCAGCCATCCCATAAAACACAGCAGCTGATGTTGAAAGCAGAGGCGAAGCTTTACAGCCGGATGGCAGAAAATGACTTCCACACACCCTGAAACTAAACGCACCTCGTGGACGCATTCAACTGGATGACGCTAATGTTACAGTCGGATTAAGTGGGTGGCGGGGTAAAGAAGGCTTACCGAAGACGGTGACGGCCACGCTGCCGACTCGGACCTCGCCGCTGATCTCGTCGGTGACGGAGCAATCGTAGGCGCCGCTGTCCTGAGAGGTGGCTCGTGGGACGCTGAGCGTGTAGACGACCCGGTCAGGAAGAGTCTGCTTCATCTGAACTGCGTCCACGGCCTTTAAGAAACAGGACAACAACACATGAAACCTCTGTAATAAGATGGTGGAGTTGTACTGCTGCTTAGGACTAATGGTTAAAACACTTGCTCTGCTAGAGCAGATAAATCAGGATCACAGAGCCGTTTAAAAAGCCTGTAATTGCGACTGAGTCCAAAACCAGGAGTTCAGCGTTCCCGGACTCTGGAAAAGGACTTAGAGGAATCCCAATGCAGAGAAACAAGGGAAACGATGAATTATGAATCTGGATATGAATATAAACAAGATTTGCACATGCACATCATTCAGCGGACACTTCAAAAAGCACTAAATGTTGAGCTGGCTGACAGTCGATGGGGTCAAAGGACTTACAACCCTCTCTTTTCTTTCTTTTTTAACTTCTTTTGAACTGCCGGCTCCCCTCGAGCCATTTGTCCACAACTTCCTGTCAGCGTCCTGCGTACGGGGTTAACTGCAGCAGGAGCCGTTTGGCCGCCCGTCCTCGAGACGAAGACACAACATTCGGTCGCTGCTTTCCGAACACATACTTTGTAACCACTAAGGGCCGCCCTCAGAGCTATATTCCACCAGCGGGTTCAGGGCCAAAAAACTTTATTCCCTAATTTAAGGCTGGGTGCTGCTGTGGTGAGGAAATGACATGGAAATGTGACAAGGGGTTGAAGGAAATGGGGCAAGAACGGCTGAGAAGGTAAAGCTTATTATGGATGAAGCCATAGAGGAGACGCAATTTAAACTTAAAAACACACACGAAGAAAAGGGAAAAAGGGCTGCATCTTGCCTGTTTTTTCGGATGCAGCCACTGCTGATGAAAGTTGAATCCGGTGGGAGCGACACATGTGACGTTGAAGGGCTGCCCGGCTCGCACCGTCTCCCCGCTGGCTTTCACCTCCACGTCAAAATCCTCCACCTCCTCGGAGGCTAACGGGACCACCAGAGAGCAGATATCAGCACCGTCACCTCACAGCTCCAAACATTGTGACAGATTGATTACCAAGAGCTCATTCATCTCCGACACACACACACACACACACACAGCCGCACGCACGCACGCACGCACGCACGTGTTAATAAGTCAACTCCCTCTGTGATGATGACATGATGTCACAGCTCTCATGCAGTGAGATCACCCAGCAGCCATGGACGGATTATGAGACAATGGGCCCCTGGGTGCCGATGTGTAAAAGGCCCCCGCCACCTCTCCTATATAAGAACAAGGGCTGCAGATTCAAAGAGACATCTTTTTGGTCGTTTTGTGTCTCTTTTTGGTTGTTTTACATCGCTTAATGAAGTTTGGGATCTTTTTTGGGTGGTTTTGTGCTTTGTTCTGGTTGTTTTGCATTCCTTTGTAGTCGTTTTGCGTCTCTTTTAGTTTTTTTTGTGTCTCTTTTTGGCTGTTTAGCGTCTCCTTGTAGTCGTGTTCTGTCTCTTTTTGGTCAGTTTGCATCTCTTTGTTGTCGTTTGCTGTCTTGTTGTGGTCGTTTTGTGTCTCCTTTTGCTAGTTTCGCATCTATGTGGTAGTTTTGAGTGTCTTTGTGACTTCCCAACAAGACATTAGTTAGCAGTAACTTCAAACAGAAGCTCTGGCCCAGGGGCCCCCTAACCTATTGGGCCCCTGGGCCAGAGCCCAGCAGGCCCCTTCAGTAATCTGTCCATGCCTGCAGCCCTCTCATTGTAAACATGCTTGGGGATTGATTCCAGCTGTGCAGTTTTAGAATTTGCATCCTATTAGTTAAGTGCTTTTTTAAAAACACAATAATTACATGCTCATTCTGAGTTGTTCATTAATACGAGAATATATTACAGCAAATCTATGAAATGTCCGTTTTGCTCGTCTTCTTGACTTACCCTCTGTCTCCACGGTGTAGATGTCACTCGTGATCGTCCGGCCGTTCACTGTGGTTTCACACTGGTACTGTCCAGGCAAGAGACTTCCAAAGAAGCCCATCTTGTTGTCGTAGTAGGCGAGCATCTCCTCTCCACTGGGGACGCTCCTCAGGGTGACGTGAGAGTAAGGGTCCGACACCCGGCAGGAGATGGGGACCCCCGGTGTGTCCATGGGGACTACCAAGTTTTCGGGGGTCTCTGGGACGAATGGAGCCTGGGGATCTAGGTGTGTGCAAAGCAGAGTAGGGAGGTCACATTAGGTTTCATTGAAAAGCAGAATTTCTAATCCACTGTACTTCTTATTCATGCTTAATTTCGAAGCGATAACATATTATTCCTAATACAAATTAAAAGTTGAATGCATAAAACACACCCTTGTGTTTTGCTGCTACAGCCCCATCTGTTCTGATCGTTAGCTGGTCTCACTTTAAAAGTCCATACACAGTAAACCCTGCCCTGACTATAGAGTGCTGCAGGAATGAGTCCTAAAACCCAGAAATTAGTCAGCATTGTTACACTTCCAGTTAACTCGTCTCAAAGTCTTATCTGTGCGTTCCAATTCCAGCATGTACACCAGGATAAAGATTTAGTGTGTCCCAATAGGTCCCAATGCATATTATGTCAAATGCAGTTTGCCACAAAATACCAGGCTTTTCCTACAAGCATTTTCACAACGCTTTTCTGGCTATTCTGACCCACAATCCTTTGGGCAGCAGATAAATAAGCAAGAGGTCAAAGTTTAAGGTGGCATTATGACAATGTCCCAATTAAATCCATATTGCACGCAACAGCACAACGTTTATGGTACTTTGTATGTACTAAAAAGAAAAAGTAAAGGATTTTGAACGCTGACAGTGTATTTTTAAATTGTGTGTTTTACGATATTAAAATATGTCAGTAAATACTCATCTGGTGAATTTTTTTACTTTGCACGTGTCTTAAAAAGGTGGCGGTTGCTAACAGGTGGCTAAAGGAGACCACTAAGCTAAACGCTAGCGACTACTAGCTTAGCGGTGGTGACGTGAAGTAATATAACATATATATATATATATATATATATATATAATAAAATATATATATATATATATATATATATAAATATATATATATATATATATATATAAAATATATATATATATATATATAAAATATATATATAATATATATATAAAATATATATATATAAAAAATATATGTATATATAAAATATATATATATATATAAAATATATATATATAAAAAATATATGTATATATAAAATATATACATATATATAAAATATATATATACATATATATATAATATATATATAAAATATATCTATATATACATATATATATATATATATACACAATATATATATATATATGTTAACTGTGGTGTAGTTTGTTTATAGAAAACCATAAAAAGTGGTGCTCCTTACTGAATAAAACGTGTACATATCCTAAACCTGTGTTTAAAAACGGAGTTTATTGACTGCAATGATCCAAAACCTTCAGGGGACCCAGTGTGACGCTAACTTCCGGGTTAGGCTATCGGCACCATCTTTTTAAAAAAACGGTTGTTCACCTGGGACGAAGACGTATATTCCCGCCTCATTGTCTTCTTCCGGTTCGCCCTCCAATGACTCATAGGTACACATGTAGTAGTTGGTGTTTTCTACGGTGGCGTTGAAAATGAAAAGCGTCGCCGTGTAGTATCCCGGGATCACGAAGGTGTTTGTCGGCAGCGGCTCGGCCCAAACGACGTTTCTTTTACCGGTGCAGCTGATGTTGAACACGGAGCTGGGCCGGAGGATGAACTCTTCTTCGTTGGACACGATGGTAGGCGGCGACAGACCGGAAGTAACTGAAAGATAGTTTTGTAAACATTAGAGCAACTGTCAAAATATAGATATATATATATATATTATGTATATTTGCCTACTATGTATATATATATATTCTATATGTGTCATATATATATATTTAATTTGTATTATTGTTATTGTTATTATTTTTTTTTTTTTTGTTAACTTACCTGAAAGCAGCACCACCAGGAAACCCCCAAAGACGACCCACGTCTTTAGGTCATCCATGATCATGGATGTTGTAGCCTTAAAGACAGAAAGACGATTTATTTAGTCAACAAACAATGTACCACTGTCTCCACGTTCTAAACAAGTATATAAAATGACGATGTAATCAATAAATCAATGTTTTATTGATTTCTTGCTTTATTAATTAACCCATAAAGATTTATAGAGTGAATTTGGGCGGATTCGGCTTGTGGTCTCCCACATCACTGCAGTACTGAAACAGTAAAACTCTGGACTGTATCACAGGATTACGTGGATTATTATTGTTTGTTTGTAGGTTGAAGATAACAAGACGTTTGAATTCCTGTGCTGTAGATGAGAAGACAGGATGCGCTGCTCGTGAACATAGAAATGGTCGCTAGAGGGCGACACAGTCCACATTTTAACAGCATCAAACCTCTTTGAATCTAATCATCTCCAGTTTGAACAGTCAAGTTGTTCTTTTCGCCTGATTTGAAGAAAATATCCGTTTTTCAAAGCTTTGATTTACAACTATATTGCAAAGTCTATAACATGCACATGCAAACTGTCTTTCTTTCTTGTTTGGCTCAAACATATGTTTTAATAAAATGTCTAAAGGACCCTGAATTAAGACTTTCTCGTCTCACAGAGGCTGCCAGGTTCGGTTTGGTCACGCAGCTCACCAGCAGACAGACATCACCCCCTGTGTGCCTGTCTGGCTGATCCTGGATCAGGGCGTTCAGTAGGGGCCACATAGTTTGAGAGGCGCTCACTAAAAGAAAACGTGTCTAAACTGTTTTAAATATCTTCACAAAAAAACACCATTCAAGCCATCTCTGCTCCAGGAGTGACTTATTTTATATTTGTTACTCTTTTTCTCTCTGCGGATATTCAGTTTATTTCCCGAAACACGAAACCTTTGGCCCCTGACTTGCAAAGCTGTCGCTGTGGCTCATCCGAAACTTCCTAAATCATCCAATGGGGTTTCTGTGACTCTATGATCAGCGGACCCAAACCGTAACCACAAAAAATCACATCAACTGACACAAAAAAAAGCCGAGTCTCAAACATTTTTTGTTTTGTGGAGGATCCTTCAACCGCCGCGCGTAAATCGAACCCAGCCTGGCTGCCTGTATGTCCGGCTCTTCTTTTACGCCTCCTGCTCCCAAACAAGCGACTCCACAAAATGTGGCAGACAGTAAATGAATCGCCCTGCATGCCTTTGAGTAACAGCTGATAAGGCTCGGCTCAACTTTCTGCCCCCTGCAGAGAGGGAGATATGGTTCACTTCAGTCCCGCCTCAAGGAAAGTTTGATTTCCATGGAAACTTTTTAAAGAGAATCTTAAAACGACAAAATGTGCAATAAGAATAAAAGAAAAGTTTAGAATTTCTCTTTTGTTTTCTATATATTGGAGCACTTTTGAGCACAATCAGTATTCCTCGGGGGACATAGCGGTAGGTGGTTCATGAGGAATGCGTCCGTGGCTCCAAAACGCTCTTCTCCTCCTCTTCCTCCTCTTCCTCTCAGCTGCAGCTCTGGAGCCCACAGTCGGACTCATTTGCAGTGCCGAGTATTTATTTTATTTTAATTCCTCACATTGCACGAGAAAAAGAAGAAAACAACCCAATGATGCGATGCACAACTCCCAATGTGTTCCTCATTACATGCCGGGCTGCGTCCCACAAACGGTCACGTCTTCGAGGGGACGCCTCCAGCTGTGCGAGGGCCCGAAACCGAGCGCGTTTCATCCGTCAGCGGCATCTCACTGCTCGGCGTCCAGGGGCGCGACCATATGCCCCCCCCCCCCCCCCCCCCCAAAAAGAATGTAAAGTCTAACAGAATATAAAAGTTGCATGCAAAGGGTTTCAGGGCGGCAGTGCAAACCCGTATCAGCAAATACAACTTTTCAAGAAACTTTTAGTTTGTTTTAAGAACAGACCTTTTCCCTCATAATTGGATAAACT
>NC_136637.1:29142492-29179992 GCF_949748355.1 Melanostigma gelatinosum
ATTAGGTAGCTCCCCCCCAAAATAATATACGATCACCAGCGGGATTGTGAAAGGGGACCATTTATTCCCCGCTCTGAATGGGTCCGCGTGGGACCCAAAAAAAACTTCACCTGCTTCCCCTCTCAATTAGGAATGTATCCCAAACTCTGACAGAAACGAGTTAAATTAGGCGTCCGCTAATTTTCCAGCGGCCCCTCCCACGTAATCCCCCCCCCCCCCCCCCCCCCCCCTCGGAGTCTTTTCCCATTCGAGCCCATGTGCCCCCCCCCCCTTACCCCCTTTTAATTCACCATCAGTTGAAAGGTTCAAATAGTGCCTAATGAAACAGTGACTAAATCGTCCTCTGTCGCTCGGAGGAACCCTGTCGCTGTCTCTCAAAGCGCTCTGAGCGCACAAGCCGTCGGGGGGTCTCCAGGCTAAATGCGGGTCCCAAAGCAGGACAATCTAACCTGTCAAAGCCCTTTGCCCACTTCTATATATCCCCGTTCTCTGGGCTTTTTTTCGCTCTCTCTCGAACCATGGCCGCATAATCAACCGACGTGGGACCGAAAAACGCAATTAAACTCGCTTTGGACGGCGCAAATCTTTTCAAAAGTGAACATTAATGGGGAGTATTGGCTGCTCCCCATGGGGGCGTTATTGGCTACCCTTTTTGTGGGCCGACCTAAGGAGACATTACAGCTACACTTGGAGCTGTGTTAAATATTGTTTCGAAATGAATAAAAACCACAATGACAGCTTAATAATACTAATTATAGCTGTCCATTAATGGAAATGGGTTCTCGTGTCTCTGGAAGATATAACTGCACTTAATGTGCAAAACTCCTCAGCTTTTACGCACGAGTGGCCAAAAAAAGTAACAATGTATAATATATAAGTCCAATAGCTGTCCATTTTTAAAGATGGAGTTGTGTTTGCATAATTGTAAAATGTGTTTTACACATTTACGTTTTTTTCCCATCTACAACTATGGGACCAGTGCTTCCTGGTAATGATTGCGTCATCATAAATTGATAATAATCATAATAATAATGCCTCATAGTCTTCTGCAGTGTTTATTTTGGAATGCAATCATGAAGAACTTTTATTGATGTGCCTCATTTTAATTGAAGTCTCTCAACTTGCAGTGATGCAAAAACACATTTAATTATATATATTTTTGTCAAATTCTTAATGATTAGAATATTTGTGTTTTTAGATCCTTCATCTGTCAAAACAATACACTCACAACTTCTTAGGTCAACTCGTCATGTTTATTACAATAAATACACATTATACATAGTTTACAAATGGTTGCGTACAGGGCTCCACACGGGTCTGTGTGTCTATGAGGGCTTTTCATCGGGCGATGGTTACAAACACTTACTGGGGTTATGTGAGCTAGACCCGGGTCTGTAGGCGAGAACCCGGAAAGGGGTCAAAACACGTCATCGTTACGGCACACATCGGTCATGTTTCCCGAGATCTTACCACAGCGTTAAAACACGTATTCACATTTCATTCCTTTTTTACATTTAGAAGCAGGATAAACATGAAACGGATATTTGAAACACTTCAGTTTTCATGCAGGATGTTTTTTTTCTGGGGGGCCCAGAGGTAACCTGATGCCCATAAAAGTGGCAGGCAGCAGCGGGGGTCTGGTCCCTCTCAGATGGGTGACACCAATTTCTCCTCCGACGCAGAGGCCGGAGACAGAGACTCCTCGTCCTCCGACCTCGAGTAGTCCGTGAGGCCGCTCGTGCACTTGCAACCGCTGCTGTGCGCGCTCCTCTGGGTGGCTTTGCCCTCCTTCTTGTGCTTCACCCTGCGGTTCTGAAACCAGATCTTCACTTGCTTCTCCGACAGGCTCAAGTACGTGGCGATTTCGATTCTCCTGAGTCTGGAGAGATACATGTTCGTGGAAAACTCCCTCTCAAGTTCCAGGAGTTGCGTGCTCGTGAACGCCGTGCGCATCCTCTTGCCGTTCTGTATGTGGCTGTTGTCGGAGGCGCCTGTTGGAGGAAGAAAAATATACAGTCAGACGTTTAGCTTTTTATTATCACAAAAAACTCAAATCAGATGCAAATGGCACAAAACATCGCGCGTAAATCCTTGTGCGTAAAAGCCGAGCGTTTAGTTTACAACTAGCTGAATGTGTAGCTATCGAACAGGTGGCTTACCAATAGAAAGACAGTGGTATCTCCTCGGGTCTGTGACGCTGAACGTGGGCGTGCAGACAGGTGTGTGTCCCGGGTGCGCGAGTGCAGGAGACTGCTGATGCGCTATCCTGTGACAGTACTGTGCCTCCACGCCCGGAAACTGACTCTTCAGCATGGGAATGCCGCCGCGGGAAGAGTGGAGGTGGGACGTGACGCACAGCGGGCAGACGCAGAAGGTCCCCGTCTTCCTGGACGGGCACATCGGAGAAGTGACCGTCATGACGCTTGGAGAGTGCATGCTGATGGGGATGAGGAAGTCCTGTCCCGGATGCTCCACCGGTCCGGGTCGAACTGCATCTTTGATTATTAAAGAATCGACGTAAAAAGACCTCGACATGGCTGCGCCGCTGATAAGTGATCTCTCCGCTCTGAAGACGATGGCCGTTTCTCATCTGAACCCCCTCGGGACCTCCAAAGGTGCTTATGTTTGATGGTTCAACAAAAGGGACCCCGAAGAGGGCTGGCCCTGCAGCGTCACCCACGTGCGCACCCGGCTCCGAAGGGTTTACACTGTCAGCGACCCAAACCACGTGACGTCTCCCTGGGCCTCCAATCACAACTTGCAGATTCTTCTCTTTTTTCTTTTCATCCCCGAATTTAGGAAAGTCTTGTGCACTAGAATAATATAACCAGACACATTACATAAATATATTTAAATATGTCCTTATGAACTATGTGGAACTTTCTTCATCAGACACAATAACTGAACCATCTTTCTGAAATAATGCCACAAAAACTAAAGCTTTAAAACTTGTTTTCCACACACACACTGCTTGTTTTCATGGTGTTTCATTTGGGATTCATAGGATTTCGAAAAAATAATTCTGAGTTGTAAAATATATTTAGAAATTCCTCCATCACTTCAAAAATATAAAAGAATACACTAAATACATCGGATGTGGTGGAATGAGCTGTTGTAGCAGGTGCAGTGGAAACAGAAACATATGTTTATATGTTATAGCTTCACTGTTTACATTTACAACATTCATTTGTTTTTCAATAAAAATGTCTTTGTTCTTAACGTGACTTTGTAATAAGTCCAAAGCAAAAGCTATATGATGGAATCTACCCAGACTTGTTTTTTTGTTTTTTTTACATTAATTTCCCCTAAATGCGATTTAAGGAATTACGCACGCGACCACATAAACACTAATTGCCCGATCGTTCTCTGAATCCGGTTGGTTCAGCTCTCGCTCGCGGCAATTAAAGAATTGTGAACCGATGGAGAAGTCTGCGCCGCGTCATTCGATGGCGATTAGGATTCAATTAGAAAGTGTTTATAAAGGCCGGTCTGTGCGGAGGGTAAACAGGCAGCTATTCCAGAAATGCGCTAATCCCTCATCTTGTGACGCTAATTAGCGAGTTTGATCCCCCCCGGGCGGGTCACCGGTGGGTTTAGCTTTCATCTCGCCAAGCAACGCCTCGGACCTTCAGACGGAGGTGAGCCGTCCGCGGGCTTCTGCTACGTTTAGACGGTTCGTTTCCTCCTCCGACCCCGGGGAGACAAACACAAGCGGAACGGGCCTGATGTGGATGCAAAGTTTGAGTTTCTATTGCACCTCCTTTTTCTTTTCTTTTTTAATAAAACCCCCTCATTATGGAGCAAACCGGAGCGCGTATTGGAGTGTGCGTTAAAACGCATGCCTTTTGAAAGAATTAGAAAGTCTTTAAAATCCAACCAGAGTAATGATGGGAAAAAACAAACATGTCTGTCACACAGACAGTAATTGCTCTAATAAAGTGAACGCAGCGAGGAAGACGCAGAGTTGTTATGGCGCAGATAACAGTCTGAAACAAGGGAGAGGGGGAGAGAGAGAGAGAGAGAGAGGGAGAGCAACCCAAGCGGAATGATGCGTGGCGCGCGCCCTCAACACACCATGCGAGCTCTAATATTATTTTTCCATAATTCTGCACGATAAAATTTCATTGTCTATTAAGTAATCCCACAAATGAGAGCCTTTATGAGGCTATAATGAGGCCTAATTGCCGGGACTAGTGGAGCCACGTGGAAGGATTTAGGAAGCGCTAAGCCGTCGGGTACAGAGCACAGGCTGTTACCTCGCCATTACGTTCATAATTCAAGGAGAACATTTGACCATTTAAGGGAAAGAAATCCTTTGATTCCCTTTATTCTGCTCGGGGTGACGGGACTGCAGTTTTTCTGTGGGGGGTTGAATGTGCAACAAATGGAGCCGGTGGTATATCACTCACTGTTTTAAAGGTTATTCTATAAAAAAGGGAGAATTTCAGAAATGTGTAAAGCTCTCCGGGCCCCACCTCTCACTCGCCTCTTCTTTCTCTCCAACCTCCTTTTTACTTTATAGTGCAGCGGTTACCCTCCACTGGTCACCCCCTTTTCAAATCATGTTGATGGGCAATTAATCACTGGTCCATTCAATAACATGAAAATTAGATTTAAATAGCTGGATTTAAGGAGGAAAAAAAGAAAAAGGTTAATTCTCTGCAGGCGTTTCAAGTTTCTTCTCCTCAGTGGAAAACAACATTTCTAGTATGAGAGTTTGCATCAAAGAGAGGGAAAAGGTGTGTGTGTGCGCGTGTGTGTGCGTGTGTGTGCGTGCGTATCAAGCTCCTCCCAGTAGTAAAAAACACAAACTTGTAAAAGTGCACCGCTGAAGTTCCCCCCCCTCTCATTCACGTCGCATCCCATGCCATATTATACCGTGAAGAAGTCCATTAATGTTTTGTTGAACAAGCGTCATTAACTTGTTTCAACGCCTTTTTACAAACCTGGCATTGTTGCACTGGGGCCAGTCTGCGGCCCATCTTTGGCCAATACAGTGGATGATTTGCCCCTTTATCAGTTACCAGGCAACAGATCCTGAATACCAAAACTCAAAGGGGAAACACTCTGGTCCGCCATATAGATCTCAATGGCGATGAAGGGGGGAAATGAACAATGATCCTGTGGACAACATAATGCCACGCAATGACTTTTCATTCACAATTATCTGCTTGATGTGAATAGCAGCTGCAGTGGCCGCTCTCCATCTCGCGGTCCGCAGAGAAAGAGGCCGGCCGGTGAATGGCGTCCCTGCAGCAGGAGTTTAGGGGGCTCCGCGGCCTCCGTGAATGCGAAATCTAATTTATATCTCGGTGAATAATTAGGTTTCTATGCAAAAATGAGTTGGAAATAATTACAGTTTAAGACACCGTGACAAGTCGGCGAGAGAAACAAAGGAAAGCCGTCCCTTTTAATGTCTCGCAGCGGGAAGTTAATGGAGAGGAGAAGTCCCGCCCCTTCCGGTGGACCGCCATGGGACCTTATTTAAGAAGAAATATGTTCGGCGGTACAACGGTGAGAGATGAATCATTTATTATCCCGTTGCAATTTGATCCATAAAACTATTGAGATAATTTTGCACGTCAAGAAAGTTGCATTTGTTGTAAAACTATAAAAATATGTAATTAGGAAGACGACCTCTTGTAAGTGTCGTCTCTCTGAAGCTGCGATGTGTTTCGTAACAGGATGTTCTCAACAACGTCTCACTCGTTCTTTCTCTTTTTGTCTGATAAAATGAGTCGCTGGATGAAAACACATCGGGTAAGAAAACGTTACATTTGTGCGTGGAACATAGCTACGTTAGCGAGCTAGTAGGGGTATTTTTATTCAACTATTCAACTATTCAATTATGATATCTTACAAAACGTTACTGGTTATTTTTCCTGCGTTTTTTTGCCTCCGAAAGCCCAGCAACACGTGTCGTCACCATAGACTGTTTATAAGAAGTGGACATAGTCATGATGACGTCATTCATTTGTTTGTGGACTGATGTGTTGAAGCATAGGGTAGCCCCGCCCTAAAGCATCCCCTGCTTTATGGTCTGTGTGACTCTAAATGGACCATAATGTACTAAATGAACATCATGCTGTATTGAAGAAGACTTGAAACTAGAGATTGAGACATAAACTCATGTTTACAATGTTTACTGAGGTAATAAATCAAGAGAGAAGTAGAGTCATTTTCTATAGACTTCTATACAACCAGAGGAGTCGCCCCCTGGTGGACACTAGAGAGAATGCAGCTTTAAGACATGAAGCTTTGACGTTACTTGTCAGAAACGGAGGTTGCCGCCTGCTCGTTACATTGATAATCTTTTCAAAATAAATCACCGTCATCACAGGAAACTACCCAGTTAGGTTTAGGCAATAAAACGACTTAGTTAGGTTCAGGAAAAGATCATCGCTAATAACTACGGAAGTGCTGTTACTGAGGTACTGAGGAAGTTACATAACGGATAAATCAACGTTGACTTCTCGTTTCACGCCGATACAGACTCCAATATCTGGATCAAATATCGCTGACAGTGTGGCCGATCTATTCAATTGTCTTTATACACTTTAACACACTTTATTTACTTGAATTTTAATTTAAGTTTTGACAAATTTGTTGCTGCATTAAGGTTTAAAGCTTGTAACTCCTTCTTACTTTTGAGGTTTTTTAACAAAGTCACAATTTATTTTTCTAATAACCAATAACAATTCAGTGCATTTATATGATATTATATTTAGTTAGATTTTGTTTAACAAAGGAAAGCAATGTTTAAGTCAAGCCCGATGTTTCCTTACAGATGCTTGGTGTTCGGACTGAAAGTTTGAACCTCAGTTGCAGAAGCGGAGCAGTAAACGTCTCTTTCAGTGATTGTTGTGTCGCAGCTCTTGAAAACGGTTGGTGTGATTGGGAGCAGACAACAGTGTTGTGCAGCGCGGCCCTCTCTCCTATAGAAAAGTAAAGTGACAGCTTCAGCGTGAGAGGAGGCTGCGGAACAAAGCCGGCGAGGACCCCGTCCGCGGCCTATAGAGACGTCCCGCGCCAGGCTCCCCTCTAATTAGGCAGACGCTCCTCCGGCCGCTCAGAGCCGCTCGGACCAGACACTCCAGACTGAAGTGTGTCCTCCCTGCGCCAACAACAGAAAAGAGAGTGCGTCTGGATGTCCACACTCGACGCAGCATGTGTACGCGTCTGGAAAATGAGATAAACGCCGACTGATGGCGACGCCGGTCACGGTTAAGTTCCCAGAGAAACGTCTTCATTAAAGCGCGTCGTTCGAGGCCCTGATTTGTTCCTCTGCCTCCTCTGTTTGTTTCCGAAAGACTAAGCAAATGCCATTACAGAGGCGGCACAGAGCAGCACTTATTTCAATCTTTTCTTGCTCGAGTTGTCAAATCGTCCTGATCCTCCGTCGTGTTTCTAACGGGAGGCCTTTCCATCGCGGGTCACGTTGCAGTGTGCTGTTCTCCGCTGTAAGGACTCATTATTGTGCTCCTCGCTGGTTTCCTAGAAGATCAAGATGCCGTTTGGTCTTCGTTAATGGTTGGCTTTTTACCCAAATTATTTGTGTTCAGAATGATGCCTTTAGACTCTGAAAGCAGGCTCCTCCACACAGACGCCAGGAACATAAGGTCTGCATTGCATGTTTCTGACAAACCATGGATACGTTTAATCTAACGTTTATTATCTTTTGTTGTATCAGAACACAAGTGAAGAACACAAGTTCAACGAGCGGGTGTTCTTGAATTACGTGGTACGACTGGGCGATGAGGAGAAAATCAAACATTCTGACCAAATACCTCAGTGTTAATATTGTAAAGTTTACTTTTGGTGCTTTCACAACATAATCACACGATGAACGTTTTGATGAATTCTCACCAGTAATGTGGATATGATGACCAAGTGGGTAGAAGGAAATAACAGAAGAGCTGGAACAGTCTGACAACCCTTGTGACACATCACGATATCCAAAACCTAAGACGATATTGAGTCTAATATCACAACAGCAATATAATATTGATATGATGCCCGTCCCTACAACAGGTAGGTGGAAGTGGTCGTGGATACATCAACAATCACAGGACTTTCACCCAGTGCACCGCTGTTTGTGTGGTGTGTTTGGTTACGAAAGAGTCTCAGGGAAGTTATTTATTCGTGGTTGTTACATCGCTCCGTTGTGATTTTAACTCAAACCATGATGTTTTTTTAGCCTTAACCAAGTAGTTAATAATCGTTTCATGGCGTTTTGTCCATTTCTGCAAACTTTTGGTCGACCGGTCAAACGAACACAGGACCTTCAGGAGACCGCCGTTTGTTTTTGCAATTTATTACCGTTGTTCCATTTGTTGTGTTACGTTGTAACGTTATCTTTCCAACTGAAATCCTGATGTTTTTTCTAAACCGAACCAATCGTTTTACGACGTTAGCCTTGTTTCTGCAATGATAATAATAATACGTCGCTGATACGAAATATATTTTTGGCTCCGGAACGTCGACATCCAACGTCTCCGGTATTCTCCAGATTCCTACGACGCCAAACATTTTTACAGGCGTCTTGTGTTGACGAGGAACATCTCTGCCATGCGACACAAATTCTTCCTCAAATACACAAAATAAAATCCGCTGTGGTTCTAGATGGAGACCTGGTCAGCCCCCCCCCCCCCCTCTCTGCTCTCACAACAGAGACACTCTGACTTCCCCCTGAAACCTAAATCAGGAAATGTTCCAAAGAAGTGAATGCCAGGAGTTTCTCCCCCTCGATCTAAAGGAGGTGATATTGTCGCCCTTGTGAAAGGGGAAATCCTCGGGATTGAGCTTGTGTGCTGGAGCGGAGGCAGACTGGAATGTGTGTCCGGGCCGCGTCTTTTGTCGCCGTCCGGCGTCATGAATAGACTTCGGGCCGCGATCGCTCTGTCCGCTATTTATCAGACTGTGGAGAAGCAAACAAACCCCAAAATGTTTCATCCGCACCTTATACCTGTCAATCACGCCTCCAATAACAAACCTGCAGCTTTTTCACTTTTAATGAGCGTCCTGTCGGCTGAATTCATGCTACATTTAGCCAATGAGGACCGTTCAAGGCCTTCAGAGGGACCTTATTTGTAGATGAATAATATTTCTGATCGTGTTCTTTCCTGAGATTAAATATTGATTCGGGAAACGTGTCACGCTGAGTGGAGTTTGTCATGATGTTGATTTCCCTCTCGGGCAGCTCGTCGCTCTAAACCTCATCCGGGTCTCTCTGCGTCTGAGGTCAAAGAGAGGCTCTCAAAGAAACGGGGAAAAGCTTTCTTCAGTTGAGCTGACGGCCGCATTTGCCCGTCTGTTATTGTGAGTGCAGTGTGATTTACTGGAGGATTCGTGGCAGACGTTTGACGGGAGGCAGAGACGGCTGTCGGGATCTCGTTCTGCTCATTTGGACGATGAAGGGAGCGTCGATCTGGTTTCTCCTCCGCTTCGTCTTCAACGTCGTTACAGCTGTTCGTTTATGTTCGTTCCACTGTTCTGCAACAACACAAGCCAGCGTCTTTGAAATCCTCCGTGTATTCTACATGAACGTGTTCCTTCATGTGATTCTCGTAATAATACGTCTTAATTGGCAGTTATTTTGCTGTCTTTCTTTGTTTTTAAAGTCTCAGATATGAAGCTCAAAGTAAAGCTTTAAAAAGCAGAAGACAGACTTTGTCACTTCAACACTTTCAGTTTTGCTTCGTATGGAGAAGAACGGACTTCAATAAGTGTTTGACTTTAGAGCATGCCTCTACATTCAACATGAAAGATGACGCTCCAACAGGAGGCTTCTCTGGAGGCGCATCACGAGGTTTAACAGCAGAGAAACTCCTCGAGTGTTCCTCTCAGCCCAGCAGAGCTGATGACACAACAGGCTGATAGCTGTGCGCAGGCGGTTTTTGGGGGCATCACATGAACCGGCTGGAGTGTGTTGGGCAGCTGCATGAACCCCTCCTCAGGAACACAGACTCAGGTCTGGCTTGTTCTGGCTGTGTGAGGTGTTAGTTTATAATTCAGCTGATTCAGTTGAAACCATCAAAACAAATCCCTTTTAGAGCTTTGAAACAGTTTCAGAGGAGCCACTATAGTGGCTCCTATAGGGTAAACAGTGTCTCCCGTCAAATCAGGATTTACGTGTGACAGGAATTCACCGCTCAATCTGGACAGGAAGGCCCGCCCCCAAAGCCAGTTGATTGACAGCTCGGCCCGTAAAGGAAAAGAAGAAGCATGAGAGAAAATAAAGGGATGGAAATAAATGAAGTACATTATCTCAAATAAATGTACTTCTTAGAACGATTCCTCTCCACAAACCATCGCGTCTCACAACAAAAACAGAAAAAGTCAAAATAATCAGTCGTCTTCATTTAAAAAGTCTGTTTGTTGCTTGTTCACGACCTCAACCACCTGCACAGCCTCTCCCATCATACATAACGCATAAATACGTGTTCTGTATTCTGCATGAATGCACATTGTACACAGAAGCTGGCGGGATGGAGGCGCGAGGAGAAATACGTCGGTGTGTTTTCTCTTCCCGCCATAAAACGAATCCGCATCAGCCAGTCGCTGCAGCACCCTGGTCTGTGTGAAAGTTCCTTTCAAGTGTTTTGCTCCACATTGTTTACATTTCCAAGTGCATCGGGGTTTTTATTTTATTTTATTTAACCGCATCCAGACAGCGGAGGTCAGCGCCAGCAGCGCCTGTCTGCATCGTCTCTGTGGCAGCCGGATAAATGGACAGAGTGTTTGTAAGCGGCCGAGCTTTGTGTTTGCACAGAGTCGCAACTTTGTATGGGGCTGAGGGGGGGGGGGGGGGGGGGCTCCCTAAAGATTTGTATGCAGGCGACATCGCTCAGCCGACCCCCCCGGTCCGCTCTATGTCCTCTCACCTGCCTGTTGCAGTAAATCATAGAGCATCAAGTGAAGCGTGGTCATGGGCCTGCACGTGCAAGAGCTCTGCTGCACCTGTCCTGTGTGTGTGTGTGTGTGTGTGTGTGTGTGTGTGTGTGTGTGTGTGTGTGTGTGTGTGTGTGTGTGTGTGTGTGTGTGTGTGTGTCATTCTGCGGACGCAGAGAAAGGTCTTTGCAAATGTTTTAAGTGTTTCTTTGGGTGTTTTCTTTCTTTAAAAACATCTCTTATTGTCTTACATTGAAAAGAGAGACAACGAGGTCATGATGAGACACAATACAGCGCAGAACAAATCACATATATACCAAACACAAAGATCAAATGTAGGATAATGCAAGAAAAATAATAATAAAATAGAAGAAATTTGAGGTAAAAAACATTCAAATATAATAAAAATAGATAAATAAAATGAATAATAATAATAAGCAGCCCTACAACCATCCGATTAGGTCCTCTTTCTGCTCATTGATTAGAATGTCATTATGCTCCAGGACATTTTAAGACATTTTACCAAAAATTCATAAAGTGTGTCGTTCTGTAAGAAAGTTCCTCTTTCTACGGGTTCACTTCTCCCGGCTGAATGCCGGCCTGGAGGTCGGCGATAAGAGAGTTGTTTTTGGAGAATCTGCCCTAATGGTGTGCGTGTGTGTGTGTGTGTGCGTGCGTGCGTGCGTGCGTGCGTGCGTGCGTGCACGGCTCTCTGTGACAGAAGTACGGATGTAAATGGAGGTGTCGCTGGAAACAGGAGGTCTGCAGATGCCCGTCCGGCTGAGAGCTGAGCTCCCTCCCTTTGAGACGAGTATCCATTCAGAGTCAATGAGCCGGGTCAAAGCCTGCACGTCGGGCTGCAGCTCGGCCGAGCACCGGGCCGGTCCAAGAGGTCAGTCGTATTCACATGGCGCTGTCATGCAAATGAACCCACCCACGCTTAAACAACTCTTGGAATTTTTATGCCTGTACCCCCCCCTTCATTTCCCCATCTTTTTTTTTTCTTCCTACTTTCCTCGCTCCCTCTCTCCCTCTCCTCATCTCCAAATCTCCCCCCCCACCCCCTCTTATATTCACAAAGTCATTGACGAGACATTCAAAGCTTTTTCAAATTGGCCAGCTTCATTGTGCATGCTCTAAAGTGGAGGTGGGAGCCGGGGGGGGGGGGGGGGGGGGTGGAGAGAGAGGAGTGGGCCTAAATATACTCCGGTCTGAAAGTAGTTAGATCATGTTCTTTTCATGGTCCGATTAGAATCAAATCGATCCCCCCCCCCCTCCTGACACTCAGAGGTCTGAAGAGGAGCGGCCGGACAAAGATTCCTCGGTGCAGACGTGGATGAATGAATGAATGCTAAACACACTCTTGTAAAGTCTCACTCTGAAGCGCGACAAAGCCCGAGAGAGAGTAAATGTGTTTTAAGTGTGAGAGATGTTTGTGTGGACGGAGAGAGAGAGATATCTCTACAGTATATTGGAGCGTCGTCGGTTCCACACCTGATCTGCATATCAATCAGAAACACACACACACACACACACACACACACACACAGTGGAGGATCTTTTAGGGGGAAAAAGCACAAAAAAGCCTGACGATGATGAAGGAGAGGAGTTTAGACAAAGATGCTTCCTCTCAAAGAAGTATCTGTTGATACAGTGTTTTAATCCACAGTAGGCTTTCTTCAGGAGAGAGGTCACAGACAGCGAGGGGGGGGGGGGGTGAACTCGGTGACCGGCAGCTCGTTCTGCCATCGAACCGCTGCTGAAGAAACTAATATCAGATCTGTTGTTGTTGTTGTTGTTTACCACAACTGTGTGATTTTGTTTTCTCCAAAAAAATCTCCAAAACGTTGCTATCATGAGACAAACAGCCCGAAACAGTTTCATTGCGATGTGTTTTCATCTCTTTTTCTCTCTATTTAATAGTTATTCTGCCCTAAAAAATACAATTACAAGAAATGCAGTTTTGGGGAATATTTGAGATGTGTTTACTCTACACTGGATGTTGTGCTGCAAAACCAAATAGGAGGAGATCTTAAGCACATTGAAATGACTGCACAACGACTGTTCACATCCAAAACAGCGAGCAGGTTTAAACTCTGTTGCTACACGAGCTTAAACTGATGACGTCTGATATGAATCGCACCGTCGTGAAGTTCATCGTTTGTTGATTGTTGAATCACTTTTAGAAAGGCGTTCATTCATTCTTTCGGAGGCTGCCGTGCTGTTGAACTGCTTTGCATTGTGCTGACAGGTGTTTCTATTATTTTGTCCACCCCATTTGTATCAATAAAGGTGGGCAAAATAACAGGAACGCCTAACACGTTTGAACCAATCAGAAGCCAGAACTCTCTGCAGTCATTATCGGTCCTAAATCAGCAATCGACCATCGAGATGAATATCTTCAGCAGATGTTTTTAAATTCTTACTCTATGAAAGGATTGAACGCAGTATTCTGGCACGCTTTGTAACGTGAATTATTATTATATCGTAATGTCATTTCTGTGTATCTTTAAGTGTTTGTGTGACGCAGCTGCTGCATTGTTTTATCTCCAGCTCGTCTTTGTCCATCTGACCATTCAAACAAGCAGCCGCTCGCTGCGAGCCGCACATCGTTCAAACAGCAGAACTTTACTTTCTGTTCCAGTCGAGGTCTCAAACTTTCCACAGATACCAAATAATATGCAGAATTTGGGAGAGATGTGCAGAGAAAGGTGCACAAGACATCTGGAATATCTTCCCCTGAAGGAGTTCAAACTGTTTGTATCTTTATCGTCAAGGATTCTGTCAGACAATAATGAGCTCATTTTAATCAACTTAAAGCTGCTGAACTGCAGAAAGTCAATGTTAAAGGATCGTGCATATGTATATGTATATGTGTATATTTTACACCGTTTGTTCCGTGCGATTCATTCTCATGGCAACATATTTGTTCACACTGTCGTACTTTCACTCGTACAAAAAAGGTTGATTCTTCTCTGCTTTCTGCACAGCGAATAAAGGCATCAACCAATCACGCTGTCAGTGCGCTGTACCTCACACTGCCACGCTGTTCAGTGTGCCAGCGCGTCCCAATGCACACTACGGCAAATGCAGTACGCCACAAATACCAGAACCTTCCAGCACATCCGGTCACATTTTGCAGCGTGCGAGCCAGCGTGACTTTCTGGCTATTCTGACCCACAATCCTTTGTGCAGCAGATATACGAGCAAGAGGGTCCAAGTTCAAGCTGCAATGTTACGAGGAAGTAGTAATGTTGTAAATGTTGTAAATGAATGCACATACGTGACGATACGTACGTTGTAAAGGCAGCTGCAGTATGTACTAGAAGTAAAAAGTATGCGATTTGTGTCCAGCGTACAACAACAGAGAAGACTTTATTACTCCTTTCACTCCTTCAGTTCTTACCTTTCACAATAAAAGCCCTCAACTCAAATTCACTCAGAGCATTTCACGAAAATAAAACTCAATAAAACAATTTAACTTCGACAGACTGTATATGAGAAGTGGACATCGTCGCCCGTTGGTTTGTGGACCGCGGTTTTGAAGGTTCGGGTTTGTCATTTTGGCCGTCGCCATCTTGTTTTTTTGCAACCAGTGAACAGGAAGTGACCACATTTGGACTGAGGAGGAGTGATGTAGAGACACCGTATAAGTCTCTGGTAGAGACCTGTCAATCACAGTAAGCCCCGCCCTAAAGCATCCCCTGCTTTATGGTCTGTTTGACTCTAAATGGACCATAATGTACTAAATGAACATCATGCTGTATTGAAGAAGACTTGAAACTAGAGATTGAGACATAAACTCATGTTTACAATGTTTACTGAGGTAATAAATCAAGAGAGAAGTAGAGTCATTTTCTCATAGACTTCTATACAACCAGAGGAGTCGCCCCCTGGAGGTCACTAGAGAGAATGCAGCTTTAACACATGAAGCATCGGCTTCACTCTTCAGAACTGGAGGTTGCGCCTGTATTTATTGTGTATTGCAACAGTTTTGATGTGAAACCTCCAACACCCACCGTCTGTGCACAGACCGCTCACCCCTCAGCGGTGTTGCAGAGACGCTCTGCTCTTGCAGAAACGTAGCATGAAGCTGTTTTGCGTTCTGAATCCAAAGAGGAACCAAACAACTCTCGAGGTTTGAGGGGACGGAGGAGGTGGGACCACCCTGCAGCTGCCCCTTCTCTCTCTCTCTCTCATCACTCCCCACCTCATCCCTTCATTCCCTCTCCTATTCATCCTGCAGCTGCAGTCTTGTGCCTCTCTCCCTCTCTCTCTCTCTCTCACTCTGTCATACAAAGTTTCTCCTCTCTCTCTTTCTCTATTTGTCTCCGAGACACAAAGATGGATGGAGAAGCTCCTGGAATGGGGCGCACAATAGGTTGTGCCACAAGGTGAGCAGCCTCAGCTGCATACGGGCCAGTGCTGCCTTTTTCTCTTAGCTCCTCACCCGACTAGTGTGTGTGTGTGTGTGTGTGTGTGTGTGTGTGTGTGTGTGTGTGTGTGTGTGTGTGTGTGTGTGTGTGTGTGTGAAGGGGGGTCTTGAGCGGCACAGTATGGCAACAGATGCTTTTGTTCGGCCAAAAGTCTGAAAGGGGCCTTGGGTCGGGGGGGGGGCTTAGCGGTGTCAGAGCACAGAGTCATTTTTCTCTCGCTCTGCCTCCCTTTCTCTGCCTCTCCCTCTCTCCCCGGCTGCGACGGCTGCGGCGGCAGAGCAAGAGGAAACACGAAGGGGGCAGCGGCGTGATGGAATACGTAAGTGGGGCGCGCGGTTTTGGCCTGTTTTGTGGGCGACTTCATTAAAGGGTCGTTTATCTGGCCTGTGATCCCTTTGTGCCGGGCCTTCTTTATCAGGCCCGGTGTGTCGGGGGGGGGGCCGTAATTGGCCGATTTGGCCACGGTCTGCGCATGCTGAGGTGATTTATAAAGCCTGTGAATGGAGCTGACTCCTCTCCGGGGGCAGCGCTCCCGTCTCCCACATATAGGAGACACGGCGCTGCAGAATCACTCCGGCTAAACGCAGAAGAAATGTGAAAAGGATGAAACGTCCCCAAAGCTCTTTGTGCGAGTGTGAAATCAGAGGCTGAGAATAAAAAGGGCTCTCTTGTCATCTATTTTCTCCACCTTTATGCTCTCTCTGACTTTGTTGTTTCACCTCTTTAGGCTCTTTTTTTGCCCGCAGTGTAACCTCCTCTTCTTTTTGAATACCTTCCAGCCAATCGCACACATGCCAATGTTCCAGGAGCTTCTTCTCCGTGAACCGAGAGACAAAAAGAGTCGAGATTTGGTTTGTTAAATACACGACAAACGAATTAATTCCAGGTCCTTTCGTGCACAAAATGAACTTGTAGCTTTTGAGTGAAAGTGCATATCTTGCAGCGCCGGCTTTATGTGCTCCCATGGTGTGTGGAGGTTGGCTCTTAATGACCTCCTAATTAAAGCAGGCCCTCCTCTCAATGGGCTGATCATGTCGTGGAGGTCGGAGGTCATCTAAAGGGCTGCTGGTGGCCAGAGTTGCTGCTCTGCACTAATTGCCCTCCAAATTAAGGCAGCGCAGTCGTCTGTGGCCGGTTAGCGCTAGCAGCGGTGCTACGCGTCCTCGTAGCACCGCTGCTTTTCTTCACGTTGTCACCGTCACGTTTATTCTTTTAATTAAGAAGAGTTCAGACCGTCCGTCTCATTGTGCTGCCGTGGAGTTCATCGAGCCGGACTCAGTGTTTGTCTGAAGGCCAGACGGGACGACTTGAATCCCGAGTGTTTGTGGACGTGCAGATAAGCTCTGCAAACACGCAGCGCTTAAAGGATTCACATGAAGACTCTCATCTGTCAAAACGAGTTTAAAAAGAATGTTTTTGCAGAAGTTCGAAGGTTATTGCAGCTATATTTATGAGCAGGCTTCTAACAAAGTCTTAACGGGTGTTCAATTCCTTTCAAAAGCCGTAAAAAAGCTCTGACGCGTTTTCTGACATTGGATTGTTAAATAATTCACGGACTTTGTTTCCAGCATTCTGGTGATTTTCTTTAAAGAATGCAAATAACAAAATAGCGATGACACTGCAAACAGCTTCCTTTCAGTTCTCAAGAAAGGTGTAAACTCATCGTATTCATCCATTCGTCCATTTCTCTCTCTGTCCCCGGGAGTTGCAATGAATAACGGGAAAACTCCGGAGGGATGGCGAGTGTTTGTACAACACGTGTGTGGCTGGATGTGTTTTCTGCAGGATGGGAATCGAGGCAATCCCAAAAGAAAAGAGTGAAAAACACAAAATCTGCAAGAAAAGTCATGAATAAATGGCCGTTATTTTTGGAAATAAAACTTGAATTTCAGTCTGTGGCATAAAGAAAAGTCCCCAGAACCCTGAAGAACCCCCTTAAGATGGTTCAGATGGTTCCGTGTTACCTGATGATTCAAAACATGCACAACGTTTGGTTCAAAAACCCCAAATTCAATTCTCCTCTTTTAAAGTTTAGAGCAACTTAAAACATGTCTGATGGTCGTGTTACCGGCTCTGGTTGTTCCCTTCCACGGTTCTCTGAGACGGGCCAAAGTCTCGGAGGAGTTTCTGTCCACAGGCGAGGAGGAGGAGGAGGAGGAGGAGGGGGGGGAGGGGCCCGGCCCGGCCCGGCTTTAATGTAGCTGATTGTGCTCACCGTGAAAAAAGGAACAGTTTCTTCTGTGTTAATTTTCAATTTTGTCTCCGTCCGTGTGCCCGGGCTTTGTGTCCGGTTCTCCTCCCCTCCCTAAACGTCTCTTTTCCTTTTCTTCTCTCTTCTCCTCCCGTCAGGCCGTCTAGATTATGTTGCTAAGGAGATTCCTTCTCTCCTGCTTTTTTCACCGTTTCCCATTGATTTGGTGTTAATGCGTTTTGAATGCCCCTCGGTGTGTGCCGAGCGCTGGGGGAGAGTGGGGGGGGGGGGGCACGGGGTCTTTGCCGAGTGGAGGAATTTCTATCTGAAGCGGTGAGGTGGGGGTCCGTGTGGGTTCAGGCCCAAAGAGAGGCACTCAAGTGAGAGCTGAAGTGGTTTACAGAGCCGAGGAAGCTCCCCCTCGTCTTCCTCCCCCTCGTCCTCCTCCTCCTCCTCTTTATCAGGGTCTCTTCTTCATTGGCAGCCCACAGGTGCACTGTGTCAACCTTTGCTTTTCATCCCTCAACAAGTAACAAACATTTGTCTTTTCAGAAAGAAAACTGGATAAATTGAGTTCAGCAGCAGTGTAACAAAAGACAAAATACAAGATACATAGAAATCGTGATTGTTGGGTCGCAGCTCAGTATATTTTTGCATCACAACCGATGAATGAACAAGTGAATCCGAGTGTTAACCAGCTGTATTCCAGCCACTCAATGTACAAAGGTTTCACACCTCAGGGTTCTGCGTCGCTGCAGGACGCCGGCCGGCCGATGGCGGCTGCAGCGCGTGTTTCCTGAAGCGACGGACGTTGTTTTTGTCGTGTTCTATCGACCAAGAGAAGAGATGGAGAGTTCTGGGATCATTGTTCTGATGATTTCAGGTGATTCTCTGAAATTATAAGCTGAGACACGAATATTGCTTTTACATGAATGACGATTGTATAGTACGGTAACAATGTAGCTGATGTTTGTGAGGATTAATACATCGGAACAAGTGCAGACAGACCTTTTCCACCTTGAATCCTCATTCCTGTGCGTCGTCATTCCTCTGGCTTTTCAGTTTATTCCACCGTACTCATAATTACTTTACCTCCACTCTTCCCTCTCCGTAACTTTCTCTCACTTTCACCCACAGAAGCACAAACACATCTGTCTGCCCTGCAGCTGTGCGAGAACCAATAATGACCTCTCGGACCATTTTCATCCGCATCGTAATTATTCCATCAGAGGTCATCGGTCCCGGGGAACCTCCTGACTTCTAGCAGCTGTGCCGATTATTTTGGGTTTTTTCCCTCCAGTGAGGCTCAGCTCAACATTACAGAAGCAAACACGGAGCTAACCGGAGGAAGCACTTAAGCCCGATCGTATGGGCCAGCTTACCCAGAGTCTCCAACCTCTTCTGTGTCTGTTATTCTTTTAAAACAGGAAATGACACACAAAGCCACATCTCGTTTGTTGAGACGCAGGTTATGAAGTTTAAACGATAAACTACCGTTTTTCAACAGTCTGACGTCTTGTGAAGATGTTAAAGAGACTCTGCAGCTCTCACCAGTTCTTCAGAGATTCATGGTCTGTTTCTGGCCTGCAGCTTTGCTGGTTTGGTTCGCTCTCGTCTGTTTTTATTCCTCTCAGGCAGCTGTTTTCAGTAACAGCGATGATAAATCGGGTGTAACTGGACGTCAGCAGACCCGCACCGGTTGGCAGATAGACAGAGTTGGCCACTAGCTGGTAAACACTGAGCAGCGCTGGCTGCAGCAGCAACAGAGCTGAAGGGAAGTGTGAAAGTTGGACTTGGCATTCGCCAGGTGAACAAAAAAAACACGATTCCAAATGTTCCTGGATTTGTCGAGTTGGATTTGTAGGTTTCCCACCCAGCAGGACGGTAGAAACCCGTTCCATGATGTGAACCTTTGTTTCTGCTGCCAGGAACCAGCTGGGAACCAGTTCCAGTGCTCTTTGAAGTTCAATTCATATGCAGCACTTTTAAAAAGGTGTTGCCCTGCTCGCTAACGTTACAATGGACTTCCACTTATAGAAACATAAGTTCCTCAATGATCATGTGATGAATGCTGAGAATAACGTTTTCCACCCGTTGCTTCTGTGATTTGTGCCGTTTGACCGTCGCCCATGAGCTCCCGGTTCTTCAGCTCTGTGAGCATCGCTCTGGTCTCTGAGTTGGGCGTCGTCTGAGACGCAGCGCGGTGCCACAGGTGACGGCCTGCGGCGGTTGGCTCGATGTCAATTAAAGCTATTCCAGCACCGGGGGCAGGGTTGACCTCTGACCCGTGACCCTGGTTTAACTAACCCTCCCCAGTGTTCTACGAGGGGACAAACACTCCCAGCTGCTCCGGCTCTCAATGGCCGTTAACCGAAGGGGAGGAGAGTCCTTTCTGCTGCAGCGGCCGGAGGAGGCTCAACATTCTTGTCGTGCTCTCGTGGGAAGTCACTCGAGACTGTCGCGTCAGCAGATAACAACAATTCAAACGTGAGAGAACGAGGCGCTCGCCCAATGCTTTCAACACCAGAAGACGAGGACAACTTGGGAATTTATTCAGCAACCGTTTGAGAAGAATTCTGATGTAAAGTTGAATAACTTTTTTTCCACTTTAGTTTTCAGCAAACAAACAACGATACAAAGGTTTTTCTTTGAGGGGAAATCATATTCTACCGTCCAAACTCTTTCAATCAGTTTAATCAGTCGTCCTTTCCGTCTTCCTTGACGCTGTTTTGAGTCCATTTCTCCCGTTTTTCTTCCATTTGTTCTTGCAGTCTGAAGGTTGGCTCCTCAGCACCACATCAAGATAAGATGAGAGAGAACTTTATATCAACAAAAACAATAGAATAACAATATAAACAACAGAATAACAATTATTAAGTGTAAAGAAACAATAAAAGGATACGGTAAATCAATAAAGCAAAAGTAAAATACAACAAAGACTGAATGAAAGAGTAAAGTGTCTCAGAAGTGATGTTAACACCAGAGCCTCATGGAAGCTGAAATGGAAAAGTAATATTAAGCTTCATATTGAGAGATTGTGTCAATATTTACTCGTGATAGCTTAATTAAAAGTACTTTAAAGCAGGTAGAGAGACACACCCACGATCAGAGGAATATATGAACAATAACCGAACATGCTGGAGAGAATGTGTAGCACTAGAAGCAGACCACTCGCATATGTTCTGAAAATTGTTGGGGGACTTTTTCCACTTCCGCCATTCATCTTCTGATACTTTAAGACGAGATCAGATGAGATAATCCTTTTCGTCCCAACGCGGGGGAAGTTTGCAGGATTCCAAGTACAAACAAGCAAGAGAGGCCGATCAAAACAAGTATAATCAGCAAGTAATCTCACAGTAAAGGTACAATAAATAAGTTCTGATCCCATTTTTCAAAATACAGTTCATTTTAAATAAGAGCCAACTGTTGAATTCATGCAGGTTCCTCAGAAACAGCGATGGAGTTGTGACGTCTGCCTCCGTGACGCTTCCCTCTGTGTTTATTTTCAGTCTGCTGGGAACCCTCGCTGTGTAAACCCGCTTGTTTATGCCTGTTGTGTCTGAATACATCATGTGATGTGTGAACAGAGAGGAGAGATGAAAATATAACAGAAGACAAATCACCCGACACATTTCTGATTTGCTCTTTTATTTGAATAACGACGCCGACTTTTGGTGGGAAAACGCAACGGAATTACAGATCGCTGTGCAGCGTCGTCCTCAGCCTGTTGTGTTTGGTTGATCTCCTCTTTGATTGGATAATGACACGCTGAGCTGCAGATGAACAAAGCAACATGTCACTCTGTGTGCACCAGCAATCATCCCTCCATGCCGGCAGCCTGCCGATGACCTTTGAGATGTGTATATATACATAAAATACACATACGCACACAAACACATCAAGAACAATGTGTAAATATGATATACGTTTCCTTTTTGACTTCTACTTCTGACTGCGCTCGTACCACCAGATACAATCCTCTTATTTGCATCCCTTTGTTTGTGAATACGTCATTAAATTAAGTCCAACTTTATGTGTACGGCACATTTAAAAACAACCACAGACGAAGAAAGTGCTGAACAATGATGAGGAGCAAATGAATCCAAAGCAAACGCACAATGTGCACACGTTAGTGACGTGAACGCAGCACAACGGGAAGGAAGTCTATTCCTTTTTATAAGAATGAGTTCTGCTGGATGAGGAACACATTTAAACCTTTTCAATCAAGTCTTAAAATCAAATGCTGACAACAGACGCTAGATGTGATGCCGTTTGCTTCTCCCGGTGATCGCGGCTAAAATCAACCCAACCGACCGGGCTGGTTCATCCAGCAGGCCGAGCTCAAGCTCCGGAAAACAATGCACCGAGATGAAGTCGTTTGTTGTCCAAGTAATCATCAATGAGGACGTTTGAAGACCATGAAGCTCTCGCGTGGGAGGAGTGGGTCAAACAAACAGCGAGCCTTTCAGCTCAGACGCCGCTGTCGCTTCTGTTTTTCCGAAACCAAACAAAGTATTTCACCATCTTTTCCTAAATCTAACTCAGCATTTCACCATCTTTGTCTGAACACAACGACGTAGTTTTGTTGCCTAAACGCAACTGAGTTTCCTGTGAAGACGGAAGTTTATTTTGAAAAGACTGAACGTAACGAGCAGAAATTGACACGTGTTGCTGGACTCTCGAAGGAAAACGTTCGAAAAAATGAGTAACTTTGTGTGTGATATACAAGCTGTTGATCATAGAGTGCATATGGACTGTCTTGTAATTCTGTTTTCATACTACAGTGTTCATCTTAGTCAACAGAGACCTTATTCTGTGTTTCCTGCCCAACTACAGATATAATAATAATAATAACACATTTATTTTGTAAAGCGCTTTAAAAGGTCCTCAAAGGCACTTTACGTGGCACAAACAGAACCAATAACAGCAATAACAAAATGAAAAAGGCAGATAGATGACGATATACAAGTAGGAAAGAACTGAAACGTATCATCTCAGGTTAAACGCGTATAAATGAGCTCATAGCTATAACTCTGGCTGTGCACTGTCCCCGTCCAATAAATCAACAAATAGATAACGATGACAACCTAAGCGTGCACCTGCTTCTCGCACACATCCAGCGCACCGGTAGCTGGCGCAGCTGCAGCGGGGAGCCGTCAGCGGCCATGTCTTCCTGCGTTTGATCCTTTCTGCCTCGGAGCTTTGCTGCCGCAGGAGGAAGAAAAAACAGCAAAACTGAGCTAATGTGCGTCTTTGTCCTCCGTGGGAGGGGACGGCCTTTCTTCTCCACAAGTACAAATCGCAAGACTGTGGCCGCATTCTTTGGGGACAGAGGGAGGCAATGGCGGAGAGAAAGATCCCAATCAGACATTGATCTGAACCAAACTAATCCCCCATTGGTGCCAACGTGACCTCAAAGAATCGGCTTAGAGAAGCTCGGTTAAACTGGACACGGTTTTTCTATCTGAGCGGCCCCGGCGCAGCCCACCCTAATTTTGCCACCCACAGACATTAGTAGGAGAGAATTAAGACGCATACATTCATAACGCTTTTCATTACGGCGGATCTGTGGCCCTCACACGGCGGGTAAGCCCCCGTGGGCCCCGTGGGCCTGACCGGGTGAAACCAGCCACTTTATCTGTTTGATCGGTTTTCAGTGTTGACGGTTTGTTTTTTATCCCAAATATGGAAATGAAGTTGGTCTTTGGGGCTCATGTGCTGTGGACTTCACACGGTGGATTCTGAAACATAGAAATATATCAATAGATTTATTTTCAACAAGGCAACTTATCCTCATATAACACTTCGTATGATGTCTTACACAAAAGGTACTCCTCATTGTTCGTGCATTTTCCTACAAAGTCCAGCAACACGCGTCGAACTACTTACTCAGTTGAGTTCAGGCAACAAAACTGCTTCGTCAGCTTCAGGAGAAGATGGTCGTTTGGGTGGAAATAACTACAGAAGTGCTTTTACTGAAGAAGTACGCAAGTTACAAAGTGACAAATAAATCAATTCTCGACTTCTCGCTTCACGTGAGGAACGAGCAGCGGCCTCGTGGGTTTGTTGGTTGTTTTGTGGTTTTTATATTTACTCGTTCACGATTATGTAAAATTAGATTCAAAATGTTTTCGTGGTATATTTACAAATGATGCATTTTTTTGTAGGTAAAGCTACAAACGCTGGATGGGAACGGGCTGAGTAAACACGCCGGACATTTGGTCGTGAGCGTCTGCTCGTAGTTTGTGCCACGAGTCTGTCCGTCGATTCAGCATGTTGAGAAATCACTGAGCAGAAGAAGTGAAGATAGAAGTCTATGAGAGCATGACTCTACTTCTCTCTTGATTTATTCCCTCAGTGAACATTGTAAACATGTGTTTATGTCTCAATCTCTAGTTTCAAGTCTTCTTCAATACAGCATGATGTTCATTTAGTACATTATGCTCCATTTAGAGTCACACAGACCATAAAGCAGGGGATGCTTTAGGGCGGGGCTACAGTGATTGACAGGTCTCTACCAGAGATGTTTACGGTGTCTCTACGTCACTCCACCTCAGTCCAGATGTGGTCACTTCTGTTTATTGGCTGCAAAAATAAATAAATAGCAACAGTGACAGCAACAGAGTATAAGATCACATACGATGTGGTTTCCTGGTGTGTCTACGAATCACAGCGCATGATATTTGGAACACTACGAGCACTGGATGAGAACAGCCGGTCCTCTGATGTGTGAAGTAACTTTGAACTGAGAAAACAATAAAAACCCGCGAGCAGCACGAAGAGAACGCCGTCTACGAACTAAGAGTTCTGCATCCGAGTGTCACATGAGCTTCTTCTTGGCTGCAACGAACATCTTCACTTCTGCTTGTGATTAGAGAGCGTGAACCCGACAGCTATAATCTCTAGTCTGTCTGTCTGTCTGTCTGTCTGTCTGTCTGTCTGTCTGTCTGTCTGTCTCTGGCTGTAGAAGGTTAGTGCGTGAATGGATGAGAGGGGGGGGGGCTTTGTTTTAGGGGGGGGCTGTCTATGCTCGTCTGAGAATAACGTACAATAAAGATGTAGATCTGTGTTGTGGCCGTGCTGGCTTACAGGCCTATCTGAAGACTATTTTGGGTAAAAAGGCTTTTGTTAGAGAGCGTTATCCCGTCGTAGAGGCGGGAAATAAAAATCCAACCGCAGTAAGGAGAAGAAACCAAATCCTGTGATTGATACGAGCGGCGATGCGGCCTCGATCCTGCACCGCCACTTCCAGGGATCAACGGCTAAACCAACAGCCAGTAAGAGGCATTTTTTTGGGGTTGCTGGCAGCGGGCCAGCACCCCGAAAGAGAGGCTCCCATTATGAAGCCAGACCCTCCCATTAAACAGCTCCACAAAGACATCACACAGACAGAGGCAGCGCCTCGCACACCAGAGCTCGGAGATGCATTCATTGCCGACGCCGTCGCCGTCGTGTGACACGTTCTCTCTGTAATTACAGACACGGTCCAAAAAACACTCGTGTTTATAAATAACAATGGGAACACGTTTCGTTCTGTCTCCGACTGTGGATGAACTATGATCGTGTTGCATGTGGAAAAAGAAATCTGTGAGATTTCTGTTTTGTTTTCTTCCAGTTTTTCAAGCAATTCACTTTGACAATTATGTAAACTTTGACTCGAGCCAGGGAGGCCGTCTGTTTACTGTTTAGTCTGCTCCAGTGTCCTGTCTACGGCTGGAGGTGTGTGTGTGTGTGTGTGTGTGTGTGTGTGTGCGCGTGCTCGTACTGCCCTCTGTGTGAGGACCACTGTGAGCTTCAGACCTGCAGAGTGAGGACAGTTTTGTCTCATTCAGCGTTTCGTAGCTCTACCAAGAAAAGTAACTTAATGCGTCGATATCCCACGAAACCATTGAGTGTGTCATCCACGTCATGATGAAAGGAAGGAAAGCATGAAGAACGGTCCACACCGGGTCCACGGGTCCAACAACCAGCGGTCATTCAGCCTTCTCGCTTTGTGTGAAACGAGAAGTCAACGTTGATTCATTTGTCACGTAACTTGCGTACTTCAGCAACGGATATTCTGAAGTTATTTGATCCCAAATCACGATCTTTTTCTAAACCTAACTAACGAACTAACTATTTTTGAAAACGTGTTGCTGGACTTTTGTCAGAAAAATGTTCCGAAAAATAAAACGATGCTTCAGGAGAAGAACGAGACGACGAGCTCAGCTGACGGTCCGTGTTGGTCTGGGAGACGTAGTGTCTGTGTTTTATGTCTGAAAACCGACAGTATGAGACCCAACAAATCAAGAAGTGTGTGTGTGTCCAGCAGACACATCAAAACAAGAGCAACCCCATCCACTCACACACACACACACACACACACACACACTTCATACACTGGAGCTCGGAGACATGTAAACCCCGTCATGTCACACGCTTCTCTCGTGTGAGAAAGAGTGAAAAGGTGCTGATGTGTTGGCGAGGCTGATGTGTGTTTACCGACGCTGAGCCGATCAACTTTAATGAAGCTACATTCAAAAACTTTATTTTAGTGTTGGTTCTGTTGCTCCCTGAGGACTAAAGTGGTCGTGAGTCCTTTTAGAAAACCTCATCTTACTGCAGCAGGTTCTGACAGTCTGCCCTCTCAGTCCTGATTCTGGTTCTCCCGGCAGCAGCATCGTCTCCTCCTCCCTCCGGAGCTCCGACTGCAGGTCCAAGGCTGCGGGTGAAGCCGGATCTGGGTCTGTCCACGGTGGACCGGTCTCTGCTGGAGGATCTGGATCTGTCCACGGTGGACCGGTCTCTGCTGGAGGATCTGGGTCTGTCCACGGTGGACCGGTCTCTGCTGGAGGATCTGGGTCTGTCCACGGTGGACCGGTCTCTGCTGGAGGATCTGGGTCTGTCCACGGTGGACCGGTCTCTGCTGGAGGATCTGGGTCTGTCCGCGGTGGACCGGTCTCTGCTGGAGGATCTGGGTCTGTCCGCGGTGGACCGGTCTCTGCTGGAGGATCTGGGTCTGTCCACGGTGGACCGGTCTCTGCTGGAGGATCTGGGTCTGTCCACGGTGGGCCGGTCTCTGCTGGAGTCTGAGCTGAAGGAGGTTCTGGTGAACCTGCATGAGTTCATCTGGTTTCACCAGAATCCGACCCGGTGGCTCCGATGACGAGCATCAAGAACAACTCTATAGAAACAGACCATCTCCTCTCTGATGGTCTCTGTACTGATGGAGGTCTGATAGAGGACCAGGACTACACTGAGACTGGTTCACATGGAGGACCAGGACTACACTGAGACTGGTTCATATAGAGGATCAGGACTACACTGAAACTGGTTCATCACCAGTTCCTCACAGTAACTTTAATGTATCAGTTTTAATGAATCAAAGCGGCTGCAGAGCAGAACACGTCAACAGTGACGGTCTTGAAGCGGATCGATCCTCGCTGCTGGTTCAGGATCAACGTCTGGGAGGCGAGCGTTGCTCTCGATGGGCAGAGAGAAGTCGTCTCACACTCTCGAGGTGAATGAGGTGCTTTACAAAAAGCACGCTCAGCTCCTCCAGAGAAACAGATGCACTCGAGACTTTTCTTAAGACGCCTCGAAGCGTCTCCTCACAGGAGACAACGGTGGAAGAGCACCAATTACAGCGAGAGCTCATTCAGGATCAACAGAGTCCCGTAGAGAAGCAAACCACGAGTCCACCCGCCGTGTGCAGCACAGAGAGGATTACCAATGTTACATTCCTGTTGTGGGCTTTGATCAACCTTTAATGCCACTGTTTGTTTTTGGATATTTATATTTGAAACGTTTGAGTTTTGTCATCTTCCTTCATGTGTTTGTCTGTAAGAGGCTCGTCTCTTCTCTGCTCCTCCAGCTCGACACTGCCCTCTATCTCCGTCACGTGGAACCACAGGAATATGATTACCTCGAAAACAATCTGATGTTTGTCCTGCAGTTATGAGTTATGTGTTATTGTCGTGTTTCTGTTGTCGTGTACGGCCGACAGACTGAAGCTGCGAGGCTTCTGTTGACTCGGTGAAGTCAGTGGATCGATTAAAAGCAAACCAAACCTTTTTTCTGAGTCTTCTGGAAACAAAACAGTTGACATTCCTCCACGAGGCAGAAGAGGACGGGAGGATGTGACTGTTGCCTTAAGTTTACCAAAACAAAAGTAGAAGACGGCCTTCAAAGTAAAAGTTACAGCTTTCTGTTGATGCTGCTTTAGTGGCAACTGGTGAACTTTCTATAAGCGGTATTAAATATGAATAGAAGTAAAAACAAAGTATTCAATGCTACGCTGATGATTTAAGATGAGTAATTATATTCATATCACTTCATGTATTCCCTCATTTACATGATTCCAGATTGTGTATGTTTTTGTGTTTCAGTCAGGAATACTAAACCATGTTTATCAGTTCCTCTCCCCGTGTTACCTCGATTTACAATCGTCAGGTTTTAGCGAAGATACGTCAAAAGTTCGTCCTAGAACACGATTCATAATTATCTAAAGGGCTTATTGTTAAAGATGCTTCACTGATGCACTTCCAATGTAGCCGAGTGATGGGAACTTAACCCACAGTCCTCTCTCTCTCTGCAAAAATACATTCTAAAGTTTTAAGCTTTCATCCAAATCAAGTGCTGTTCTTCCAAAGTCACAGCCTCTTTCGTACAAAGTTCTTCTCACGGACCGTCTTCTGCAGCTCAGCAGAGAAACACTGTTGTAGAATCACATGGAGGGAAGATACACACTTTATTGACCTCACACTCAGAAACATCAGATTATTTTCAGATCAGTTTTGAAGTTAAAGTTGACGCATCTTGAAAAACCGTTATCTTTCACAAACATGTTGGTATCTGGAGTGTCTACCAACCCACAGCCTGTGAAAGAAGACGACCAGCTGAGAGAGAACTTTGCAACATGTTTTTCAGAAGGGTCTCTTAAAGAGACAGGCGCTAAAACGGAGCGTTTCAGACAGACGGTGAATGCAGGAGACTTCAGACAAACATAAACGTTTTTTTAAACATTACAGCATGTAGTAGAAACCCTAAACACAAGTATGAACCTGAAAAGGAGCATGATGTGTCCCCTTTAAAGTGGGAATCCAACATAAGACAGATATAATTTTCCAAAACTTGTTGGGTACCTCGTACATCAACGTATCCTCATACAACGGTTCATATCCTCATTTTTCCTGCATTTTCCTCGAAAAGTCCAGCAACACGTGTCAATTCACGGCCTGTGGCCGCTGCCTGGTGTCCTCAGTGACGGTGCTGATGTGACCGGGGAGGCTCCTGTGGAGGCACCTGTGGGAGGCTCCTGTTGGAGGTGACTGTGGAGGCTCCTGTTGGAGGTGACTGTGGAGGTGACTGTGGAGGCTCCTGTTGGAGGTGACTGTGGAGGTGACTGTGGAGGCTCCTGTTGGAGGTGACTGTGGAGGTGACTGTGGAGGCTCCTGTTGGAGGTGACTGTGGAGGTGACTGTGGAGGCTCCTGTTGGAGGTGACTGTGGAGGTGACTGTGGAGGCTCCTGTTGGAGGTGACTGTGGAGGTGACTGTGGAGGCTCCTGTTGGAGGTGACTGTGGAGGTGACCATGGAGGCTCCTGTGGGAGGTGACCGTGGAGGCTCCTGTGGGAGGTGACTGTGGAGGTGACCATGGAGGCTCCTGTGGGAGGTGACCGTGGAGGCTCCTGTGGGAGGTGACTGTGGAGGCTCCTGTGGGAGGTGACTGTGGAGGTGACCGTGGAGGCTCCTGTGGGAGGTGACTGTGGAGGCTCCTGTGGGAGGTGACTGTGGAGGCTCCTGTGGGAGGTGACTGTGGAGGTGACTGTGGAGGTGACCGTGGAGGCTCCTGTGGGAGGTGACTGTGGAGGTGACTGTGGAGGTGACCGTGGAGGCTCCTGTGGGAGGTGACTGTGGAGGTGACTGTGGAGGTGACTGTGGAGGTGACTGTGGAGGTGACTGTGGAGGTGACTGTGGAGGTGACCGTGGAGGCTCCTGTGGGAGGTGACTGTGGGAGGTGACCTGCTACAGGAGATGGTGAGCCGCTACAAATGACAATGACCTCCGCTGCTCTCTGAATAATGTCCGTCACGTCTCGGATCGGCCTGACCTGCCGTTTCGCCCGCAGTGAGATTAAAACCATCACTCCAGTCGGTGATGACGCCTTCACACCTATTTCTTTTTTCTTTCTTTCATGTGCAGAAGATGGAAAAGTTTGATCTGTCAATAAAAGATGATCAAGTTATAAAACTCCACTGAAAGTGGTTTTATTTTGCTTGTTTTTATTTGTTTTATTGCGAGACAAGAGACAAAACGACACAAGGGAGACGAAAACGGTAAATACAGGACACTAGTTGTGTGTGTGTGTGTGTGTGTGTGTGTGTGTGTGTGTGAGTGAGTGTGTGTTATTGTGTGCCCTTCACACAATCAGTCTGGGACAAAGTCGATAAGTTGGATTCGTTAGAGGAGGACGCGAACATATCGACTTCAAGACGAGGGAACAGGAAGTGTAAAAACGCTGACTCATTTCCTGGTGTTAGGACTCATTCCTGCAGCTCACTCTGTTCGTTCTTCAGGTGAAGATCCAGGGATCTACATGTAACATTTATTACAGTAAAACACCGTCAGAGCTCCACCTCAGCTGGCTCCATGTGGGAGGTCGGCTTAGTAACATAACTCCACCTCCACTCAGTGAGAAGGAGGTGGGCCAAGATAAGAGGGTCTCATGGACTCATGCTGGGAGTTTAGCATGGTTCGATGGAGGGCTAGTATCACAGACCCTGTGTTTACTCACTCTATAGAGGGATGTGTTTATATGTATGTGTATACATGTGTGTATGTATATATAAATACATGGGTATATGTGTATATACATACGTTGTGTCTTGTCTTCTTTGAGCCCTCCCATCTCCTCCCTCCTCCGTTGAACGAGGTGCTGCTGATGCTCTGTCCTTGAGTTGTTCTAAACTAACCCTTCCTTTAGCCTCTGTGGGTTAGGGGTCAAAGGTCGGGAGGACCGGTCCGTTGGTACGACCTCCCGTAAACACGGTCGCTTCCACCGCCGCCGCCGTGAATCACTCAGCCTCCCGAACCCCTCTGGACGCACATCGAACGAGTCTGCTAGCGAGCGTCACAATCTGCTGCTCAAAGAGAACCGTGTATTCAGAACAGCGTCGCGTCAGCCGCAGTGTTCTCTGGTTTGTGTGTGACCTGTTTCCCTCCATGTCCTGCATTCCAAACATGCAGGAGTTTATGGCTGTCGGTGTCGGCGGTGGGGGAAAAAGCCAGAATCCAGGCTGTTGTCTGCTGAAGTCATTAGGGTTCTGTGACGGACAGCCTCTGAAATGTTTTACTGTTAACGACCCGGGGCCCAGGAACTCCCGCCCTCTCCCATGTGCACCCCCCACAGCCAAGTTCCCTACACACACACACACACACACACACACACACACACACACACACACACAAGCTACACCCCGAGAGGTACTTAGTCCGCCGACTGCACACCCGTTCTTTTCATTGCATAAGTTGACATGAAACACAACTCGGAGCACAACACATCAGGTATTTCAGCCCACACATGGCACACATATGCCTCATATGAAGTCAGTAATGCATTTTGCAGTTGTCAGCACCCCCCGAAACCCCCAAATCTCCAACCCACTCTGTATCACCTCCCCCCTCGACTGTACAGCATCGCAACCAGAACAGACTTCAGACCCCCCCAGAGACCGGGTTTGATTAACGTGTAGATCTGCTTACAGTTCGTACACAAGGATGACGTACGGAAGTACGGCGGAGTGCAGTCGCTTGTTAAGTTGTGTAAGAACATTAACCACCAAACATGGAGAACGCAACCGAAAGAAACTTTACAGATCTGTGTGACTCGACTGAAAGTCACCAGATAACTCGGTCACTGGTAAAACTGAAACACCTGTGAAACGTTCGCCATCTTGTCTGAATTCTGCAGAACTCGTGTCCACTGTTGTAATATCGATTCTGATAACCCAACGTGCAACAACCCGACGTTTCGATGCTGCTAGCAGTTTTAATTCTTGCTAACGCCCAAACAAATGCCACGTCCGTTGACGGCATGCGCACATATATCATGTTGACATCGTCCGGTGTAAAGGTCTCTGCGGGGGACGCAGAGGTCGCCTCTCGGACTACAGAAAACGAATGTTGTGCTCATCTGCCGACTGACCGGCGGGAAAATCCGTCATCGCGGCCCTGACGTTAAGCACTTTCACAGAGGTGATTGCTAACCGCTAATCCTTTGGCCACGCCGGAGAGGGGGGGGGGGGGGCTGTGACAGCTCCATGTAAACACTCACATACACAAAGGCTGTGTAAAAGCCTCCTAATTAAACCTTTACAGTGTTGTCACGCAGCAGGAAACAGAGACAACATCCAGCGGTGGAGTTTCAGAATCGCTGCTTGTGTGAATCTTGCGTTTCATTGATCAGAAGATCATGAAAACATCCGACAGTGAGCCGGACTTTACTTTCACTGAAGCAGCAGATCTTCTTCCTGCGTAAAACGCCAACGCATTGAGTCCAACGTGACTGAGCAGTTTGAGGGGAGAGAGTTTCTAACTGATGTATCTCGTGTGAAACGCTGCACAGTGTCAGAAAACGGTTGATTCCTTTCTGAGTCCTGATCCGAGGCATTCTTTAGGAGAGGTGTCATGGCGGCGGCTCTGGCGTTGATGATGCTAAACAGACTCCAGATGTTGGAGGAGGGCAGAGGACAAGAGTGCAAGAGGCCTGACAGAGAGAGAACCAGGAGGGGAAAGCAAGCGAGAGACGCTGCCGACAACACACACACACACACACACACACACACACACACACACACAGGGGGGACGCGACTAACCGCCGGGTCACATCCGTCTCCTTCTTTCAACATAAAGTCATTCCTCTCTTCCTCCCGCGACACTTTCCTGTCAGCAGTCCTCACAACCAGACCTCCTCTCTCCTCAATATCTGCTAAATTGACTGTTTCCGTTGCCAAATCTGTCCTAATCTGCTGCTTTTATTCCCCGTTTCATCCCCTTTCTTTCCTGCGGCCTTCTCTCTGTGCTCGTGAGCAAACATCTTTTACAGTGAAGCCTCTGTCCGCGCTGACACAGACGGATATATTTACCGCAAACTTGAATGCAAATGAATGCAGCGCTCTCTCGCTCAAAGAGCCGGCTTGTTTTCCCTGACGGAGCAGACGAGGAGGAATCTGCAGTTTCCATCAATCGAATGCTAAAAAACAACACGCACGACATTACTGCGACATCTATGTCGAAGCTCTTAACTCAGCAGAACAGTTCAGTTTGCAAGGACGTGTGTGTGAGTTCTGCAGTTGTTACATTCATGTAGAAGTGAGTTAAATATGGTGCGATAAAGTGCTGGTATTTCAGGGATACGTGGATTTTTTTCCATTAAAGGGATTTATCTTGGGGATTGAATATGTAGGGGAACTCACACACACACACACACACACACTCAAATAGACAGAGTGCTGCAGGAAATCTGTGCTACACTGCCATCTACAGAAACACACAGCTGTGTCCTGCAGCATCACATAGGACAGTGTTTGTCTTTTATTTTATGCTGGTTCCAGTTTATAAATGTGGAACTTAATTTGAATAATTAGTTCAAAGTACTTCATGTAGTAAAGACACAACAATCTTCAATCATCTGTTTTTCTTCAAACTATAAAAAGAAGGGTCTCTGGAGGGTTTTGTCTCTCACCAATGCATGCTGGGAAGTATGCTAATAGGCTGATCACGTCTCTTTAGAAACTTAATTTTATGAGTTGAATGAACTCTCATCTGTACATTTATTCAACTCATTTCAAGTCAAAAGATATAAAAATAACAAGTAGAATAAAGTTGAATTCGGTTGATTATAAAAGACGAGTTGATTCCACGAGATTCCTGTGTGTTTTACAGTGTGCAGTATTTGTGCAACACGATCTCTCTCTCAACTCGTCAAACACTGCAGCTCGGTCACTGGCTCCGTGCTTCAACCTGTGACGCTCTACGGCCGTCTTTTTATGTGTCAATTTGCGGCGTGTTGCATGCATACAATGTCTTTTCAAAATAAACTTCCGTGTTTACAGGAAACCACTTCGGTGAGGGTTTAGGAACGGATCGTGGTTTACACTGTTCGGTAGGTAAGTAGCCTACGTTACAAACGTGGCGTAAGTTAAGGAACGTTATGTTATGTTAAACTATTTCGTTTGTACTATTTCACATGATTATACTGAAACACTTCTTGTGTGAGCTACATAACATCCGGGTGCTAATTTCGACACGCAGAACGGCAAAAAGTTTAAATTCAAAATGGCCGTTACCGGTATTCTCTGGCGGCTTCACCTAATTCTACCGTCCTGCTCTCGGCCACTAGAATAATACCTGGTGTTCCACCTACCGTCAGCCACCACTACGTCCACGTAGAGCGGCACTTTGCTGCGTCAGGCCTCTCGCCGAGCTGCCGTATTTGACAAGTTGAGAGTGAAAAACGAGCATGCGCACATGTACTCAGCCGTGCCTGCACACTGAGACTCTGATTGACGGCAGCTTTCAGACACCGAGCTGCTCGTGAAATCCGCGGTCTCGTGACCTGCGGTGTGGAGCTGGAAAGTGCCCGATTGAACACATCTTCCCTCCGCGAATCCGCACCTGATTACAGAGCCGGCGTCTGCTGACGCTGCCTCGGAGGAAGTCACGCCGGCCCATTGTGGCTAAAAGACTTCAATCAGAGCCGAGAGCCGGAGCTGTAATGACTTCCATCACACGGGGGGAGTTGGAGCGCTCTGTGACGTGTAGAAACCCACTCAGTGGGAACCAGGCGTTCAGACAGGCAGGTGTGCACGGAGCAGATTGAAAGTACAAGCACGTTCGCAACCATTTCTCTTCTCCCCTCTTCATTTCTCTTATCAGCACCTCAGCCACAGAAGCAAACGGTGCTCACATGGTTTTCATTTCTTCCTCACTGCCCAAAACACTTCCAGTGTTTCAGAGGACCACAGATGCATCACTGCAGACCATCCTGTCTAAAAATCAAGAGATAAAGCTTCCAAGCTATTCAGTCAATGTATTGATGAACTGATAATCAGCGATTATATGCAAATCTTTCACCAAGAGTTTAAAACCTGCAAATTCATGTTTTGATGATGGCTTCTGGTGTGCATGGATACACAACAATACCAGACCTTCTGTCGTTGCCTTTTAATGATCTCAGTCACATGACCAGAACGCCTCAGATGGTTTAAGCTTGTTTGAAATGTCCCCTCTAAATAAATGTCCCACTGCTGCACCACAACAGCGAGAGACGGCTCAGAGACACAATCCCCAGTCGGCTGAGCCGCCGTGTGTTGGTGGCCAGAGGAGAATGTTTACGGTCACGGTAAACCATCGATGGTCGTGTATGCAATCATCAAAAGATCCGACGGGCTCGCTAAGGAAGTTTTGAGTTCCTGCGGAGCTCCAGTCCAGATGTTCAGAGAGTGGGAGGAGGTGGAAACACAAATATTAGTCTACTGGAAAGCTCCGAGGAGCCGGGCTCCGGTTTCGGAAAACATCAACAACAAAAGACGGAACACAAAAGTTTTGGAGAGAAGAAGAAGGGAACCGAACGCTTGATTCAAAAGAAAAAGAAACTTTGTGTTGGAGCATCTTAGTCACTCAGTTGAGATTCTTTGTTCAAATATATAAACTGCAAAACTCCATCTCAACACGAGTGTTTACATCTCTACATGTTCATGCAGAGGGAACACAAATTACAAAGTGTCATTTGTGTTCGGAAAACATCAAATGGAAATTATAAATATAGTTAGATCGCTTCCCGGAGGCCGTCTATGTTAAAGTAATAACAGGTTTAATGGTGTATTTATGTATGCATATGCACGTGAATATATATCTATTTATATATGTACATGTGTATCTGTATGTATATGGTTATTTCGTCACGCTAATGATGAGAACTTTCATTTTCTGTTGATTTTGTTGGTTTTAGTGGTCGTGTCTCTGAGCACCAGAGTCTCTTTAGGAAACCTCTCATTACTGCAGCAGGTCTGACAGTCTGCTCCTCTCAGTCCTGGTTCTGGTTCTCCGGTGCCTCCCTTCCCTCCAGCGGGTCCAGCAATACGTCCTGGGTCTCCAGCAGCGTGGTGTCGGTGTTGACTCCCGGAGAGGAGAAGCTCTGCCTCTGGAGCTCCGACTGCAGGTCCAAGGCTGCAGGTGAAGCCGGATCTGGGTCTGTCCACGGTGGACCGGTCTCTGCTGGAGGATCTGGGTCTGTCCACGGTGGACCGGTCTCTGCTGGAGGATCTGGGTCTGTCCACGGTGGACCGGTCTCTGCTGGAGGATCTGGGTCTGTCCACGGTGGACCGGTCTCTGCTGGAGGATCTGGGTCTGTCCACGGTGGACCGGTCTCTGCTGGAGGGTCTGGGTCTGTCCACGGTGGACCGGTCTCTGCTGGAGGATCTGGGTCTGTCCACGGTGGACCGGTCTCTGCTGGAGGAGGTTCTGGTGAACCTGCATGAGTTCATCTGAGTTCACCAGAATCCGACCCGGTGGCTCCGATGACGAGCATCAAGAACAACTCTATAGAAACAGACCATCTTCTCTCTGATGGTCTCTGTACTGATGGAGGTCTGACAGAGGATCAGGACTACACTGAGACTGGTTCATATAGAGGATCAGGACTACACTGAGACTGTTCATCACCAGTTAAAAGTTCCTCACAGTAACTTTCAGTCAGAAACACCACGGAGAAAGAAGGGCGGGCAGTGAAAGAAGCTTCTTCTCCTGAACCCGGCGGTTCATCATAAACTCTATGAACCGTTATGTTTATGCATGTGTTCATCTGCACGTGAGTCGATGTGTTGATGCACGAGGTCGAGAGCTTTGGGTCACCATCCACCATCCTCATCATCATCACCATCCTCATCATCATCACCATCCTCATCATCATCATCATCCCAGGGAGGTAGCTAGCTAGTTCTCTCTGCCTCTGGGGCCCAGTTTGAAGGCAGGACTCTGGGTGTTAAGTGACACCGAATTGAATTAGCAAATAAAGTGGACAGGCTGCAGCGGGGTAATTTACCATGTCAGGGCAAATCAAATGATCCCTGAGGTGCAGATGGCAGTGTATCCATTACTACAGCTCAGCTGGTAAACGCAGGCTGCTGTTATCTTTAGAAGTGCAATTTCCTCTTTCTGTTCTTTGTGTAGGAGGGAGCGTGTTAAGTGGTGATAGAATAGAATAGAATAATCAGCGGCCGATTAAACAGACTACTTCGGAGGTATTTAAGACACTGGAGCAGAACCTGAGGTTGCCGCCTGGTATTCGGCCGTAAACCAAAGTACTTGACCAATTGAAGTTTTTGACAGGATGCAGGCGCGATGAAAAGTCAATGAATCACAGAATTCATCGCAATTCATCTGACGGCAGACATGAATGTGTGCAACAGCAAAGTTGTTGAGATGTTTCAGTCTGGACCAAAGTGGTGGACAGACAGACTGACCTCTCCCTCCTTTGAGCTCCTCCAGCTGCTTAACAACACTGTTATTACAGGTGTTTCAAATCTATCAGCACAGAAAGAGAAGCAGTGAAAGTGTTGCTCCAGGAAATTTCATCTTTTGTGCCCTCTGCAGGTTCTCTTCCTCGAATGATACATCAGCCTCTCGCCCATCCCCTTCCACAAATATTGAGCTTCCCCTGATACGTCTAATAAAACCGCTGATAATGTTTCCCCGGTGTTTCACCTCAAAAGGAAGGACGTAAACTATTTCACAGCGCTGGACGAGAGGAAGCGAGGAGCAACGAGAGAGAGAGATTAAATGTCTGCGTTCACGTTATGTAAATATTTGAGACATTGCAGATTCTTGGTAACCTTTCCTGTCTGTGAGGAAGATGAACTGTTTCCTGTGATGCGTCCTCTGCCTCACCTTTTCCAATAAATAGAGTCTCATTTGCTGTCGTTATCTCTGCACTTGTGTGTCTG
>NC_136637.1:29184992-29232492 GCF_949748355.1 Melanostigma gelatinosum
TTCCAGCAGAATCCATAATCGACCAGACAACGGGTCATCTTTCAAATGCAGAGAAGACTTTAGCTGGCTCTGAGGAGAGTCCTTTCAGCATCGCACAACTCCAGGCGTACACCTCGAGAATCAAGACTGTTTTCTCGTGTCAAACAATGTTTAACGTAGAAGGAACAAGCTGACAAGATGATGAAATATCAGATCAAAGTGCCGCCCAGAGGCATGAGGATGACTCAACTTCTTCAAGTTCTTGTCACACTCACACAAAGCCTCACATGAAGCCGATGGTCCTCGTGGGGCTCACGTGATGTGTGATAAGAGAGCTTGATCGTTCACAGATTTTGCCGCGGTACAAATGTAGTTTTCCAAGGATGTATTTCCTGCAGTGTAGGATTAGGGTCATGTTATCGTGCCTGCACGATAAGAAGAGCTGAGATTACTGACATTCTTATCTGAAGCCCACCCCGCCACCACGGGCAGGACTAGTGTGTGTGCACACACTCCTATCTGTGTGTGTGTGTGTGTGTGTGTGTGTGTGTGTGTGTGTGTAAGCATGCAGGACGTGCATGTGTGTTCTGAAAGTTTTAGAAAACAGGAAGTGAAAGTAAATGTTTTGGCACTATTCCAAATATTCCAAACTCCAAATGTCCAAAGTTTGACAGAAACGACTTCAATCGGAGCCAGTTGAGAGCAGTTGTGGTCGAGCTGTCAAGCAACCAGCCTGGTGTGATGCGTTTCCTGATGTTGTTTGCACAAAGACGGATTTTGTTAAATTGGAAAGAGAAAAACCCATCAGCTCACTTATTAATAACTCTGATGAAAGCTGTGTTGAGACGCTTCAGGCCTTTTAAGCCAGCAAGCGTTCGCAGCCATCCTCGATCACATTCCAAACACCGTGACAATGAGCAGGCGATGCCGGATGCTTCGGTAAACACCGAGATCAGAGAGCGTCAGTCAACATTACGAGTTGGAGAAAGTTTCAGCGTTTGCGTGACTGAATCTGAGTTCCTCGACCAGACTGGGGATAAGTATTGAGGGTCATGGAGCGTGACAGAGTGGACAGCCAGCGGGACCGTGTCAGTGGTCGGGCAGGATGAACTCTGGGTTATCTGACAGGGATGTCAGATGGCACTCAGGACACAGCTGCTCTCGAGCGGCTACAAGCTGGCAGGCTGCGGCAAAACCACGAGGTCTGCGTCAGCCGCATGTCCACCATCTTCAATGTGGCCGTACTCCGACTACAGATACACCCAACGAAGGATTTCCATCACGAAAGTTCAAACACAAGCACGCACAAGCGGTGCACAGTAGCGTCCAGCTGCAGAGCTCCAGGATCTCCATCATGGTTGGACTTCGCTTATCCCATTACATAAAATTAGAAGCTTAGCGTGCAACTTTCCTTCATTGAGCTAGCCGGCGTTGGCCGCTTTGTTGATTCATTGCACGCTAGGTCGCTGGCTTTAACCTGTAACATACACAATAGTTCACGAACTAGCTAGCAAGCTGTTGTCAATCAGTGTGCTGCTGGCCGTCCAGGGAGAACGTGATGGAGTGGAGGTGAGTCAGGAGCGGCTCATGAGTTCAGATCAGCAGTCATTTAAATGTGTACATTGATAGAATGATAAGAAGTTGAACAGACTCTTATTTCTGGTTCCGGGAAAGAACATTTAAGGGAGAAGCCGAATAATCGTCGACATCCCTGCTGCAGACCTGCCTGTACAACAGATTTGCACGATATGGGCAATGATTTGTACCTCGACAAAATATTAGGTTAATATCAGACCTGAAACACCGTCTGCTCATGTTAAAATAGTCAAAGGAAGCTATAAAGCACAGGAATAAACACGTGAGATTAACTCATAAAGAAGCTGAAGTGCAGCAACGACAGGTCTCCGGTGTTACAGGAGGTTATGTGACAGACTATTCCTCGGCCAGGAGCCCCGAGGTGTTTGTGAGCTTCGGAGGTGCTGGGAGGTGGATCTGGTCACCTTTGCACAGAGCCAGGCTAGCTGTTTCCACTTGTTTCCAGTCTTTGTGCTTAGCTAAGCTAACCAGCTGCTGCGTATTTACGTGTAATGTATTTATTCACAGACAGAGAGTGGTCCCATAACTCTCGGCAAGTAAGTGCATAAGCTCCAATAGTGTCAACCCATTCGTGTAATACTCATAAACATGTTCACCTCAGTGGTCGGCATCATCTTTAAATCTCCTCTGCTTTTGAGTTGCACTCTGAAAAATTGCCATTGCGTCATATTGCATCACCTCTTACCTTTGAAAAGGTAAAGATTACCAGTGCGCCTCTGTGAGGAAGATGAATGTAACTAAACACTGCTGACGTCCGGTGTTCCCGTCATCACTCTGCTCTGACTTCAACCTGCAGAATGTTAACTTCAGTCACTCTTTATCATTATATTCCCATCCAGGCTCAGTCGGTGAGGTCAGTCGAGCTCCCGGCATGTCTGGTGTCAGTTGAACGGATTACGATGAAAGCGACGTGGTGATGGGAATCATCAGAGGATAAGTCAGTCTTACTGTGGTATTAAGAAGTGGTGATCAGAAAGCTTTTAAGATGCATTTTAAATGGACCTATTGAAGAAATATAGAAGAAAAGTGTATCATTTTATTTTGTAGTAGAAAGGGCTTGTGCAGTAAAATGCATATTATGCAATAACATAAAATAAATATCGTTAATTAGTTACTAGGGGTGCAACAGATTATAAAACTCACGGTTTGGATCGTATCAGATTTGATTCATTGATCAGATCAGCACAAAAGAAGTCAGTAAAAAACATTAAAATGTTATCCTTTTACTTTGTTATAGTCATCACACAATTCAAATGATTAGGAAATAAACGATTGTATTTTTATTTATAAAAACACCTTTTCATTAGTAGTTTGGATGTTTTGAGCTGCTTCTCTAATATCCATTTTATATTAATGTGACATCTCCGTTAAACAACTATATTTATTTAAGTTTCTCACCAAAACTACATTTTACAGTTTACATGTGAACCCATCATAATAACGTTAAAATGTACCTTCGCCGAATACTCATTTTCACCGAACAGAGCCGGAACTCCGAACGTTAGCTGTTAGCTACGTTAGCTGTTAGCTACGGTGCTGCTAACGTTACTTGTTTTTTGTCCTGTTTTTGTCACCGTAGACTTTTGCTGTTCCAGTGCATTGCATTGTGGGATGTAGTAGGCGAGGTAGACTGGTCCGATGTATGCTGGAGATTTTTTCTCAATCAGTACAACATCCTAGTATTTGGGGCATACTGTAGATTGTTTTTTTTGCGTCCTGCATACTACATGCTACATTTTGGCCAAATCAGTACATACTGCTAGTATGCGCTTTTGAATACAGGTTAGGATACATCTGTATGTGCAATGTACAGTCATCTACATCTAATTATTGTAATAAGTATTTGGTGTGAACGGCCAAAAAAAGCCTCTACACCCTGTCCGTTATTTGGTTTTATCGTGTACTTGATGGCAGCAACAATTATGGCTTATGGTTACTGCGTTTCCTCATCAAATTAACATTCACCAAAGTGGTCTGTATTTTCTTTGTGTGCTTTATTTATGTTCGCTTTGCCAGTCACATAGCAAAAAGATCAGACTGGAGCCCCTTTACAAGGTTTTGCTCCAATGCTGGGATTTTACGAGTCTCAAGAGAGCCTCGATAAGCCTCAAAGTGTGTATTAGTTCTGTGTGTGTGTGTGTGTGTGTGTGTGTGTGTGTGTGTGTGTGTGTGTGTGGTGTTCCAGGGCCTAGACCCCAAAAAAAGCAGACTCGCAGGGTGAAATGCTGGGCATCAAAATGTTGAACCTGTAAAATAACTTGTCGGGACACAGATATCAGAACAAACATTGGCAACAGGCAGAAAACAGGCAACAGGAAACCGTGAAGTAAGACCGGCTCAAACCCAGCAGCGAGGCGGCGTAAACAATCTGGCGAGCCACAAAGCTAACTGCCGCTATATATCCTGGGGCGCTAACGAGCAAACGAGCAGCAGCTGTGCAGGCAGGTGGCTGATCGCAGGAGCAGTCAGGTGATTTAAAGGAGGCAGGGAGCTTCTGAGAATGCCCACTGGGCAGGTACGGCATGACCGAGTCCAACAAAAATAACACAGAAACACACAGAAACGGGCTGTGTCGGAATTCAGGGCCTTTGGAGAGGGAACACATGACAATGGGGCTGTCAGAGGAGAAGAAAGGCAGCCGGTAGCGTCCCATAATCCACTGTGTGCTCGGCCTTTTTCACAGCAGACGTTTTGACTCGTCATAGAAGGAAATGAATGAATGAATGAATGAATGAATTTTATTTATATAGCGCTTTTCACAGACAGTACTATCACAAAGTGCTTAACAGAGCAGACATTTAAAAGCATAAAAAACACAATGTGACCCTACGGTCAATAAATTACATACACAGAGTGAATAAAAAATGTTAAAGAATAAAATAAAACTAAAATAAAAATGTAAAACAAATGTTAAGAGCAGGTCTAGGACATGGGTTTACTTTTACACAAACGCCAGCCTAAACAGGTGGGTTTTTAGCTGGCTTTTAAAAGTATCCACAGTATCTGCGAGGCGTAGAGTTGCAGGCAGAGCATTCCAGAGCCTCGGGGCCACTGCCTCAAAGGCTCGGTCACCACGGGTCTTAAATCGTGTGCGTGGGACTGACAGAAGACCGAGAGCGTTTGACCTGAGAGTGCGGGCGGGTGAATAGGGGCGAAGTAGATCAGCTACATAAGTCGGAGCCTGACCGTGAAGTGCTCTGTAAGTGATGGTGAGAATTTTGAAGTGTATCCGAGATGCTACAGGAAGCCAGTGGAGAGATCGGAGTACGGGGGTGATGTGAGACCGTCGGTTTGTCCTGGTGAGTAATCTGGCGGCAGCATTTTGGATGACCTGCAGACGGTTAAGAGCAGATACACTGAGTGATGTAAAAAGTGAGTTGCAGTAGTCAATGCGAGAGGAGATAAATGTGTGTATGATCATTTCTAATTCAGGCGTTGATAATACAGATCTCAGTTTACTGATATTTCTTAGATGGAAGAAACATGACCTGGACAGCTGCTTAACATGAGGGTCAAATGACATGGAGCGATCAAAGAAAATCCCAAGATTGCGCAGGTTGCAATGGGAAGCAGAGGAGAGAGGACTAATAATCTGCCTGATCATGGGGACAAACTCCTCTGGAGCAATAACTAGGACCTCCGTCTTAGAGTCGTTGAGTTGCAGGCAGTTTTCTGCCGTCCAGTCTCTGATGGCATTGACACAGTCCAGGAGCCTAGTTAATGTGAATGCCTCGCTGGGTTTGAATGACAGATGAAGTTGGATGTCGTCTGCATATAAGTGATAGGACACATTATAGCTTTTTATGATCGGTCCCAAAGGTAACAGATAAAGTGAAAATAACAGAGGCCCCAGAACCGAGCCCTGCGGTACACCACAAGACAGTGGAGAGGTAACAGACACAAAAGCACCCACAGAGACATTGAAACTTCTGTCACTGAGGTAAGATATAAACCAGTTTAACGCTATGCCAGTTATGCCCACCCAATCACGTAGCCTCTTAATCAGGATGTCATGGTCTACAGTGTCAAATGCAGAACTGAGATCCAGAAGAACTAACACAGAGCAGTCACCTGCATCAGCACACATGAGAATGTCATTTGAAACCCTCAGGAGAGCGGTTTCAGTAGAGTGTTGCTTACGAAACCCAGACTGGAACTTGTCATACATGTTGTGCCTCTCCAGTGCAGCAGTAAGTTGTTTGGCCACCACTTTCTCTAAAAGTTTGGACAGGAAAGGCAGTTTTGATATGGGCCTGTAGTTCATGGGCAAAGCTGGATCTAAGTTAGGTTTCTTTAATATGGGCTGGATAGTGGCATGTTTGAAATAGGAAGGGACAATTCCTGTAGACAATGAGGAATTGACAATAGATGTTACTGCAGGGCCAATAGTTAACAGAACGTTCTTAAATAGAGAGGATGGAATTATATCCAGAGGGCAAGTTGATGGCTTTGTATTGTTAATTAAGTCCATCAGGTCTTGAAGGCTGATAGGCTGGAAAGAGCCCATAACAGCAGGAGATTGCGAGGAGCTACAAGTAGCCGAACAGATCCCAGGCCGAATGCCAGACCTAATACCTGTTACCTTATCATTAAAATAGATCAGGAATTTGTTGCAATCGTCAACAGAATAGCATGGTACAGTGGAGACAGGTGGTGAAACAATTCCTCTAATTGTGTCAAACAGAATCTTGGGATTTTTCTTTGAAGAAGAGATTAGGTTGGCAAAATAAGCAGTTCTAGCTTCCTTTACTGTGGTATTAAAAGAAACTCTGAGGTCTTTGAGATATAAACGATGCACTTCTAGCCCAGTAGCTTTCCAGAGTCGCTCTGCCCTGCGACACTTCTGTCTCACGCTGCACACAGCTTCTGTCATCCACGGAGTAGTGTTATAGGCAGCCCTGGTCCTTTCCTTAAGAGGTGCCACTTTATCCAGCAAAGTGGTGCAATGTTCATTAAAGTGTGAAAATGCACAGGTGTTGCTGATAACATTAACGATGGCTGTGGTCTCCCAACGCTCTCTTGGGCTTTCCTCACTTAAACACTGAGCAGCTACATACGAGTCCAATTTGGTTTTGGCCGTGGCACCAGATATCAAGATACTGAACCCCATAGACTGCGTCGTCGGTGTGTGAATCAGCATGTCTATCACGTCAGTGTATGAATGTGTGGATGTGAACGGCGCTATATAAACGCATATAAACATCTATTTACCGTCCGGATCTAAACCTGTGAGATGAGACTTTGCTGTGTCAGAAAAACTAAAACCATCTCCAGACACATGAACACATAATTCGGGCTTATCTGGTTTGCAAGTCATCTTTGCTGACACCTGTATGCCGAATCATCTGGGTCATCATGATGAAGTTACAGCGCTGAATTAAATGAGGCGAGGGACGCAGAGAGAAAGTGTGAGAGTGTTAATTGAGGTAAACAGATTGAGAAAATAAAGGCAGGATGGAAACACATCTCATAATCATAAAGAATAATTCACCATAGTTCCAGTTTTTACTTTATTTATGAGGAGGAATTAACACATTTTAATAAGGGGGCTTTTGAAGCGAGTGTCGATGGAAAGTTTGCATACGTCTTAAATGTGTTTACGAGACGGAGACGAGAGACAGACTGAGATAGGGGGGAGACAGAAAAGGGAGGTGAGGGGGGGGGACATCCGCAGACAGCTGCTTTTCGTCGTTCTGCTTCATGCTTGGTCCGTCTTCCTGTTAGTGACGACTCGCGCGCCTTTCATCAGGATTTCTCACACTTCTCTGGGTTTTTGGAAACGCATTCTCTCCTGTGTGTGTGTGTGTGTGTGTGTGTGTGTGTGGCTACTCATCTTATTAGTCCTGACAATTTCCATTTGTGTCATTGGTTTATGCTTCTAATAACTACTGTCCGCTTAATGATGCATGGTGTCAGGTTGTTGTGTTTTGTGTATTCAAGATTTGAAGTGTGATTTGTGTTGTATGACTCAAAATAGATTTTTTTGATGTGCAACACATCTTTGTGAAGCAAGTGGAAAGGAGTGTCCCTCTAATGATGCAAAAGCCCCTTTAGTACACAAAAACCTGTATAGGTGTGTGTGTGTGTGTGTGTGCCCACTTTGCAGTCATTCAGAAAGCTGTTATGATTCACAGCCAAACGCAGCAGAGAGCTGCATTAATCGGGTGGGGGGGGGGGGCGTCAGATCAAATACTACCCCCCCCCCCCAAAAGAAACATACAGGTGTACTGTGAGTGTTAAGCACACCGTGTCCAAATGAGAAGCAGTACTTTCAGTTCCCCTGATCATCATACGGAGTCATTCTTCCGCCTGCAGGCTGCGAGCCTTTCACATGACCTTGTCTCATCACTGATCTCCAATATCAAAAGTGTCAAAGCTCCTCACATGAATTCTGGTAAATCAAAAGCTCGGCGTGCTGGACTGTGCGCTGAATTTTAAGTCAAAGTTGTTGCCTCCGCTGGAACAAGGTGTTCTCGCCTTCCTCACCCCTCTCTCTCTCCCTCCCCCCCACCTCTCTCTCTCCCTCCCTCCCCACCTCTCGCTCTCCTTTACCGCTCTGATAAGAAGACGAAAGATAAACAACCCCTCCAGCGTCTGCCATCGATCGCTCTGGGGGTAAAAGCTTCATGGCTTGGCTCAACTGATGGGAATGATAGATCCTCTCTTCCCTCAGCTGCACCTCCAGTTTTGTAACCAGGGTGAAAGCAGCAGCACGACGGTCAGGACGAAGAGATGTGTATATATCTTTAAATACGTATATATGCACCTTAAAGAAGTACTGAGCAGAAGAAACCGTCTCCTGTGTGTCGTTAGCGGTCCCTTCCTGGCCGTCTCCATTGAAATAGTGTCTGGCTCGTGGCTGAGGCGCTCGACATCCCTGTAGCCAGTGTTCTTCTCTGCCCATGTCTTTTTTTTAATATTACCATTGTTCCTTTGTCACCGATTTCACAGCCCGGCACGTACGTAGAAACGGATATGTTCAAAAACCTAATTTTGCGCAAACAAGGAAATTGAGGCAACACAGAGAGCCTGATTATTTGAAATAGGATTTCATGGTCACCCACTTTACTGTAATACAATAGAGACGTGTGAAGTCGTCACGGAAGATGAGCATTTAATTCAGAAAAACAATTCAGGAACAATGACTTCTGGTGCTGTGATTGCACATGTTATCTGTTTCACAGGTTTTCTCCAGCGTATGTTGGAAAGTGAGGATTGTGGAGCACTTTAGAGACTAGAGAGCTGAAGTCCTGACGTCTCCTCTGAAAGTAGAATCTTAATTCGCTTCTGAAAGTCAATGCAGTCTCTAAATGAACGTTTCTTTTATTTGTCTTTCTAAAGAAGACTCACCTCTTCCTCAGGTTTACTGTCCATACAAAATAAACAGATATATATATTACAGCCCTCGCCATTAGAAAGTTTAAAGCAGAATTATTTTCACAATCAATTTTTTGCTGTTGTACGTTTCTGCAAACCACGGGACACGCAGAATGTTTCTGAACCCCCAAAAAGTTTTCTAAATATGTCTTATATCAGCCAAAATCACGTATACGGAAACCTACAATGTCATGGTTAACGTTGGTAAACAACTGCTTAGGTTTTGGCATTTTTGTGTTAAATTAAAAACATAACTACGCAACTACAGTCGATAAACAACAACCGCCCTTAGCGGACTTTCTTACGTAAAGTTCCGTAACATGGTAACGAGGTCATGTGACAAGAAAGTCTACGTTTTCTGTTGGTTTCACACAGAACGTGAGCCGTGGTCTCCTGGGTGAAAGTCCCGTCCACCAACATTCCTTTTGTGGACTTTGTCTCTTGTAATACTCGTTATCATAGCACGTAACGTTAACCCATCGCTAGCTCATTGGGAGCAGTGTGCTGCTGGGAAGCGCCTGTGGAGCAGTTAGGGGTTCAGCGTTTTGCTCAGGGACACTTCGGCACAAGACGTGTAGCAGCCAAGGATCGAACTGCCGACCGGACGACCCTCTCCACCCATTGAGCCACGGCCGCCCGTGTACTGCGTTATGTACAAACGTCCACATTCAGCCATCTGTGGTTTGCGGAAATGTGCAAAATACCTTGGGTCTCCAGCAATACAGAAATGTAGGTTTCTCAGGAAATACAAAGATTCCTTGCTTCCATAGTTAGATCGAGGCTTTTGCTAAGACGTGATGATGAGGAAGAGGAGGAAGAGGAGGCACTTGTGCTGTCTTTTAGAGTGCTTCCCTTCCACATTGGCCCTGACACTTTCTACAGCTCAGACTCTCCCAGGAGACGGTGCGACTGCCGCTGCTCTCTCCTCCGGAGTATTTAAAACATTTACTGGCATCCCGACTCAACGCGTCAAACTCTATTACGCTCACATCACGAGTCCCAGCCGCTCGTCCAGAGCTGGAGGCGGACCAGGAGGTAGCGTGACGGGTTTGAAGCTTCCAGTGACGCATTATTCTGTGGTGTACTCTCTAACAGAGGTATGGTCATTTAAAACAGTCAATTAGAGGACTAATTGTCCATTCAGTCATTACTGTGACTTACTTGATCGAATGGTGTCAGAGATTGAAACAGTGTCGTCCTCAAACTAAAAGTAACAATCTGCGCGGATGACTTCAGTAATCCTCGTGGGCTCAGCTGAACCTGCAGCGCGTCTCAGATCGGAATTAATCTGCTTCGAAAGTTTACGAGACTTTCTCCCATTAACTTCATTGGAAACAAGTTTCACTCTTGTCTCAATAGTACGTGTGGGTCAGACTCCATGAGTGTGTCGATGAGGTGACGGTGAACAGACACAGGCCCCCCCCCCCCCCCTCTGCTACTGTGGGAACAGGCGTGACCCCCGACCCCTGACCTCACCGCTGAAGCTCTCACCGGTTGGCCGTCTCGGCGGCTCTGTGGGCCGCCTGATCACAAACACTCACCTCGGGCATGATGGACTGTGATGGATGACGACCCCGCGAGCCGAGAGGTCGGCCGAGTCGGCCCCATACGGAGACGACCTCACAGGTGTGTTTATGTGGACGCGTCTCGTAGTTCATGCAGGTATTCTGTCAACTTAACTTTGATGGTTTGAAAGCTTAAATCTGCAACGGATCACAAAACTCACGGTTCGGATCGTATCACGGATTTGGGCGACGGATCGGATCGGATCAGCACAAAAGAAAAAAGTGAGCAAATTTGTAGAGATCCCCGATCACGCTTCTATGTCGGCGTTACCGATTACCGATTGTTGGTCTCCAAGGATCCAGACGGTTTCTTTTACTACTGTCCCCAAAAGTAATGCGTTCAAGCTCCATTCAGTAAAATGAGTGTTGGGCGACGGTAAATTATAACGTCACTACATTCAAATGTAATCATGTCAAATGGTGAGAAACGTGAATAAATCCAGTTGTTTTGAATGAGATGTTTTAACGGCAACATAAATACACGCTACAGACGGAATTATGAGCTGTTTGTGAAACTGATATTCCTCTTCCAATCGTCTTGATGTCTCCTATCATGACATCTCTCGTGGGTATCAGAAGCTGCTTTTGTTGCATTCGGAGGATACTTCATGATGACAGCGTGGCTTAGATTTTTAAATTCAAGCCTGACAGAACTCGTTAATATTCAGACATGAACAAACACCGATGCGCGTGCGTCTCTGCGTGAGCTGGATGTTCAGCTGATGGCCTCGAGTTCGTCCCGCCGAGTCGCACTGCGGTAGCTCCAGCCGCCCATGTGCACTGCTCCGTGATGATGATGATGATGATATTTCACCCTCGTAATCTTCAAAGTGAGTCCTGACACCCATCCTCCAGTAGCTGCATCCATGCGTACGGGAGGTGGGGATGTTACGTAAGCGTGCCATGATAGATGGGGGGGGGGGGCATCAGCGGGAGGCGCCTTAAAGACACGTTAATGCCGAGAAAATGATGATGAGGAGTTCAAAGAGAGCGGCTCAATCCTGGGTAATAGCCCGGGATGATTATATCATTCAGACCACTTTGTAAATTACATTCTGTCCAATACGGAGCGAGTCTGACTTTTACAGCTGCAGCCAGGTACAGAACTAAGCTGTAGGTGTGACACTATGGTTCAGTAATGACACACTCATGAAAGGAAAGCAACGGGAGGGAGATAGATGTGGCATTCATACAAAGTGCCCTTTTAAAAACTCAGTCACCGGCCACGCCCACACCGGTACCTGCAGCTTCCGGAGCCCGACTTTCATCGTGACGCCTGTCTCGGTAATTGCTGATATTTCCAGAGGTTACAATTAGACAGCAGGTAGCTCAAAGACACAAAAAGACCTATAAATGGAAGCAGCTCTTTTGTTCCTCAGATGAATCTGTTTTGCATGCCGGAGTGGAAAAACATGCTTCGACCGGACCCCTTCAACTGACTCTCGTTGATGACTTCCTGTCATGCAGGAGCTCATCACGATATTCACCGACAGCCATCTTAGCTTTCGCTGTAGACGGAGAGCACGGCAAGTGCAGTTGAATCCTGCTGTCCAGACTCACCTCGAGCAGCTACTTCTGGAACAAAGACGTGTTATGTTTCGTAGCCGTGTTGTGGATGAGAGGACGCAGGAAGCACATCTTCTTTCCTGTGGTTGCTTCACAATAAAAGCCCTTTAAAATGAAGCAGCAGTGAGCGTTAGCGTTAGCGTTAGCTCTGACGGTAAAGAGTGAGGCTGATGTCAATGAGATAACAACGTGCTGGACTTTACGTGCATCGTTTCCTGTCATTCACTCATGTAGGTCGACAATCAGCCACTACCACCACGATGTAGAGAGGTGATTACTAAATATGTAATGCATGCCATAAGTAGTATGAAAAATGTCTTTTGGTTTGTTCAGTTTTAATCTTAAAGTGGCGATCTATAAGATGTTATCTTAGATAAATGTCTGTTGAGTCACTTTCCATCGCTGTAGGAGGAACACACTGGGGATTGAGGCTGTGGCCCACTGATGAAAGTATTGCAATATTTATATATCTGCATATTATGAACTTGGCGTCACCTTCCGGGAAAATGTGTTATATTCCAGTTCTTCTCCGTTGTATACAAGAGAGGGAACTACAGACAATTGTGAAAGAACAGCATGTTGCTCTCCAGACGGATAAACTGCGAGCACAATACGGCTGTTTACACTGGAAAAAACATTCTAAATCCACCAGGACTGAGAGTTTAAAGATTGACGCTTTAATTTGAAGAATATTCTAAATGCATTTCTTTTATTCAAAGGCAAAGAACAGGACAAGATGTCCAGATGTTGGGGAGAAACACATGTGGAGGAGGCAAAGATTTCCAAAACTCCTTCCTTCAATAACAGAGTGTTGACAGGACAAAACCCAAACCTTTGAATCACAGGACAAGTAGAATGGTGGGCTGATGATTCATGAGTGGAAACAAGACATCGGGGTACACTGCAAGACTTCACATTTATATTTTGGATTTGTTTTTGTTTTTTTCTCTGATACAAATTCAAAAAATGATCAATGGAACACGAGAAATACTGAGTGAGTTCCTGCAGGTAAATGAACATATACGGCCACAAACAGACAGACATTTGTGAAAACTCTCTCACACACACACACACACACACACACATGTGACCATCCTGAAGCACCAGGAGAATAACATGCAGTTCAAGGGTCTGACTGGGGGGTCAGAGGTCACATATTGAGTCCGTCCTCACGGCGACGTTCATCTCTGACACCTTTTGAAGAGAGGTCGTACATCATGGTGGGGAGTCCTGCGTGTCAAACCAAGACCTCGTGTAACACGGACCATCCTTCCTGTGTGTGTGTGTGTGTGTGTGTGTCTCAGCACTGATGAATTTAGAGATTTTCAGCAGCTCTTACATTCACCAAACTTCACTCTTTCATTCCTCTCTGTGTGCTGAAGGTTCACACAGAGGGGTTTGTTCACACATCATTCACACACTCATTTATACATTTATATTTATTCACATGTAGTGTCTCCCCTTAACAATATCTCATACGTCTGTTTCTTTCACTGATATCTCTCCAAAACATCCGACTGTATCAGTTTTTCTTTCCCTTCGGCGTGTACGTTTAGAGGAGCCTTCGAGGAACGTTTGTTTGAAACAACAACACTCGACTGTCAAAGTGTTGATCGTTGCTGTCGGACTCTGGTGGTAAATATAAAAGCTTTTTATCCCTCTGAGAACTTCAGCCCACTTTCATCGTCCTCATCTCTCTCTGCAAGGAAAGCTGCTCTCCTGCTGTGTCTGTGCGGCACATCGAGCATCTCTGTGATACGACTTCACAGTGACGACGGAGCGAAGACACCGGCCTATTTTCAGCTGCTTGATCTGTGACACTGGTTTGCAGTCGGCCATGTTTTCAGATTCAGACGACACTTCATCCATCTCATTCTACCTCTGTCCATCTCTACTTCATCCTCCCTCTGCCTCTCCCTCTCAGTGACTTTGTGGCTGTTTTGCATGCCCGTTACGTAATGGCACTCGGGGGACGAGGGCACTTCAATCAATACTTCAAACGGCCCCCGGCCCCCGGAGGACTCGCTCCCAAATGCCACGTGACAAGAGGATGACATTTTAAGAAATACCTACGAAATACCCTCCAGGAAATACCAGCGGCGCGACAGGGAGGACGAAAGAGAGCGCGAGCGCTGATGAGGGAGATTAGAGACCACTGGAGAGAGGACGACATTTTAGGGAAAAGTAAGAACAACGGGCAGATAAAAAAAACACACTCGCTTGGAGCCCAGGAGTGATTCATATTCCTCACTGAGATAAAAGCCAGAAGGACAAATAGAATTATTCATACAGCGGCATCAGAGCGGTAGCACAAACTTTACTTTAACAAAGCCAGTAAGATGCAGCTTTGTGTGTGTTCAGCCCTCTGGACCCAGTTTCCATGAGTAGCTGGAGGAGGATGGATGCTGCATGCCTCATGCAGCTGTCACATCGGGAAAGTGAAAAATAAGTGCGATCTTTACCCTTCATCCATCCATGAAGTTATTACAGTAATACACTTCAGTGTTATTCATGACTGTGAAGCAGAGAGAGGCCTTTTGTGCTTCAGCTTAAATGTCATGATAATTATATGATAGTGAATCGCTGGTGCAGCCGAGCAGAGGAAGTGGGAGGGGCTCACACGTGCACATGTCATCCACACAGCACATGCCATGTGAGTGAGTGTGATGTGTGAAAATCAATGCTGGAGGAGAAGATGTGGGTTTCAGAGGGAAGATGACTTGACTGTTTCAGGAGAGCACAACCTGAGTCTCCCTCTGCTCCTTTGGGGCCCAGTGTGTTTCAGGTCCAGACCTGAATCACGGTTCTAGACCGGTTTACGTGTACTCAACCTTTATCTATGTCATGCCTCAGGGCATAAACTGGCCCTGGGCAGAGAAACCAAAGTCAAGCACACGGCCTGAGTATATTTTCTATCGTGTGTCTCTTCTTCTTTCTTGTCTCCTTCCTTGTAATTTGGCAGTAGAGACATTTTTCTATTGCAATATCTAATCAAAAGTGCAAAGTATAATTCGATTGCTGGTTCTGAAAAGTGAAGCCAATGATGAAGTGCTTAAAACCTGCAGTATATCTAATGACCAGCAGGGGGCGACTCCTCTGGTTGTATAGAAGTCTATAGAAAATGACTCTACTTCTCTCTTGATTTATTACCTCAGTAAACATTGTAAACATGAGTTTATGTCTCAATCTCTAGTTTCAAGTCTTCTTCACCACAGCATGATGTTCATTTAGTACATTATGGTCAGATATTCTATAAAGCGTCACCCTCTCGTGTAACTTCTGGTTGCAAAATGGCAAAAAAACAAGATGGCGACGGGCAACGCGCCCAACTCGAGGCTATTTCGAGGTCCATTTGGTGTGATTTCAAAAAGCAACAGTTCTCATCATGTTACTTAAATCGACCAATTATTTACCTACTTACTCCTCGTCATCGTCATTACTATGCAATGCCAATTTATGAATGCCAAAAAAGGCACTTTCGATTATTTCATGTACTGATAATGTAGAATTTTGATAATGTTCCCAATTATTTCGGGACGGTTGTGGGAGGATGAAATTGTTAGTTGAGAGCACTGGTGTTGACTGTGATTCACAGATTACTCACACTGAGATATTCCAAGGAACAGAACCTTTCAGCATTAAATTGCAGGAGCTTTTTGAGCAAAAATAACGGTAACAACAGCAGGGCTGCCATTTCCAGAGCTGTTAATGGAGCGATCTTTTCATACCTCCTCGAACACGACAATGTGGTCAATTAGTGAGTCACGGCAGGCAGAGAGCTTCAGGTTCTTAGTCACCGCTGTGAAGAGCTCAGGGGGGAGGGACTGACCACAAAAGTGAAGGAGGAAAAGTTCTGTTTTGAACATGTACAGATATACAAGTCTTGAAAAAGTAATGTGTTGTATGCTGTTGTGTGATGTCTCGATGAATCTAATAGTACATGATTTTAAAGGGTATACAGTGTTAAAGAAGTCCATTATTAATAATGGTTAATGTTGCAAAATGTTGTTGGTTAATGTTGTAACCGTAGACTGTATAAGAAGTGGACGTAGTCATCGTGACGGAACCCATTGATTTGTCGACTGATGTTGTAAAGCCTCGAGTTCGAAGATTTCGCCATCTTGGATTACGGCTGTCGCCATGTTATTGTGTTTTAGCAACAATGAGCGGAAGTTACCATATTTGGACTGAGCAGGAGTGGATGGAGTCATCGTGACATCACCCGTTGGTTTGTGGACTGATGTTTAGAAGTCTCGAGTTAGGCAATTTCGCAGTCGCCATATTGGAAACCACCTGTTGACATCTTGGCTCTTTTGCAACCAATAAACAGGAAGTGACCATATTTGGACTGAGGAGTGACGTAGAGACGGCGTGTACGTCTGTGGTAGAGACCTGTCAATCACCGTCGAGCCCCGCCCTAAAGCATCCCCTGCTTTATGGTCTGTGTGACTCTAAATGGACCATAATGTACTAAATGAACATCATGCTGTATTGAAGAAGACTTGAAACTAGAGATTGAGACATAAACTCATGTTTACAATGTTTACTGAGGTAATAAATCAAGAGAGAAGTAGAGTCATTTTCTATAGACTTCTATACAACCAGAGGAGTCGCCCCCTGGTGGACACTAGAGAGAATGCAGCTTTAACACACTTCAGAGCATCACAAGGTGGTGTGGCGGACCCAAACGCAGACACGAACAAGGTTAAAATAAAGTGAAAAGGTTTATTTTACAGGGGATAATGGGCAGACCAGAGAGGATGATCCACTGTGGGCACAGGAAGACAGGGTAAGCTCATGCAAACAACGACCAAGAACAACATACGAACACTGTGAATGCAACAATGATCTGGCGGAGAGTGGAACTGGAACCGGGGTAGAGACACTGTTGGGTGATGAGTAGATGGAAGGCAGCTGGGTTGACTGGGCAGGTGAGGTGAATGAATGTAATCAAGAGGGAGCCGGGAGGAGACCAGGGCGGACCAGGAAACACAGCCGAACCGTGACAGTTACTGTAAAGCCCGATGCTTCTCATACGGACACTAAGGGTGCCGTGTACGTCGGTATCAAGACGCCGCGGGCCACTGCTCAAGCGGCGGTATTTGAGTAACACAGAAACTGGCGTTACTGCAGCTCCACTCCTTTAAACAGCGGTCAACAGAAGCCAAGGCCGCTGACATTTACGTCAGACGTCTGAAGTTCCCCCACTGATCAGAGCGAGCTGAATGTTACGACCTTATCTCATGTTATCGGAGGCAGCATGTGCCCGTTTCTGCAACTTTGTGACTTTTGGCGAGAGTAACATTTTGGTTGTTTATTCAGCAGCATTGCGGCCCTGGAGCAATGCAATCTGCTCTGGCCAGACGTGGACGCTGTAAAATGTCTCCTGAACAGGCCGGCATGCAACAGAGGTAAGTCTTTGCAATGAGGTGCACTTCTAGAAAGAAGGCTCGGAACATCTTGTGCTGCTACTGCACACGGGGGCATTTAAGTATAAGCAGGGTAATCGGCATAGCTTTCTTTGTGATCGTGCATTTACTGAATTGTCTCCTTCTTTGACCGTCGTTTAATCCGGATGGTCTCCTGCCATTTAAATCTCATTTTCAAGACAGTTCTGGCTAAAACTGCACCATCATTCTGTTACACAACAGAGGACAGAACACAGGGCCAGAAAAGAAAAGAAAGGACCACATTTCCGTGTGACGGTTGTGTGATGAATGTCTCCCCCTCGTCTCGGTCGGGCCGAGGCTCCGATCGTTGGCCTCCGAGGCGGATCAATCAGCGTCAGCGCTGACCTGTACGAGTGCCGTCCATCATGGCTGAGGTCTCTGAGGTGTTTGCGACGGCCTCTTCGGTGCTGATATTCAAAACACTGGGAGGCAGGAGCAAGTTCCTGGAATCCATTTCATTTGGATGGGGAACTGTTAGGATAATGGCGATAAACATTGCTAATCCCCCTGTGTGCTTTGTTCCGGGTATTAGAATGGCAGCGTTGATCCATTGATCATTTGTCAGGGGATTTGGAGAGAGAGTGCGACAAAACACCGACGTTATTCCGGGATCCACGGGGCATTGTTTAAGTGTATAGAAGTTGTCTGTTGTGTAAGATAATTGTTTTTCTAATTGCTCAGTATTTAATTAATCCCCACTTTGTCTCCCTCAAGTCTTCTGTTAAATGATTCCTTTGGTCTTGAGGGTTGAATCCTCAGCTCGGCGGTGAGATCAGTCCTTTGTTACTCGGACACGGAAAGGGAAGATTTATTGATTTATTTCTTTTAATCTAAGACTTTGGTGATCGGTTGTCCCACCGATTGGATGGTGATCGGATATGTTTTGTAGAAGCGGTGGATAAAATCATTTCATTTCCGATGAATTCTTCATAATAAAAGCCTCCTTTATTTTTGCTGCCTACTCTTCCTCCTGACAATATTAGTAGACTTGTTTTATTGAAGACTAGCCGCTAACAAAGCTCCCGAAGTCGCATTTCAAAGCACATTTTCTCATGAATTCTTCACAATGAAAGTCCTCCTTTTTTATTTGGTTATTCAAAAGCTTTCACGTTGCCGGTCCACGTGTATCACCGGTGTCGGTCAATGATCACAGCCGATGCTGAGCGAGCTGAGGGAGCCGGCTAAACTGTTTGCCTGCATTGGGTCCCAGTTCATTTAGCTGGTGCCCGCGGGACAGAAAGCGCTTCATTATGAATGAGGCGCCGCATTGATGTGCCTCAAAGTCAGAGGCTCATTAGGGCTGAATACTGCGCGCTGGCTGAAGTTGCAGCAGTGCACGACCGCTCCGTCACCGCGCCGTCACTCTGAAGGGATGGCCGACCTCTGACAGACGTGGCTGCTCAAACTCACATTCTTATTGTTCTTCTCATCAGATCTGTCAGGAAGCCTGCACACATACCGCATGGGTTATCAACAATGCACCAGCTGACCCATGTAACATGTGTAGGTGATTGGGTGTAAGATATTAAATGTGTCGAGGCGGCGTCAAACGTACAGTATGCTGTCTGCAAGCGAATCCTCGCTCGACCCGTTAAGTTCTCAACTGCAGCTGCTGTTTATGTCTCTATTTGCAGATCACACTTTGCTGAGGAGTTACGAGCATACAGCAGCTATCTTTACGCAATCACAACACCACGGCTGACCTGCATGGAAGTGTGTTCTTCATCTGCTCTTGTGGCTCTTTTTTTCTCATCTTAAATGGCAAGAAGGTTGATCCTCTGACTACGTTCATGTGCACAGAATATTGTTGACATGGCTGATGAAAATGAATAGTCCACCAATGTTCTCGTTGGCATACATCCTGGCATACTCCGATGACAGTCAGCGGTGGGGACTTGATGTGTACTTTAGTTGGACCCATGTCCCAACCCGCGAACATGGAGAGAGTGAGGCTCATGTCCTCTGCTGCATGTTTGTCGTCCAGCTTTACATACAGACTATGCTCTTGTAACTTTCCTTTAAATATAAGGCTGCAGCAGTCAGGCTAGCAGTTTCCAGTCATTGTCCTAAGCTAAGCTAATTGCTAGCTTTGCACAAATGTAAACGATGAACAAACGTGTCGAACCTTTGCACCGAAGATGAATAAGGCCGTGCATTGAATTAAAATGGATATCGTCGCCCCGGCTGCGTCATTAGGCTCATAGAGACTCAATATTTACTGCGGAGATAAAACTCTGAGCTCAGAAACCTCAACAAGAGCTCTGCTTCCAGCAGCGCTCCTCGGATCGATGGCAGGAGAACGGAGACTAACCGCACGCTGTGTTACAGCCGTGGTTGGCGTGCCACCTCTCCACCTCGACCGCTCGCCACACATCATCGTCTGTCACAGTCCTGCCGTCCAACGCGCTCCTCCAGTGAGTGGAGCAGAGCGCAGCACAAACCGGAGCTGCTCATCTGCTTTCATTGCAATAATTGAGCATTGTGACTAAATGCAGATGGGTTTTATTTTTCATCAAATGAAAAGAAATGACAGAAAATGAAATTGATTGAGTGTGTACATAATCTGCTTCTTCCCTCTTTGCTGGCGAGGCCCCTTCACTGCCCCATGGGGGGCGGGGCTACATGCACACAGCTCCCCCGGGGGTCGTTAACATGTTCATAATTGGGGCGTGTCACTGCTCTTCTTTCTCCTTCAATTGACTTATCGATCCGCTCTTTTAATGATGCAACGCTTTGTGTTTTAGAAAATCATCCCGGTGCAGCAGGACCGCTGGCAGATGAAGCAAAAGATGTCTGGTTACAGCCAGCTGAGGGGAGGACATCAGCTCCTCATACCGTTCAGCATATAGCGGTCGTTTTCATTTCAAATCCTCTCTTCAAAAAACACAGAGCAGCGATTATGCTAATGCAGCCGGTAACCTTTGCTAAACACAGAAATGTGTGCGTTTGCGTCGGTGAGATTGCGTTTGCCTGTGGGTTAATGCTGCTGCCAGCGTGTGTTCATGATAGGTCAGTTTCTATTCATGGCTGAGCCCCCCCCCCCCCCCCCCTCCACCACCATCCTCCATCGTCGCTGTGATGCTAACCTCCACGTCTGCTCAACGTCACAGGACAGCCGCGGGGGAGGGAGGGAGGGAGGTCGGGGGAGGCGCTGGTGTTGGAAAGAGAGACAGAACGAGAGGCAAAGCTCCAAGTGTGACCCGAGTGTCACTCACTGGCCTCCTCCTGCTCTTCACACACATGTAATCTCACCATCGCCCTCTTCTCGAAGTCATTTACCTTAAAAGACGTCAGCTCTCCTCCCCCGCCTCCCTTTTTATTGGCAATGTCGGCTCTCTCGCTGCTTTGCGATGTGAAAGCTCTTTGGTTTTTCTTGTCTTCCACACAGCCGCTCTGCCTCCTCCGCATCATAATAACCTCACAGTCAAATACTGTTGTTCTTCATCTGACTCTGCTAAGCTCTTCTCAGAAGCTCGGGCTTGAACATCTTATGTCACCCTTTAGGTTGGGAAGAAAAAACTAAAATGTATCCGCCGCTCGAGTCTCGCAAGATACGAGTGAAGCTGCACACACTGGGGAGGACACACAGGACGACGAGGCAAGAGAGAAAGTCAAATATGCTTTTGAGCTTTCGCTTTCCAATTCACCATCTATCTGATGGAGCACTTTTGATTCCTCCTCTTCTTTCTATTGTACCTCTTCTCATTACATTCAACCTCAGGAGAAGACAAGAAAAATGCTGCTGTTTCACCGTAGATGGTTTTGAGCTTTCGCAGTGCGAATAAAGGCATCGACCAATCGCACAAACAAGTTGCACCTACGTTGATGGAAAAGCAACACAGAGGCTCCGTAGTCCGAACAAAGACGGACAACTTTATTGTTCATTTAATCTTGACAAAGGCAGCGCTGACCACATCCACTTTCTCCAGTTTTAACCTTTCACAATAAAAGCCCTAGACGTATAATATCCATAGGCGAGTGTTTTTGCGTCGTTTGTTGGCCACGCCCCTGATGTGTAGCAGTTAAGCTCATTCAGAAAGCTAACGGCAATGGTCGTATCAGGAGCATGTTGAGTGAGGTATGACATCACTCCTCCTGCAGGGTTTCTTCTACACGGCTGTAGTCCGGGTCAATGTGAAGCTGTAAAGTGATTCCAGATTAATGTGGTTGTCGGCGTGTACTCGGCGAGTTTTCATGTTTCATGAATATTTTCCTCTCTCGACCGATGAACTCGTCGGGTTTCGTTGTGCTGATACGTCTCTAGAGCCCGTTGGGAAGTTAAGATCTCAGCTTTCAAAGACTTTGATATCTGGAGCATGCTGCTAAGCGATCACAGTAGGGCTGAGAGATTTGTGAATATTCATAGCGCTTAATTCATTCAGCACTCAACAACCACCACCCCAAAAAAACCAAAGTGCTGTTTGCGTCCAGAAACCCTGAACAGAAGCGGGCCCCCGTGTTGTTGTCTAATAAAAGGATGAGAGGATTACAGCTGTGATGAATGACTCCCGTCTGTTCGCGTTCTTGTAAGTCCTGGTCATCTGGACTGTTGCATCATAAGCCCAATTGAATCACTCCAAATATACTATAAATGATTGGAGCGAGACCAACGCGGGTCCTCACGGGCCTCTCTCTTTTCTACTACGCTGCAACCTGACCAGACCTTTACATAACCATGACTGACATCATGAAAGATGGACGGGGATGAAATTACTATTTTCAGGCGAGAGTTTTCCTGACGGATCCTGATATGAACGTCACGGTGAATTAGACTCGTTACTTTACGTCTGTTCTCAGTGGACAGAGTGTTCTCACAGGTCCTGGGGGATCCAGAGCTCCTCAGGGACTGGGCTGTGTCCTCTGATATTGGGGGGGGGGGGGTTAACAATGGAGTGACTGATCTTTGCAGTTTACCAACAGTAAACCCTTGAAAGATCAGAGTGAATGCTGCATGTTCTCCCACTTACAATCTACAAAATCCAAAGGCTTTCTCCTTAATTGCACACAATCTCTTCTTTTATTCTAAGACATTTTAATCAGCCGCAGCACCTGCAGCCAATCAGGCAGCTCTGCTGCCACCGGCAGCTCTGAGTGACATACGGGCTGCTGGCCTCTCGCAGGATAATGAGACTGTCCCGCTGTCGAGCATCTGTGGCCCTGATCTGGTGTTCCTTCGACAGTTCTCACACACACACACACACACACTTTCATGTTTTTTTGGGGGCGATCTATTTGTAAACAACGATGACGTTCGGAAGTTTGGCAACAGAAGTGCAAAAGCTTATCAAGCTATGAGGACCACAGATGGAGAACGCAAACTAAACGGTGTCTCTAGAGATCTGTGTGCTGTTAGTGAGTAGAACACATTCTTTAGTGTCCAGATAAAATGTATTTGGTGGAGAAACACGGCGCGTAACGTTCCACCAGAGAGACATTATGTCATTATTATTATCCATTGGTCGTCAACACGTTTAACAGCTTACAGACAACAATGCCACCGGTGTTTCAGTCCAACGAGTGACCGTGTTAACTGGTGAATCAATGCGTCGGGGTCTCTCCTCGTGACAGCAGCCGTTAAGACTTAAAGAAGACTTGAAACTAGAGATTGAGACATAAACTCATGTTTACAATGTTTACTGAGGTAATAAATCAAGAGAGAAGTAGAGTCATTTTCTCATAGACTTCTATACAACCAGAGGAGTCGCCCCCTGGTGGTCATTAGAGAGAATGCAGCTTTAGCACTTCCTCATTGGCTTCACTCGGCAGAACCGGAGGTTGGTCTGGTCCGTGGTTGCTTTACCATCTTGATGGCTCTCGTTGATCCTCTGGGAATTCCTTTTACAGCCTCACAATGACAACAGCCGTGAAATAAATACTGCAGAAGGAGTGATGTCATACCTGTGTGTAGGACAGCGTGTACAGTGTAGTATCTATACCTGTATGACTCACTAACACTGCCCCTAATACTCCCACTACTGAGCTATCTGTATGCGTTTCACAGTTATAAACCCTCTGAACCGCAAAAAAACATGTTTTCTTTCAACAATCGCCAAAACTACACCATTTATTCCAGCTAGACGTCTTAAAACCGTCAGTATTATCAGATCTGTCCAACGGTCAGTTTAACGAGTGACCGTGTTGACGGGTGACTTTCAGACAAATGCGTCCGTGATCCTGTCTGACATCTGTAGGACTTCTGACAACCGAACACGAGGCAACCAGACATTCTTTATTCAAATTTTAAAGCTTGCTATATACAGTATATATATATATGAGCAGTCACAAATTGCGTTCACTCAAAAGCAGAAACATTGAAATGAATGTAAAATATAAACACCTTGGCGTGTGTGTGTGTGTGTGTGTGTGTGTGTGTGTGTGTGTGTGTGTGTGTGTGTGTGTGTGTGTGTGTGTGTGTGTGTGTGTGTGTGTGTGTGTGTGTGTGTGTGTGTGTGTGTGTGTGTGTTTGTTGAGTGCGTCTCAGTGCTGAAGTGTAGTTCTGGCAGCAGAAGCGATTACGTGCATTCATCTTCATTTGCTGGCCGGCATTTGCTGTGTTACCCCCCCCCCCCCCGAGACCACCGATTCAACAGCCTGAGCCTTCATATCTCTCTCTCTCTCATATTCCCTCTCTCCCTCCCTTCTCATCCTGCAGTCTGCTCAGCGTCTCCCTCCTTTGTTACAGTCTGGCTCGGTGTCACCGTGACATTTGACAAATACCACGACCCGTCCCCGCGCGCTTTGAATGATGATGTCCACGCCGGTGATTACCGCGTGTGGAGCAGAGCTGTCGGGAGAGGCTCTTCTGTGGACACCGGACTAATGACTTATTGAATACATCATTATTTCCCCATATTATTTTCTCAGAGCTGTGGAAATTAAAATCGACTGCCGTACTTTATCACCACGCCTCGTTGTGCAAATCAGACCAGCAGAGATGAAAAGAAGTGCAATGGATGACAATGCTCCAGATCTTGTCCTCCGTCATGTCTGCAGGCTGGAGTGTGTTGGAGGGAGGGTGGGGTTCTGGGCGGTGGCAGCGGGCCAGGGTCCATCAATGGGGACTCTGATGGATGAGCTCCAGTCTGACGTGTGCTGTTTTTTTGTTTTTTTTTGCACATATATGGGAAAGTTAAGTTATATGTGTGTCGTGACGGAGACGCCACATTCTATTACTGCGTGGAAGGACGAGAGGAACCCATATGAGACGGGAGCGCTTGTGCGCTTCAGATGCCACTTTGAATGAAGCAGCTGGAGATTACAGCAGAAACTCAAAGCACAGAAAATGTATTCATGAGAAGGAAAACTTCCACGGTGAAACGGCAGCATTTTTCTTGTCTTCTCCTGAGATTGAATGTAATGAGAAGAGGTACAATAGAAAGAAGAGGAGGAATCAAAAGTGCTCCATCAGATAGATGGTGAAGTGGATTCTCAGGAGAGAGAGAGGACTGCTTCTTCTCTTTTCTTTCATCATGAATGTGCGTCATTTGCCTGCAGTGCGAAACACTGCTTTTCATTCAGGCTGTTGAATAATTACTCAGGGGCCAAGTCTAAAAGCATTACCTTTGTTTGCTGTACCAACTCAGTCGGGGTCGCAACAAACTCCTCTAAAGAGAGCCACTTCCTGTCACGTTGATGCAGAACGTCTGAAATCCAACAAGATGGTGAATAATGAATGAAGTTCTATACCTCTGCAGTCAGAGGACGAACAATCTGGCATTTGTTAACCTGGAGGCCGTTCTGACATTGTTGTCATCGGTCATGATCACACTTTACTCATCACTTCCCACGTAAAGACTCTGGAAACAATGACTCACAAGGAAAACGTTGATCATTGATTGGGCAACGGGCTGGAAAAGAGAAATCAACGTCCATGGAGTCATTGTAGCATAGCCAGAGAACCTTCGCTAAGTCCCGCCCATCGAACGTAGACTGGCCAATCGGAGGGTCCGGCTCTGCTCCGTAGACTCTCATGGTTTCAGATTGTCTTAATTTTCAGGCTGCTGGGTTTTGAGCTAGTCGTGGTCAAAGGAGCTCTCTTTAACATTCAGATCATTTATATATCGTCCAACAACTATCATCTGTTAAGATAGTGGAGCCCTGCACTGCGCTAATTCAGCGGTCACGTAAACACTGTCGGCTTTGTCAGCACTTTCGTCTAAGTTTGCACTGTTCGCGCCGTTAGTTATGGACCGTCGGCTCGTAAGGAGAGTTGTTGGAAGACGATCAAAAAACTCCCAATCTCACATCTGTCAACTTTAAGCGTTGTGTGATAGTGATACTTGGGAGGTTGCGAGGAGATATACGCTTCTAAAATGTAACATGTGGAGCTAACATTAGCAGAGAACCTTAGCATATGTTCACCATCTTAGTTTAGTTTGCTTTAGCATGCTAACATTAGCTAATTAGCACTAAACACAAAGTACAGAGTGTCATAGATAAACCGGAAGTTGGCGCTCGAGGAAAAATCTCTAATTTATCTTCTGTGCATATTATCAATCATGGTAATCCATCCAAAAAAATTGCACATTTTGGAACTTGGTCATTTGATCTGTACAATGTGAAAACGTTCAGACATAAACCATCTTCTCGTGGTTGCGAAAGTGAGCCTCACCCTCAAACGAACATAAACCAGCCAGCATGTATGAGTTTGCAGTTTGCTTCAATCCAGTTGATTCTGCTTTCGGTTGAACTCAAAGACGAAGTGGTCGAGATTGAAATGTTTAATTTACAGTAAATCTTTGTTGTTTCCTGCTCTCTGCCTTGATTAATGCTGCAGGCCGTATGTCTGACATCTTTATGACCTATCTGGTGAGTAAATTGTTATCATGACTAATAATCACAAAGGTATGAGAATAACAGCCGGGTTTACAGATGCTGGAATTCCCCTTTTCGTTCTGGCCTGCACAGTGTTGCAGCCTTTTCTTGTGAATTACAAATCATTGTTACAAGAAAACTGCAAACGACAGAAATGATGACGGACACACAGCGAGCATCCGGCTCAGTGGCGATAGACGAGTTTAAATATGTTATAAATGTGGCTACATTCATACTTTATCATACTTTCATGTGATTATTGAGTGCCGCTCGGTCTCCAGGCTGTACCGGCAGGTTCAGGCTAATTTATTGCCCTTTAAGAACAGGCGAAGAAGGAAAAAGCTTTTATTATGTTTGACGAACCTCTCCTTTCTCTCAGACTGACCCTCAAATGTTGGAAATGCTGATGCATCTCCACAGACGCACACCTCCACCCACGTGCACGGTCAACGATCGCATCAGAAGGACGAGAAGGAGGCCGTCTCCGTGGCGATGGTTGAGCCGGCTTGGGTCGCCTCCTTTTGATGACCTTCCGTCTGCCGTTTCTCCTCTTCAATATTCAAGCCACGGAGAGAGCATTTGCATCGCTACCATGAAATATGGATGCTGTGCGGAAGGAAGACAGACGGGTGAACTCTCAGCGCCACAAGGGAAGCGGACAGAAAGAGAAACCGATGAAGCGGTGTGTCAAACAGTGAGTTTAAAACGCTGATATTCCCCCGTCTTTGTATCAGCCACTTCTTTTGAACTTTCTCGTCTGCCATCTGAATTCAAATCATCGCCGGCGACTTAGAGGAACGTTTGACAGAGGAATGTGAAGCACAGCTGAGCTGGGAAGAAAAAGAGTGGCAGCAGGAGTGTGTGTGTGTGTGTGTGTGTGTGTGTGTGTGTGTGTGTGTGTGTGTGTGTGTGTGTGTGTGTGTGTGTGTGTGTGTGTGTGTGTGTGTGTGTGTGTGTGTGTGTGTGTGTGTGTGTGTGTGAGAGAGGAATCACAGAAAGTGTCCTATAAAGACAGGGGGAGATTGGTTTCACCTGCACTACAGTGTTTAGATAAACTCCAGCAGCAGGCAGCTGAGGACTCAGCAGGAATGAAACAGGATGCAGGTTCAACTCAGCACTTCAAAGACAACTTAAGAGTTCAAGAAACTCCAAATATTTGAGTCACTGTAACACATTGGCAAACACATTGGCATTGTAGGCTTCTGCAAACCACGATTACATTGAATGTACCGTTTTTATAAACGGCGGTATTACCTACCAAATCCATTTTTGTACCAGGCTTTTGTTTATTTCTGCTGTAACGTTGAGGACTTTGGGGATTGACTCGCTACTGGAGCCTCAAGTGGTCATCTGAGGTACTGCAGTTTGTGACACTTCCATGTTGGCTTCGTTTCTCAGCTCCGGAGGTTGCTGCTTGGGGTCGTTGACGTATTACAACAAGCGACAGAGCAAGCGATGTAGTTAGTATGTTGAGCGGCCATTATTGAGAAGTTATGTGGTATAGTAACGAATATAAAGAGTGAGAAAGTCACACAAACGCAGGACTTTGAGCCAGGAGGCTGCTGTACGTGTACAACGTAAAACCAAAAGTCACAGTTGTTACGTTACACCGTTCTGTTCTGTTGTTAAAGTGCCGTCGTTACCGTTACTTTTTTTACCCTTGCGTTGTTACCGTTAACAGTTCCTTTGTTACTGTTATGTAGTTACGTTATGTCACGTTACGTTAATTCACGTTATGTTACGTCACGTTATGTCACATTGTTCTGTCACGTTATGTTACGTTATGTTACGTTATGTTACGTTATGTCACGTTAATTCACGTTATGTTACATTATGTTATGTCACGTTACATTAATTCACGTTATGTTACGTTAATTCACGTTACGTTAATTCACGTTATGTTACGCTATGTCACGTTGTTATGTCACGTTATGTTATGTCACGTTACGTTAATATTTTACCACAAACCATATTTTTTCTAACCTCAACCAAGTAGTTTTGTTGCCTAAACCTGACACATTTTTTCACAATGTTAACAGCCTCACATTGTGCGTTGCTACCAGGCTGACATGAAACGTATGTTTGCTTCAGAACAGACAGGTTGCGAACATCTTTTTTAGAAACAAAAATCCCATTTCAGATGATTTATGGGAGGAGAGATGATTTTAACAGTCATTGATTTTAATCTGGTCCCGAGCATTGATGTGGGTACATTTGAACCCCCACCTTAGTAACAGTCACAACTACTCCCCTCGCTGGTCCTCCTCCGTCACCGTATCTTCACTTGTTGTTGCTGCCGGCTCTGTGAGGCTGGACTACGACACAGCAGCGCTTTGAGCTAAACGCTAATATTCACAATGACAGTGCTGACAGACTGAGATTTAATACTGAGCATGTTCACCGCCTTAGTGTAGCGTGTTTGCATTCTAACATCACCCAATAAGCTGCACCTGAGGGCTCATGGGAATGTCATTATCTTTGTAAATATTTGGCCATAAACCAAAGGAGCAGTGTGTGGGATTTAGTGGCGTCTAGAACTACGGTGGCCTTCAAGTAACCATAAATGTGAAAGTCTCTCCAGAGCCAGTTTGTCCATTCTGGGCTACTGTAGCAACATGGTGGACTCTGAAGAGGACCGGCTCCCTATTTAGATATGAAGGGCTCATTCTAAGCTAACGAAAACACAACAATCCCTGTAAGTAAACCTTGTTGTTGTATTTTATTTAAAGAATTCTGAAACGGGATGAATCTCATCGCTTTTGTAGTTCGGCTAATTTGTCCTCCCTGTACAGAGTAAACCCATAAACAGTTTCTATCTTGTGTGTTCTGCCCACACGCATACCCTCATGATGTCAGAGTGACTCATGGAGAAACGTCATTTTGTGTCTGGAGCACCTGCAGCGCACCGTCCCGGCGTTCTGAAAGCCGAGAGGGAAACCACATCTGAGAACACGAGGAGGATAATAACCGTTTACCTCCAAAGCCGGAGTCACACGCACGGCTTTACAAAAGCAGCGATTGTCATCGAGAGTAAGCCCACAACAACGTACAGAGGGAGTCCCGCTACACGTGTGTGTGTGTGTGTGTGTGCACAGGTGAAAATACTTGTTGGCATTAACTCAGCGTGAGACATGTTGTCTCAGATCATGAGCTTCCTGTTTAAAGACCACAGAGCAGCTTTTACTGTTTACACCAACGACCTGCAGGAAATCAATCATGTCGGGACATTAAATGCTTCGCAGCTCATTCAGTTTGTCTTGTGTAATAGAAGAGGTCCTGTCTTTTGAAAGACATTTCAATAATTCACAACAAAAACAAATGTAGCTGCTGGTGCACATTGAACACAGTGTTTTTAGACCCTTCCATCTGTTCCTGTCTGCTCCACTTTGTAGGAAATTCCTGTTTCTCCTGAAGTCTCAGAGCAGGTTTGGGCGGTTGTCCTGTTTACCTTTTCCTCTGGCCCCGCCCCTCTGCGCTGCCACTTCCTGATCACCTTTGCCTGTCAGAGGTGAGCAGGTTCCGAGCTCACACCGCCGGCAGTCTTTCCCCACCGCTTCGGGTCTGAAAGACGTTCCCTCAGGACCGGCAGTCGGATCCAATTCCTCCTCTTGCAGCCAATCCTCTGACTCAGTGACCGAGGACAAAGTCCTCTCTCCAGAGTCACCTCACACTCCTCCCCCCCCCTCTCTGAATGGTAACGTTACACCCTCTGCGAGGCTCTACCTGTCCAGGTGAACTGCTCAGCTGAAAGTGAACGTCGCTCATGAAGACATGTAAGTAAAGTTCTAAACTAGAAGTGTGCTACTTGTCTTAAATGTGCTTCAGTAAAGAACGTGTCAGCAGTTGGAACACACAGGTCCAGTGTCTGGTGCTGGTTTGTGTTGCTTGGTTGAAGTAGATTTGCATTGAATCCCCGTGAGTGTAGAAGACGCCGGCTGCCTGTCAGGACGTACGCGTGGATCTAGATCTCAGACGGCGTTCGGTTCAGGCTGTGCTCGTCCAGTCGGCCGTTCTGATCCTAGAGGCTCTTCAGGGAGCTTCACATCTGCCTGCAGCTGTTCTCCCAGACTGAGGTGTCGGGTCTGGCTCAGACTGGAGGACCCAGAGAGGGACCGGCACCGACATCAGGTCCTCCACAGGGCCAGGAAGCTCATCCTGTACGTCCGTTCATAAAGGAACAGGAGGGGCTAGATTTAATGAACGTATATAAATATATATATCATGTCGAGGAGTAAATGAGTCATGGCGGGATTCTTGATTCTCGTCATATTATTAATCATCAACATTCAGAAGTTTATTCCTTTGATCGTGTGTCGTTATGAAATAGATTTCTGCAGAAAGTGAATCGAAAAAAAAAGGCTTCCTGGAATTTTCAGCGACATGTCTGAACGCGACATGCTATGCTGGTGTGTTAGATGACACACACACACACACACACACACACACACACACACTTCGTGCCTCATGTTTGTTTGTGCTCCGTGTTCACTGAGCTGCTCAGAACTCAAGCCCCTCTGATCTTTGTCTGTTGAATGAGCTGATGCTGACGAGATGCTCTCCAGCTCTCCCTGAGTGGTGCGAGTGTGCATCCTGTGGTTTGTTTGTAGTCCTGACTGTGAGACCACGCCTGCTAGAACTACAATGACCAGCTGTGTCAATTTCACTTTGTTGTGCAGCACATGAAAATAAATCTGCAATGATTAACAAACTACAAGATGGCTGTAAACGTGTTTCTGCAGTGTGCTCACATGCACTCGTCTTGATTCTGTGTGTGTGTGTGTGTGTGTGTGTGTGTGTGTGCGTGTGTGTGCGTGTGTGTGCGTGCGTGTGCGTGTGTGTGCGTGTGTGTGCGTGTGTGTGCGTGTGTGTGCGTGTGTGTGCGTGCGCGCGCGCGTGCGCGCTGAATAAAAAGGAGTGGTGCATATGTCCACAGCAACATGTTAGTTCAGCGTGGACGGCCGAGAGTGCCGACGCAGACACGTTGGCCTCGTCATCGTCGGGGTCGTTTTTCACGCTCTGTCGTTCGGGAGAAAAGAAAGCGCTGACTCTGCCTCGTGTCATTCTTAACTCGTCACAGATTACAGGAGAGAGCCTTCTCTACATCTGCGTGAGGAGGAAGGTGTCGACAAACAGCCGTCACTAAAGACAAAGGAAACGCTTTGAACTGGATTTACAATCCAAACACTGCACGTGCTCCTTGTATTGCGTTGCAGGTGTAGCTGTGGATTCAGGGATTAGGACGGAGGTGCGGGAGTGTCCTCCGTGTGAAAGTCTCTGAGTTCGTGGGTGTGTCGGCCCGCGTGTCTCTGCGTGTAGCCGCATGTATGTGTGTGTGTGTGTGACGGCCAACGTTTTATCTTCATTCCAATTATAAAGGCGAATCGGATCCAGTCGGGCTGTGAGACGTCGTCCATTTTGTTTCAGGTTCCATTGTGATCTTCTTTCTGTGTTCGTCGTTATCGTTCTCTCTTTTTAACACCAACGTTTCCCGGGAGAGAGAAGAGAAGAAGCTTAAAGGAGATTATGTTATCTGTTCACACCAGGAATTCAGAGGGAGAATATCAAACCGCCTTCATTTTTCATTTTCTTCAACTTTTCGTCTTTTATTTCTGCTCCTGCTGGCAGATGTGTCTCTTTCTGTTCCTCTTCTGTCAGCGGTTGTTTTCCCCGTGTGGTGATGAAAGATCAGACCTCAGACGCAGCGGCAGGTGCCGCCGTCTGTGATGAATCGGCCGCGTTGCCGCCTGCTCTCGGTGGGGAAGCTGTGAAGTCGTCTCAGTCCTCGGCCTCGGAGACACGGAGCTTCGATGGCTGTCACAGCTCGCCGCGCGCCGTCCTCGCGCTGCTTCTGTGCAGAGACAACAAGGACGGCCTGTTTGTTTTGACAACTCGGCGGGTTGCTCTGCAGATTTGTTTGCACTTGCAGTGCGCGGTCACAGTCGTCTGCATTTTAGGACGCACATCAAAGTGTATTGAGTGTTTCTTTATTTACCTCCAAACAGTTTGGGCATTTTTTTGCACATTCGACTCTCTGTGGTCTGGTTTTTCACTGCACTACACACTACAAGTCCTGCAGCTCTATAGAAACAGAGCAACCATGACTAGAAGCAGAGAGAACTTAGAGAGAGAGAGGAATGTCTGTTACAGTTACACTGCCAGAAATCACAAAAAAGACACAAACGCAAGTTTCTTTGGTACATTTTTTGACAAAAATTGGAAAATGCTGGAATTTATACAAACATTGTTTGAAGTAAATGTTTTGGGGAAAAAAATGGAGGCTCCACGTGCTGTAAATATTCAGCTGTTTTCCACCTCTACTGAGAACCTCTCTCTGCTCTGTGCTCAGCAGCTGATCTGTTGTCACGTGACTGTTGCTCTCAGATGAGTCTATAGTTCAGCTGAGGAGCTCACGATCAAATGTTTTTTACAGAATCTGGTGAAAGCAAACGCTTTATTTGGGGCGAGCAAATTTAGAATTTAGTATTTTTGATGAAATATCACAATGTTCATGTTGGTTGCTTTTTATAACAAAGCCGTTTGTCACACCTCATGTGTTAAAGGACAGAAAGCGATGATGACGTTTTGAACAGCTTCTGGCTGATGAACGCTGTGGTTCTGGCGATTGTTTAAAGAAAAACATGCTTTTCAATCCCAGAGTTATATTGGTCCTGTGTGTTGTTTTTTTGAGCGAGATCTGGTGTCTCGTTAAGACCCGACAGAGCGCCAACGAGATGGCTGTTGCCAAGGTGACGTGAGTCTGACTGAGCCCATCTGCTCGTGTCCATGTGCTCGAGGAGCCCGTTGTGGACATGACGTGTCCGCTGGCACGCTCGCAGCGTCGATGTAAACCTGCAAAAAAACAACGACGACAATAACAAAGAAGCCAGTTTGGAATCCTGTCGCATCCCTGAGCCGTGATGTGTGTTTGTGATGCAGCGAGCGCCGGAGACTCGCGTCTATCCGCCGCCACACTCCAGTAACACTGATGTCGCTGCATCGAGAGCAGACGTCTCCGTAGTTGGATATTTCTTCTCTGTGCCAGCAGAGGAAACACAAAACCAACACAGAAGAATGCAGGACCGCTGCTCTCACCGCGTGAAAGAGAAGCTTGTGAATCCTTTCACACCCTGTTTACTTAACATGAGTGCTGTCCTCCTGTCTTCACTGATGGAAGGGTCATTTGTTCTAGTAGAGAAATACAGAAATAAACAGGCGAACTGGAACCATTTAGGGTTCTTCAGCTTGTCTTCATAGGACACTTTGTGGTTCCAGGTAGAACCTTTTTTTCGGGGGTGTTTTATTTTCTTTATTGTAGTGAATACTTTGAGAATGAGAGGAAATAGTGTGGGAGAGAGAGGGGATGACGTCAGGCAGCAACCTCCGGTTCTGAAAAGCTTCATGTGTTAAAGCTGCATTCTCTCTAGTGTCCACCAGGGGGCGACTCCTCTGGTTGTATAGAAGTCTATGAGAAAATGACTCTACTTCTCTCTTGATTTATTACCTCAGTAAACATTGTAAACATGAGTTTATGTCTCAATCTCTAGTTTCAAGTCTTCTTCAATACAGCATGATGTTCATTTAGTACATTATGGTCCAACTTTTTTAGAACTTTTTTAGAACTAGGTCTCATTCCATCCTCTCTATTTAAGAAAGTTCTGCTAACTAGTGGCCCAGCAGTAACATCTATTGTCAATTCCTCATTGTCTACAGGAATTGTCCCTTCCTATTTCAAACATGCCACTATCCAGCCCATATTAAAGAAACCTAACTTAGATCCAGCTTTGCCCATGAACTACAGGCCCATATCAAAACTGCCTTTCCTGTCCAAAATGTGAGAGAAAGTGGTGGCCAAACAACTTACTGCTGCACTGGAGAGGCACAACATGTATGACAAGTTCCAGTCTGGGTTTCGTAAGCAACACTCTACTGAAACCGCTCTCCTGAGGGTTTCAAATGACATTCTCATGTGTGCTGATGCAGGTGACTGCTCTGTGTTAGTTCTTCTGGACCTCAGTTCTGCATTTGACACTGTAGACCATAACATCCTGATTAAGAGGCTACGTGATTGGGTGGGCATAACTGGCATAGCGTTAGACTGGTTTACGTCTTACCTCAATGACAGAAGTTTCAATGTCTCGGTGGGTGCTTTTGTGTCTGTTACCTCTCCACTGTCTTGTGGTGTACCGCAGGGCTCGGTTCTGGGGCCTTTGTTATTTTCCCTTTATCTGTTACCTTTGGGACCGATCATAAAAAGCTATAATGTGTCCTATCACTTATATGCAGACGACATCCAACTCCATCTGTCATTTAAACCCAGCGAGGCATTCACATTAACTCGGCTCCTGGACTGTGTCAATGCCATCAGAGACTGGACGGCAGAAAACTGCCTGCAACTCAACGACTCTAAGACGGAGGTCCTAGTTATTGCTCCAGAGGAGTTTGTCCCCATGATCAGGCAGATTATTAGTCCACTCTCCTCTGCTTCCCATTGCAACCTGCACAATCTTGGGATTTTCTTTGATCGATCCATGTCGTTTGACCCTCATGTTAAGCAGCTGTCCAGGTCATGTTTCTTCCATCTCAGAAATATCAGTAAACTGAGATCTGTAGTCTCAACACCTGAATTAGAAATCATCATACACACATTTATCTCTTCACGCATTGACTACTGCAACTCACTTTTCACATCCCTCAGTGTATCTGCTCTTAACCGTCTGCAGGTCATCCAAAATGCTGCCGCCAGATTACTCACCAGGACAAATCGACGGTCTCACATCACCCCCGTACTCCGATCTCTCCACTGGCTTCCTGTAGCATCGAGGATACACTTCAACATTCTCACCATCACTTACAGAGCACTTCACGGTCAGGCTCCGACTTATGTAGCTGATCTACTTCGCCCCTATTCACCCGCCCGCACTCTCAGGTCAAACGCTCGAGGTCTTCTGTCAGTCCCACGCACACGATTTAAGACCCGTGGTGACCGAGCCTTTGAGGCAGTGACCCCGAGGCTCTGGAATGCTCTGCCTGCAACTCTGCGCCTCGCCGATACTGTGGATACTTTTAAAAGCCAGCTAAAAACCCACCTGTTTAGGCTGGCGTTTGTGTAAAAGTAAACCCATGTCCTGGACCTGCTCTTAAAATATGTTTTACATTTTTATTTTATTTTTTATTATTTTTTATTTTATTTTTAAATTTTCTCTGTGTAGATAATTTATTGACCCTTGGGTCACATTTAGTTTTTTATGCTTTTAATGTCTGCTCTGTTAAGCACTTTGTGATACTACTGTCTGTGAAAAGCGCTATAGAAATAAAATTCATTCATTAATTTAGAGTCACACAGACCATAAAGCAGGGGATGCTTTAGGGCGGGGCTACACAGTGATTGACAGGTCTCTACCAGAGACGTTTACGGCGTCTCTACATCACTCCTCCTCAGTCCAGATGTGCTCACTTCCTGTTCACTGTTTGTAAACAAAGAAGATCATCAGTCCACAAACGTCATGAAGTGGACGTAGTCGTCATGACACTTCTTTCACTTCTTATTTACAGTCTGAGGACACGTAGCAAAAACAAATCTCTATATCTCACTGAAGTGTTCCTTGTTGGGTGATTGTGTTTTATATTATTTCCTCACTGTTGTATTAATACTTTTACTCAATAAAGGATGTCGTGCTTCCTCCTCCACTGCCTGTCTTACACTCTGGTCCTCTTCCTCTCTCACACAGATCTCTGCTGCTCATGACCTCCTCCCTGGATCCAGCAAACCTTCCTGAGTCCAGATGAGCATCCAGGAGGAGAGCGCACAGCCCGACGTCGCCGCGGCGATGGCCGGAGCGTCGGCCCCGCCCCTTTCCCCCTCAGACTACGGACTCGTGTCTCCGCCTCCGGACCTGTGCGCCGCGTGCGGCCACTGCCACCAGCTGGAGGAGAACCACGAGTACCTCTACCGGGACGAGGTGGACGACGACCTCGTGTGCCACATCTGCCTGCAGGCGCTCCTCCGGCCCCTGGACACACCCTGCGGACACACCTACTGCCAGGAGTGCCTCACCAGCTTCCTGCTGGAGAGCGACTTCTGCCCCGTGTGCCGCGCGCCGCTCATGCTGCAGAGCTGCAGGAAGCCCAGCCTGCTGGTGCACAAGCTGCTGGACAAGCTGACCGTGGCCTGCCCCTTCACCGACCACTGCGCCGTGACGCTGGCGCGAGGTGAGCTGCAGGACCACATCAAGAGCAGGTAGGACGGGAGGAGCAGATACACTCAGACCATGCAGACCTTTACCTGAAGGCACCGTTAGCTCGTTAGTACTCTTATCGACACTGGTTATCTGTTTGCTTCCTTATCGATACTCTTTTTGATGATAAGAAAATAATCCACATTTCTTTATTATTCTCGTTTGTAAACAAATAATCTTTCTTGAGCAGCAAATACAAGAAGTTCAGAAATCTTTAAAACACATTCTCATCTAATCTATGATCTCAGTGATTATCTTCCATTGATCCTGTTCTTCTGATCAAACTCTCTACGACATCACTAACTCATGACATCACTAACTCATGACATCACTAACGCATGACATCACTAACATATGACATCACTACCGTTACCTGGCGGCTGCTGCACAGACAGACTGATGTTCTGCTTGTTGGTCATGTTGTGATGAACTTACTTGTGAAGGTTTTATTGTGTTTGAGACGACCAGAGTTCTACAATGTTTCCTCTCTGATCGTGATGTGAGTCTCACTCTGTACTGAGACAAAGAGACAGAGAGACAGAGACACAGACACGGAGACAAAGAGACAGACACAGAGAGACAGACACAGAGAGACAGACACAGAGAGACAGACAGACAGAGAGAGAGAGATAGAGACAGAGAGAGAGAGAGAGAGAGGATATTTGTAATTACTCGGGAATTAAGAAAGTACTGATAGCAGAACCAATAACTCTGGACCGCATCAATACTCCGTGTTTTTACTGATTTAGAGCAGAGTTCCGGGGGGCATCGCTTCCTATAACTGTATTTTCCATTAAAGAAAGTCAGATATAATCAGTGCGTACTTAATATTATTTAATTAGCATTTCTCTCGTATGTACACTGGCTATCTGGTAAAAACAACAGTGCAGCAAACAGGCTCTAGGTTTCCCACGCTGCTCCCCAAGGAGAGAGTTCTTCCTCTAACCGGGCTTTCATCTAAAGTAGCCCGGCTCCTCTGTTCATCAATCATTAAAGACAGAGCTCTGGTTTCTCTCCGTCTGGATCCGTTTTCATTAATGCTCATTAACACTCCCTCAGCCCAAAGGCCTCTGGGATATTTCATCACACACACACACACACACACACACACACACACACACACAGTGTTTCCGATTCATTTAGAAAAATAAAGAAATAAAGTTGTTCTTTTTTTCCTGCCCCTTCTCTGCGTCGTATTATCCCGCCACCCACATGCACCCATTTCCTCTGTTTCTCCTTCCTTTCTCCTCTACCTCATTCCTTCCCTCTATCTTCCTCCTCCACACGGCTCCACTGTCTTTTCCCTTCGTGCAGTGCGAGTGTCAGGAGGAGGTGGAGACGTGAGGCCGACTCCCAGAAGGATCCGGCTGCTCTCCCGTAGTTAGAAGGTGTTACCTGTGGAGGTGAGAGGCCGCGTCCAGAGGGACGAGTCTGCACGTTGTGTGGGAGGAAGTGGAAAAGCACCGTTTCAACATTTCTCCTCTTCTGTATTCCTTTGATCATGCTGGTTATGATTGTTGTTCGAGTAGTTGTTGAGTTTAAACCATAGAAGTGGACGTTTGTTTGTGGACTGATGTTAAGAAGCCTCGAGTTGGGCGCGACTTCCCCGTCGCCATCTTGGCTTTTTTGCATCCGATGAACAGACGTGACCATATCTGGACTGAGGAGGAGCGACGTAGAGACGCCGTATACGTCTCTGGTCGACCTGTCAATCACCGTGTAGCCCCGCCCTAAAGCATCCCCTGCTTTATGGTCTGTCTGACTCTGAATGGAGCATAATGTACTGAATGAACATCATGCTGTATTGAACTAGAGAGTGAGACCATAATACAGGACTTTCACTCAGGAGGCCGATGTCTGTGTCCGGTGTGAAACCAAAGTCATCGTTGACATATTTGACCTACTTCTTGCTCGGTAACTTACGTACTTTGCTGACGTCGGTTATGTAACAAACATTTATTTTAACCCGAACCACGACCTTTTCCAAAGCCCACCTTTTGTTGCCGAAACCGAACCAAGTAGTTTTGTGGCGTAATTAAACCTAAAAACGAAGTAGTTGTCAGCGCTGTACATGCTGTTAGCACCGTTAGCTGCTAGCCGCACACTGGATTTTCCAGTGTGAAATGTGTCCAATCTGCTGACATAGTGCTAGCTCTAGCTAACGATACACTCCACGCTAGCACCTGCCTGTGCGACTCTCAACGGAGATGAGAAAGAAGCGAGATGACTCGTTGACGTGATATCGTTTTGGTGCACAGACTCGCCGATACCCGACCCAGGATCTTCAGCTGTATCCGAGGCATTTCTGATGCTGGTATCGAAACAGGTCCGTCTGATTCTGAAGCTGTGACTCTTTGTACGCAACAAAGCTGAGTTAGCTGGTTAAAAACAGTTTAAATACGAGGAGAATGAAATGTGTTTGGACGCAGAGCTCTGGCGGAGCTCCGTCTCTCAGCGGGTGTTCTGTGACGGCAGCGCTCGCTGTCGCTGGCCTGGACCCCAGAATCTGGCAGAGGGTCGGGAGTTGTAATGACTGAGACAGCCACGCCATCTGGCCAGAGCTGATTTCATACTCATGTGATCATCCCTGACCTTTATTGGCCTTTGGTTGGGAGGAGTTGTCATTCTGGTCACGTGATCGCCGGTGTTTCCGGCCCGCTCTGCTACTTGGTCGTGTCAGGACTCGCTCAGACAAACCTGTAGCTACATGTGCTGCTTTAAGGAGGGTTCTACTTCCTGCTCTGAATGCCTCCCGCTCTCATATTGTTTGTATTTGTCAAATGAATTTACCCAGAGCTGCATGTGTATGTTTTACTGATGCTCTTCCTTGAGCATGATGGTATTTATTTTTTTCTTCCTGCTTCTTTTGTGCCTGAAACTACTTGTTTTCAAGAGCGCTCCATTCTCTTTCACAGCTTGTGTGAATATCGGGGGGGGAATAAATGAGTTCCTGGCAGCTACCATAGCTGCATTCTGTACATTTAAATGTGTGTGTGTGTGTGTGTGACCTTGCTGCACAATGACCTAGCTGTGGGACTAATAAAGGAACTTCTTATTGTTGAATCTTTCCAGTCAGCCGTGCTTGGTGTAAGCTCTGATTTAAACGTGACTCACGAGTACGGCTGTCATTGTCTCTCCCTCCTGTCTTGTAAATAGCTTTCGTAATAGTCGTCTATTGGCGATATAGGCATTTACATATGTGTGACATCACACCTTTATTTGTGTGCCGTGGTTGTGACTCGGGCACACTCATTCTGAAGTATGTATGAATGTACACACGGATTGGTTTCTACCCCATCAGTAGAAGTATTGGCTGCTGCTATCAAGGTGTGTGTGTGTGTGTGTGTGCGTGTGTGTGTGTGTGTGTGTGTGTGTGTGAGAGAGAGAGAAACGGCTCCTGTGGGGGTTTAGAACTGGTTTCTGTTCACAAACTGCATCCTGTCACAATCCAATTACATTTCCATTTCCTGCGTGCCCTGTGGTCTTGTCGCTGTGTGCGCTCCGTTCAAGTACCGCGGGATAACTCGGTACGCATGCATTAATGCACACACACACACACACACAGTAGATTCAGCCAAATATTCAGTCAGACAGGGTATTTACAGCAGCTAAGTGTCTTTCTCGAGGGGAGCAGACAGCTGAGCGCTGTGAAAATCGGATAACGGTGGAAAAAAGGTGGAAAGGGAAAGGGGGGGAAGGATTAAAATATGAGCTTTATAAGTAAAATCGACATGACTACTTCAAATAAAGACATCTACAGGGATGAAAATGAGATTATCTGCAGTATTTCACGTTTAAAGTTGCTTCATCTCTTTGAGTTTACGACCAAAAAAAGACAGCAAGGGCTGAACACAGTTTACAACCTCAGACAGCCTTTAATGCATCCAGCTGTCTGTATTCAGCACCTTCAGGTGAACGCCGGTCACAGTCCGTCAACGTACACCTCTCCTCTCTCCATCCTCTCCTCCCACTCCATCCTCTCCACCATCTCCATCCACTCCACCATCTCTACCCTCTCCTCCCACTCCACCCTCTCATCCCTCTCATCCCTCTCCATCCTCTCCTCCCTCTCCATCCACTCCATCCTCTCCACCCTCTCATCCCACTCCTCCCTCTCCACCCTCTCATCCCTCTCCATCCTCTCCATCCTCTCCACCCTCTCATCCCACTCCTCCCTCTCCACCATCTCTACCCTCTCCTCCCTCTCCATCCACTCCACCCTCTCATCCCTCTCATCCCTCTCCATCCTCTCCTCCCTCTCCATCCTCTCCATCCACTCCATCCTCTCCACCCTCTCATCCCACTCCTCCCTCTCCACCCTCTCATCCACTCCATCCTCTCCGCCCTCTCCGCCCTCTCATCCCACTCCTCCCTCTCCATCCTCTCCTCCCTCTCATCCACTCCATCCTCTCCACCCTCTCATCCCACTCCTCCCTCTCCTCCCTCTCCACCCTCTCATCCACTCCTCCCTCTCCATCCTCTCCACCCTCTCATCCCACTCCTCCCTCTCCATCCTCTCATCCCTCTCATCCACTCCATCCTCTCCGCCCTCTCATCCCACTCCTCCCTCTCCTCCCTCTCCACCCTCTCATCCACTCCTCCCTCTCCATCCTCTCCTCCCTCTCCTCCCTCTCATCCACTCCATCCTCTCCACCCTCTCATCCCACTCCTCCCTCTCCACCCTCTCCTCCCTCTCCACCCTCTCCTCCCTCTCACCTCCCAGCTGTGTTGCTTCCCGAGACCCCTGCATGAACTATTGAATTAGTTGGTGATGATAGATGGTGTGACCTCGCGTAGATACCAACACCGTTTCATGAAAACTAATGTTGCTGCTTTGTGTCATGTCGCACAATCCCAGATACGTCGAGGACGCCGTCGTACGAACCCCGAATATATAGATGTTTGCTGTGATTTTTATCAGAATAAACGGATCAAAAAGATGCTAAAATTAGTGAAAAGTCTTAAACGAGGATGTGTCAGGTCTGTCAGCAGGATGAAATGCTTGTTTTCTGAATGGGGTTTGGATCGATCGGTGCTATGCTATGCTATGCTAACACAGTAGCTGCTCCATACAAATACAGCAGCGACGTTATCGTTTGTACAAGCATCTATACATGGAGTTTTATTCAGTCTCCACGGTGGACGGATACGGGATTTATTTTCCCTCCATTTCTGACTCAACAACAACAACATGAGGAGGAGGAGGAGCTCAACCCTGATTGGCTTTTGCAACACAGCGTCACACGAATTTCAAATGTGTTTGTGTCGCCGACGCACATTCACATCTATTTGAGTCTTTGCATTGAAAATGTTTGCTTTGTGTTTGGTGTGATCCACCTTTAACCTTTGTTATTGTGCACCTGTCCTCCTGCATCGCTCCCTTATCTCTCTTTGTGTTCTGAAATTGAATGAATGAATGAATGAATGAATGTATGAATGAAATGCTCACTTAGACTTAGATCTTCTTGAAAGAATTATTCGACACATGTCGGCAGATTCTTTCGAGCGATCAGACCAATCTGCTGAACGGGGATCAGTCCATCGTTGGAGAGGGGGGGGGGAGGGCTCGGAGGCAACACACCCCCCCTCCACCCCCTCTCTATCCTCCCCCCTCCATGGACCAACATATTGCAGGCGGGTGGCGGGGGGGAGGTGAATCCAGAGGTTGCAAACGTGTGTGTGTGTGTACGTGTGTGAGCCAATCAGAGTAGCACCAGGTACCCCCCCCCCCCTCTTCTGTCTCTGTTTGGTCTGCTCCATCCCCCCCCCCCCCTTCAGTGGTTTCTGCTGCAGTATAAGTCACAGCCTGCGCTGTTCTCGCTGACACACACACACACACACCGACGGAGACAGACATGCACACACACGAGCACAAATCCTCTTACAACTAGTCAGAGCCCGGAGCAGATTAAGGGCTGCACATCTCAAATTGTATTCCAAATGTGCCACCTTTGCACGGGTCCTCCTCCCTTCTCCTCTTCTTCTTCTTCTTCTTCTTCTTCTTCTTCTTCTCGCACTTCCTCCTTATCCTCCTGCGTGCCACAACGGGACTTCTGCTCTGCACCTGCTACTGCCGCCGCCGCCGCCACTTCTTCCTCTTCCTCCAGTCTTCAACCTCTGGCAACCGGCCCGTTTGCCTCTGCAGCTGAGATGAGCGGGCAGCCGGCCTGAGGAAGAGGAGGAAGAGGAGGAAACAACCGAGGAGCTCACGCAGACCCGGAGGTACAGAGAGAGTACCAGGGAGAGAGGAACCAGAGGGAAAGAAAAGAGGTGGGAAGTGAAGGATTAATCCTGATCTGAGATCTGCCTCTGGCAGAAGGAAGGTAGGCGAGGGGGGGTCGGGGGTTGGGAGGGGGGGTCAGCACGGCCGGGTTCGGAGAATCGGAGGTGGTGGAGGTGGTGGAGGAGGAGGAGGAGGAGGAGGAGGAGGGGGGGAACAGAAGAGGAGAGAGAGAGCGTCGGCACAGAGACGAGCGGTGACCATGAAGGCTCTGCTGCTGCTGGTGCTGCCCTGGCTCAGCCCGGCCAACTACACTGACAATTTGGGCAACCTGCACATCCTCTACTCTGAGCTGTGAGTACGACACTCAGCATTAAATATTCATAGCTGTTCAAAGCCTCTTGTTATGTGCACATAGTCCTCGATGCCACGAGGACACACCTGTCGGTGTTTCTCTTCGCCGCCTTTTTCCTTTACGATGGGTATTTGATCAGCGGTTACATCAGCGTGTTGTTGAGTTGTGACACCGTGGAAACGAATCTCTGGTGGAGTGTGTCAACATGAGAGCTGCAACTCGGCGTCGTCATCGGCTGCTCAGTCAATTCAAACATGTTCAGAACGATGAGAAGTCACCGTCGTAAATCAAGGAGACATCTTTGTGTTGCTTGATTTGCCAAAGATGAGCCCGTGTATTCAGTTTAGTCATATAAATCAGAAAGAAACTGCAAATCCTCACATTTTAGAAGCACCACCTAAACGGCACACAATCATCCATTTACAGTATCATTTATTTTTTATTTAAGCTTCATGTATAAAAAATAACAGTTTTACCACATAAAACCACAAAAAACACTTAAAAATACAAACATGTTAAAAAACGACTTAAAAACATTTTAAAAAGTCGCATAAGAGACATCAGCTCCAACCATCCTTCATCCTGTTGTTCAAATCTTAGTTTATAAAATAATCTGGTCGCGTCCAAAAACTTTAAAACTTCTTTCACCCAAAAGCGTGATGACGTAAGTGACTTTGCCACATGACGGCTGAGCTACTGATGGTTTCAGGAGGCAGAGGAAAGAGAACGGCCTCGTTGAGAACAATGTTCTGTTCTGTGGTTTCATGAAACTAAACTTTAAATCCCAAATACACTGTAACTGCACCGCCACGTCTTTGGCTCCGCGTCGGCCCTCGGAGCCTCTTCTGTGTGCGAGTTCATGTCGACTCCGTCCAGCAGCTCCGTGTGAAGCCGGGGCTCTCTGATCCCCCACGAGCTCGGGTGCTACAGCTCCAGTCTGACGGAAACGTCCCATTATGCTGCATGAACACTGAACAATGGAGCGCCGTGCAAATCCCCTCATTTCATTGTGTGGCTTTCCTCCACCGAGCGCGGCTTTAGCTCCGAGAGCCCGCGTTGGATGCCAGAGAGACGGGAGACATGAAATCCCTCCGTCTGGTGATGCACTGGGTGGACTGGGGAGGATGGGAGTGCAGCAGAGGAGATGAGAGGAGACAGGAGGGCATCAGGTCACTTCCTGCTCCTGCCTCCCATCTGGGCGTGCATACGGGCGATGCACGCCGGGTCATGTGGGTCATCTCAGCGCGGTTGGTTTGTTTGGGAATCAAACTCTCCTGTTTTTTGCTGATTATGACATCACAGGGAGCAGACGAACCGGCTGGAGAGCAGTGGCACTCCATTTGTCTTTATCCACACTGTTGACACGAGCAGCCTCCGGCGTTTGCCGCCGCCTCGGCTCCTCTTTCTCTCCCCCCTCCTCCCCTCCTCCCCTCCTTTCTATTCCTGATTTCTTCCACTTTGATGTGATGACTACAGTGGGTTCATACCGCGCGGGTTACCAGAGAGTGGCTGCGATCCGTCTTACTCGCACGTAAGTGAGCGGAGGCTCACGGTGTGCCGCCGTTATTGGCTGTACGCAGGGTTCACACGGGAGAATGTTTCTCTGTGATGAAACGCTTAATGTGGTTACTGCACTTCTACTCTTGTCAGCACCGGCCATTAAAAGAGCAGCACACACACACACACACACACACACACACACACACACACACAGGAGAGCTCCTAGATTGTGATTTCTTCCTGCTAACACACACACGCGGGATGACGCAACGACGTTTGAATATTCCTGATAAAAGGTTGCATTCTTTGTGTTTTGGGGCATTATTTCCGTGTCGTAACTGGCTGCGAGCGACGCAGCACTGATATGTGAAAGTAATCGACAGGATTCCTCCTCATGTCGCCACTAAAACCCTCAGCGAGGTGGCAGCTGGAGGGAGAGGGCCTGAAAGTGTCCTACTCGCTATTTGCTCCGTTGTTGGTCATTTCCAGTAAATATCACGATAAAAAACAAAACGTCAGAAGATAGCAAGTGCTACTCACCCACCACTACTCGCTGGTAATCTACATTAAAAATAGTTTTGATATTTTTGAAGACATGTTCGTGACATTCTTTAATCTTTTAATGAATCCGATGCTTGTAATAAGATAACCTGCTCGTCACCGGACTCTTCCACCAGCTGCTATCTTAACAGCAGCCATGTCGGCTGTTGACTTTTCCAGCGATGATTTTGGGGGCGTGGCTGTGGAGGAAGGCCTGTCAGTGTTGGTGACTTGGAGACTTTCTCTGATTGTATTTCGTGCCGCTCGCTGCTTTCATTGGGAACGAGATGTTGGGTTCTCTTGCTCGTTTATCAAGATTACCACCTCTGGCTTTACGTTACGTCTCCAGTCTGATGTCGATCACATTCAGCCCTTGTTTCTCCAGCCGTAGTCTGATTCTTGACTTCTTTCTTCGTTCCTTTACTGACTTCAGTGCGTTTCCAGTCACACCATTGCTCCTCGGTTGGTTTATGACGGTTTCCTGTTCCCACTCGTCGACTTCTTGCTTCTTCTCTGTATATTTTAGTTTGTACGTCCTCTGGCGTTTCGGATAATAATGCAATGCAAACAAAAGTGTCTGTGCGTGGTCGGCACGTGCATGAATTATTCCTCCATCCATTGGAATAATGTAAAATTTCATATTCGGTCAATGAAAGTGACGTAACATTCAGCCACCGTAGGTTTTATTCCACAATCTAATTTTCATCTGTTTTTTAATACTATAGATAATTATATAACATATATATCAGATATATTTGTGCACACACCCGGTTGGACCCACCCGGCCTCCCCTGATGATCACAGTGCAGCCCTGTGAAGCTTCAGTGATGATGCCTGAGATGGCTGAACGCTGTGATTAGCTGAGCGTCCGTCCCTTCAGCGCTCCTCTCGGAGGTGTTTGATCACCGAGCTCCAGACATCTTTCGGCATGGACGCATTCCAACAGGATTAACTCGCCCAGCAGCGCGAGTCATCTGTTAACGTCGGGTCCGTCTGGAGTCAAAGCTAGCGCACCGCGATCTCTTCGGCCTCAGTTTGAAGCGTGTGGGCCGGCGGCGCTAATTAGACTTTTTGTTTGTGTTGAATATTAATACCTGTTGCTCTCACTCTCTCATCGAGTCTAGCAGGGCCAGACATACGAGGAAGGAGAGATACAAATCATCCTTCCTTCCTGAACACATCGCTCTGAGAGCAGATAACTAAATCAGGGATTTACAACATGCAGCAATATCCGTCATGGGAGCATTTAATGTGCGTGGGAAATCTACAAACACACGCAATCAAGCACGACAGGAAACGTGGGGCGAGGACGCATGTAGAGGAGAGGAGGCACACCGAGGTCCTTCACAGACAAACGGACATGTAAAGCTCACCTTACGCTTCAAATGAAACAAACACGTGCACAGTGCACGTGTGAATACGCAGTCAACAAAAGAGCGATGAATTATGAATGCGCTGATGTATTCATGATTCGTGAGCAGCAGGTCCTCTCAGATGAGTCTCCGATGAATCACCAGCAGAGTGAACATGTATTCATGTCAACGCGCAGAGAGCCTTTAAAAGACCGGCTTTCATAACAAAAGCCTTTTATTAAACTCAAATATACAATATGTATTCTCTTGTGTGTGAATAATTGATATCAAGTGCCCTACTTCCTGAGCCATGAAGTTGCATCAGGGCTCAAGAGTAACTTCTAAAAAGTGGGCATCAGATTTATCAGATTTTGGTTGCTGGAATTGAAAATATGGATGGTTGCCGTTTGAGGTCACCTTATAATTTCAGTAATTGCAGCAGATACTGTGCAGGTATACGGACGCTTAGTGATGAAACGTGACATGTATGCATGTCAAAGATGTCTGGATACTTCGCCTCCCCATGCTTCACAGAGTCGCGTTTTTGGTTCAAGTTCATCCGGTTCTTTGTCAGTCGAATAAATTTGCGCATTAGTTTCCGATGTTTTCAACTCGATTTGCTTCATTGTGTCTGAGAAACACCAGAAAACACACGACGCACCTACGGTTCAAAGAAGTGACGGCAATGCTGAAGTGCCTTCAATGCTAGGGATGCTTTAGGGCGGGGCTACCTTGTGATTGACAGGTCTCTACCAGAGACATACACGGCGTCTCTACGTCACTCCTCCTCAGTCCAAATATGGTCATTTCCTGTTCACTGGTTGCAAAAAAACAAGATGGCGACGCCCAAAATGCTGAACTCAATGTTTGAAAACCATCGAGTGACGCCAAGACGACTACGTCCACTTCTTAAATACAGTCTGTGACACCAAAGCACATTCTGACTGTAAC